>NW_020664372.1:31910323-31946593 GCF_002925995.2 Terrapene triunguis
AAGAAGTGAGGTTCTTACCCACGAAAGCTTATGCTCCCAATACTTCTGTTAGTCTTAAAGGTGCCACAGGACCCTCTGTTGCTTTTTTAAGAGATAATCTGTTATTTAAGAAAACTGACTTCTTGCACTATCAGAGGAAGGAACTGAAAATCATCTTCAACAATGACCCCAGTACCTCCCACATAGTTTTCATCAGGTGTGAAGGAGCATTGATCTGACATGTGAGTCACAGCGTACATGTCCCCCATCACTTTAGTGTGGGACACCAGCTAAAACTCAAGCAGAGAAGACTCTGTAGGCCTGATTCACTACTGCATTACTCCAGTTTTATACCAGTGTGTGATTTCATCATCAAATTGCAGTAACGCAGTGATGCCTCTGTCCTTTCAAGATATGGCTCTGCTACCACAGTGCAGTCTAAATCTGAGTGGTCCCATCCACAAATTAAACAGAATGCTTATCACAGCAAGAAACACTTGACAATTATTATTGATGCAGACAGTTCAGATTAACCAGGTTGTTCACCAGCTGGAAAAGTTCTACTGATCAGAACTTTGCAGAGGCTATGATGGAGATGGGATATAGTACAGCCATGGCATATGACTCCAGGAACAATGCATGTTGTAGTCAGGCTAGACTGGGATTTCCAATACTGGCATTTGAGCTGTCTTGCCATTCTATCTGTTGCCACCATCATATAGACATTATAATAACCTAGGTGGACGACATCAGGAAATAAAAGGTGTAGGGGTCACTGTATTGAGAGTAACAGACAAAAGATTATTATAAATGTTGTTCTAGGCTATTGATAAGAGTAATCAGTTCATACACTGTCCTTCCCCAGGATTATCTGGAATCAAACTGGTCCCCAACTGGTCCCATTAACCTTGGAGGGCAAACTAATAGCAGATCATTCACGCTGAGGAAAGAGGTTCATCCTGACCTCAGTCAGAGGAGGAAGCTGAAGGAGACAATAGTCAGTCAATAACAGAGAAGTAACCACCACCAACAGCCCTAAACCACGATACATTGTGTGCTCGGCTGCATATGCAGAGTTCAGAGTTACCGGGGACAGTCCCATGGTTGTCATGGCAACCAAAGGAGCCGCTGGTCCTACATATATATCAACATCATAGGGTAGAGTGGTGACTCTCTTCTGAGGGGGACAGAGGCATCCATCTGTCAGCCTGACATGGCATCCCAGGGCAGGAGGTATGCTGTCTGCCAGGGCCTGTATCTGAGACGTTATGGAGGGATTGTCGAGAATCATCTAGTCCTCTGACTACTACCCCATGCTACTCATCCATGTGGGCACTAATGATACTGCGAGGTCTGACCCTCAGCAGATCAGAAGTGACGACAGGACTCTGGGAGCACGGGTGAAGGAGTTGGGGCACAGGTGGTGTTCTCTTCTATCCCTCGTCAAGGGTAGGGGCCCAGGCAGAGACAGATGCATCCTGGAGGTGAATGTCTGGCTGTGAGGATGGTGTCACCAGGAGAACTTCGGCTTTCTTTACCATGGGATATTGTTCCAGAAGAGCATATTTGGATACAGACTGGTTAACCTAGTGAGTAGGGCTTTAAACTAGGTTTGATGGGGCAGATGACAAAAGCCCATAGGTAAATCAAAAATATGGAGACCTGGGAGAAGGATCGGAATCTGGGGGGAGCATGGGCCATTATTGCAGTGATAAGATAGAGACAAAAGCAAATATAGGGGGGAAATAAAATCAGTATCTTAGATGTCTGCATACTAATGTAAGAATTATGGGAATAAGCAGGAAGAACTTGAAATGCTAGTTAATAAACACAACTATGACACAGTTGTCATCACATCCCATCACCTGGTGGGATACTACGCATGACTGGAATATTGGTATAATAGGGTAATGACACGGGCCGAGGGATGTGCTGGCCGCTGCTTCCCACAGCCCCCATTGTCCTGGAGCGGCGAACCGTGGCCAGTGGGAGCTGTGATTGGCCGAACCTGCGGACGCGGCAGGTAAACAAACCGGCCCGGCTAGCCAGGGGGCTTACCCTGGCGGGGCGCATGCCAAAGGTTGCCGATCCCTGTCTTAGAATGTGTGGAAGACAATTTTTTATTTCAGAGGTTGGAGAAAGCTACTAGGGGAGAGGCTGTTCTAGATTTAATTTTGAGAAATAGAGAGGAGTTGGTAGGTAAGATCCTATGGGAAGCAAGTCTAAGGGGAAAAACAATTCAAGAGAGTTGGCAGTTTTTCAAAGAGACATTAAGGGCACAAGAGCAAACTATCCCACCGCATAGGAAAGATAGGAAGAATGGCAATCCCACCCTGGCTTAACCAGGAGATCTTCAATGATCTGAAATTCAAAAAGGAGTCCTACAAAAAATGGAAACTACGTCAAATTATGAAGGATGAATATAAACAAATAACACAAGTATGTAGGGACAAAATTAGAAAGGCCAAGGCATAAAATGAGATTAAACTAGCTAGAGACAAAGGGTAACAAGAAAACATTCTACAAATGCATTAGAAGCAAGAGGAAGACCAAAGACAGCGTAGGCCCATTACTCAATGAGGGGAGGAACAATAACAGAAAATGTGGAAATGGCAGAAGTGCTAAATGACTTTTTTGTTTCAGTTTTCACCAAAAAGATTAGTAGCGATTGGATGTCTAACACAGTGAATGCCAGTGAAAATGAGGTAGGATCAGAGGCTAAAATAGGGAAAGAACAAGTTAAAAATTACCTAGACAAGTTAGATGTCTTCAAGTCACCAGGGTCTGATGAAATACATCCTAGAGCTGACTGAGGAGATATCTGAGCCATTAGCGATTATCTTTGAAAATTCATTGAAGCGAGCAATTCCAGAGGACTGGAAAAGGGCAAATATAGTGCCCATCTATAAAAAGGGAAATAAGGATAACCTGAGGAATTACAGACCAGTCAGCTTAAAGTCAGGACCCGGAAATAAAATTGAGCAAGTAATTAAGCAATCAGTTTGTAACCATCTAGAAGATAATAAGGTGATAAGTAATAGTCAGCATGGATTTGTCAAGAACAAATCGTGTCAAGCCAATAGCTTCTTTGACAAGGTAACAAGCCTTGTGGATACGGGGAAGCAGTAGATGTGGTATATCTTGACTTTAGTAAGGCTTTTGATACTGTCTCACATGACCTTCTCATAAACAAACTAGTAAAATACAACCTAGATGGAGCTTCTATAAGGTGGATGCAAAACTGGTTGGAAAACCATTCCCAGAGAGTAGTTATCAGTGGTTCACAGTCAAGCTGGAAGGGCATATTAAGTGGGGTCCCGCAGGAATCAGTTCTGGGTCCAGTTCTGTTCAATATCTTCATCAATGATTTAGATAATGGCATAGAGAGTACACAAATAAAGTTTGTGGACAATACCAAGCTGGGAGGGGTGGCAAGTGCTTTGGAGGATAGGATTAAAATTCAAAATGATCTGGACAAAGTGAAGAAATGGTCTGAAATAAATAGGATGAAATTCAATAAGGACAAATGCAAAGTACTCTACTTAGGAAGGAACAATCAGTTGCTCACATACAAAATGGGAAATGACTGCCTGGGGAGGAGTACCGCAGAAAGGGATCTGTGAGTCATAGTTGATCACCAACTAAATATGGGTCAACAGTGTAACACTGTTGCAAAAAAAGTGATCATCATTATGGGATGTATTAGCAGGAGTGTTGTAAGCAAAATATATGAAGTAATTCTTCTGCTCTACTCTGCACTGATTAGGCCTCAACTGGAGTATTGTTTCCAGTTCTGGGTACCACATTTCAGGAAAGATGTGGACAAATTGGAGAAAGTCCAGAGAAGAGCACCAAAAATGATTAAAGGTCTAGAAAACATGACCTATGAGGGAAGATTGAAAAAAATGGGTTTGTTTAGTCTGGAGAAGAGAAGACTGAGGTGGGGGGGGGGGCGTGATAACAGTTTTCAAGTACATAAAAGGTTGTTACAAGGTGAAGGGAGAAAAATGTTCTCCTTAACCTCGGAGGGTAGGACAAGAAGCAATGGGCTTAAACTGCAGCGAGGATGGTTTAGGTTGGACATTAGGAAAAAATACCTAAATATCAGGGTGGTTAAGCACTGGAATAAATTGCCTAGGGAGGTTGTGGAATCTCCACCATTGGAGACTTTTAAAAGCAGGTTAGACAAACATTTGTCAGGGATGGTCTAGATAATACTTAGTCCTGCCATGAGTGCACAGGACTGGACTAGAAGCCCTCTCAAGGTCCCTTCATAAGAACGGCCATACTGGGTCAGACCAAAGGACCATCTAGCCTAGTATGCTGTCTTCTGACAGTGGCCAATGCCAGGTGCCCCAGAGGGAATAAACAGAACAGGTAATCCATCCCCTGTCGCCCATTCCCAGCTTCTGGCAAACAGAGGCTAGGGACACCATCCAGTTACCAATCCATGAGAGGACCTTTCCTCTTATCCTCTGACAGCTTATTTTGCTTAAGAGCCTTTGGTGGGGGACCTTGTCAAAGGCTTTCTGAAAATCTATGTACACTATATCCACTGGATCCCCCTTGTCCACATGCTTGCTGACCCACTCAAAGAATTCTAGTAGATTGGTGAGGCCTGATTTCCCTTTACAAAAACCATGTTGACTCTTCCCCCAACAAATTATGTTCATCTATGTGTCTAACAATTTTGTTCTTTATTATAGTTTCAACCAGTTTGCCCAGTACTGAAGTCAGGCTTACCAGTCTGTAATTGCCGGGATCACCTCTGGAGCCCTTTTTAAAAATTGGTGTCACATTAGCTATCCTCCAGTCATTTGGTACAGAACCTGATTTAAATGATAGGTTACAAACTACAGTTAGTAGTTCTGCAGTTCCTTCAGAACTCTTGGGTGAATACCATCTGCTGCTGGTGACTTATTACTGTTTAGTTTATCAATTTGTTCCAAAACCTCCTCTAATGACACCTCAGTCTGGGACAGTTCCTCAGATTTGTCACCTAAAAAGAATGGCTCAGGTTTAGGAATTCCCCTCACATCCTCAGCGGTGAAGACCGATGCAAAGAATTCATTTAGTTTCTCTGCAATGGCTTTATTGTCCTTGAGTGCTCCTTTAGCATCTTGATCATCCAGTGGCCCCACTGGTTGTTTAGCAGGCTTCCTCCTTCTGATGTACTTTAAAAAAATTGCTATTACTTTGAGTCCTTGGCTAACTGTTCTTCAAATTATATTTTTACACTTCATTTGCCAGAGTTTATGCTCCTTTCTAATTTCCTCAATAGGATTTAACCTCCACTTTTTAAATGATGCCTTTTTGCCTCTGACTGCTTTTTACTTTGTTGTTTAGCCATGGTGGAACTATTTTTGGTTCTCTTACTATGTTTTTAAATTTGGGGTATACATTTAAGTTGAGCCTCTATTATGGTGTCTTAAAAACGTTTCCATGCAGCTTGCAGGGATTTCACTTTGGGCACTGTACTTTTCAATTTCTGTTTAACTATTTCCTCATTTTTGTGTAGTTCCCCTTTCTGAAATTAAATGCTACGGTGTTGGGCTGCTGTGGTGTTTTCCCTGCCACAGGGATGTTAAATTTAATTACATTATGGTCACTATTACCAAGCGGGCCAGCTATATTCACCTCTTGGACCAGATCCTGTGCTGCACTTAGGACTAAATCAAGAATTGCCTCTCCTCTGGTGGGTTCCAGGACTAGCTGCTCCAAGAAGCAGTCATTTAAGGTGTCAAGAAACTTTATCTCTGCATCCCGTCCTGAGGTGACATGTACCCAGTCAATGTGGGGATCGTTGAAATCCCGCATTATTAAGTTTTTTATTTTTATAGCCTCTCTAATCTCCCTGAGCATTTCACAGTCACTAGCACCATCCTGATCAGGTGGTCGGTAATATATCCCATACTGCTATATTCTTATTATTAGAGCATGGAATTACTATTCATAGAGATTCTATGGTTTCATCTAAGATTTTTACTTCATTTGATTCTATGCTTTCTTTCACATATAGTGCCACACCCTCACCAGCATGACTTGTTCTGTCATTCTGATATATTTTGTACCCTGGTATTACTATGTCCCATTGATTATCCTCATTCCACCAAGTTTTTGTGATGCCATTGCTTATTATATCAATAGCTTCATTTAATACGAGGCACTCTAGTTCACCCATCTTATTATTTAGACTTCTAGCATTTGTATATAAGCACTTTTAAAATTTGTCACTTTTTAGGTGTCTGCCATTACATGATGTAATTGAATGGGCCTCTTTTTCATTTGACCGTTTCTGATCAGATCCTACCCATATTTTATCATCTTCCATCCTCTCCTCTTTACTAGGACATAGAGAATCTCCATTAATAGATCCTCCCCTAAGGGATGCCTTTGTCTGAACCACATGCTCCTCTGCACCTGTTGGCTTTCCCCAGCCCTTAGTTTAAAAACTGCTCTATGACTTTTTTAATTTTAAATGTCAGCAATCTGGTTCCATTTTGGTTTAGGTGGAGCCTATCCTTCTTGTATAGAATCCCCCTTTCCCAAAAGTTTCCCCAGTTCCTAATAAATCTAAACCTCTCTTCCCTACACCATCATCTCATCCACACATTGAGACCCTGCAGTTCTGTCTAACGCCCTGCACGTGGAACTCGAAGCATTTCAGAGAATGCTACTATGGAGGTCCTGGACTTCAATCTCTTACTTAGCAGCCTAAATTTGGCCTTCAGGACCTCTCTCCTATCCTTCCCTATGTCATTGATACATACATGTACCATGACCACCGGCTCCTCCCCAACACTACATATAAGTCTATCTAGATGTCTCGAGAGATCTGAAACCTTCGCACCAGGCAGGCAAGTCACCATGCGGTTCTCCTGGTGATCGCAAACCCAGCTATCTATGTTTCTAATGATCGAATCCCCCATAATTATTACCTATCTCTTCCTAATAACTGGAGTTCCCTCCCCCGGAGAGGTATCCTCAGTATGAGTGGATACCACAACATCATCTGGAAGGAAGGTCCCAACTATGGGATCATTTCCCTCTGCTCCAGTTGGATGTTCTCCTTCCCTGAGACTTTCATCCTCCTCAATGGCACAGAGGCTGTCAGATCGGGGGTGGGACCATTCTACTGTGTCCCGGAAAGTCTCATCTATGTACCTCTCTGTCTCCCTTAGCTCCTTCAGTTCAGCCACTCTGGTCTCCAAAGCCCATACATGGTCTCTGAGGGCCAGGAACTACTTGCACCGAATGCACCGATATGCCACCTGCCCATAAGGCAGGTAATCATACATGCTGCATTGGATGCAATAAACTGGGTCACCCCCACTTGTTGCTGGACTTCTGCCTGCATTCTCTTTTTACTCCTGCAGCTCATTCCGTTGTTGATGTTTTGTTTTTATCAGGGGTGTTTGGGGCTTTAAGTTTAAAGAATGTTAAGTGTATCTAGCCCCCCCCCCCCCCCACTCCCTCGCAAAACTCCCCTGTAGTCGCTCCTGTTCGCTAGCTCCTCTGGTCACTTAGGAGTCGGCTTTTTAAAGCCCTGGTGTTCCTGAGTAGCCCCACCCCCTGGTTAAGGGTTGATGGATGCTAAAGGGCTTAGGGAACAAAGACTCGTTAAGAAGCTCTCAGCCTTCCAGGCCTATGATTCTATGACCAATCCTGTCTTAACTCACAGTCTAGATGGCCACACTCTATTAGATTTAAGTTTAGAGTGAGAGACCTCTTGCAATTGACACTGCATGCAACCAGCTGATGATCTTGTCCCATAGGTTTATGGCACTGAAACTAGTCGCTTCTTGCACAGACTAATGCTGCAGTCGTTCTTCAGTCATCTCTTTCTGTGAGGCCTTTGCAGTGAGTTCTTTTAGTCACTGGAGCACTCTTTACAAGGGCATTTTACATAAAATGCAATAAAGTGTCACTGTGTTCAAAAAATACATGTCTAGTCAGATGTTGTTAGGATCATATTCCCTATCTTGGAAAATGTGTTTGCTGTTGGTTTCTGATAAGCATAGAGATTGACAATAGCCTTTAAGGATGTGAGAGCAAATAACTTCTTTTAAATCACATTTTATATTCTCATGGAGGCTTGTGTTGCTCAGGCATCTACTACCCTGACATTCAAGCAATGAATGCCCTGCTGCAATTCATTCAACACAAAAACCACTCCAGATATTTGACCTGTTTCTTGGCCCCAGTATGTACCTTTGCACTATTGATAGCAGCCACAAAAGGGCAGCTGCGGATTCCTCTTGTGTAAGGGAATTCCTGCCAGGCATACAGCTGGCATAACTGACTGACTGAACAGGGGTTCGTTGGGGTATGCAAGAAGCATGAGGGTCTGACAATCTCCGATTTGCATAAAGGCGTTTACAGGCCTATTAAAAGCTGGCATATTTTAGAGTAACTGTGGGGCTGTCTAGCCTACATCAGGGGCTGAGCTTGCCCCTCACTGCCCCAGGATGAGTGAGAGCAAAACCCACTCTTGCTCCTCCCTCTATTCCTGCCCTGAGCAGAGCTGCCAGACCCAAATGTCTGAATCATTCTGTTCAGATTGTTTGCTTTCACTCTGCTATTCTGGGACCACTGTTTATGTTGTGTTTTCTCTTTGTTTACCCACAAAGGGTAAATTCTTCCCCTCCTCATCAACAGTAGTACAACCAATGAGGGACTGCTGCACAGGGCAATGAGTGTTGGATCCTGGAAGGCCGAGCAGGACGTATACACCCTTATGTTCTTCAGGGACTGTCTGCAGTGTCCCAGCACTGAGGAGAATTTGGGGTTGAAGGGTAAATTTGGAGTTGAAGGTAGAATCTCAGAGCTCCCTGATCTTGTGTTGCCTAGTTTCACCGTAAATTATAGCAACCAAGGTCCTGCTCTATTTTATGCCACTGGTGTACGGTTATTAGATTATGCAGGAGGTCAGACCAGATGATCATGATGGTCCCTCTGGCCTTAAAATCTATGAAGTGACTTTATGCCAGTGGAGGATAGGCATAGTGGAGCTCTGCTCTGTCATAACCCTTCCCCAATCTCAGCCTGATCCAGCATGATCCTTCCCTCTCTCAACATGCCCCCAACCCTAGATGTGTGTGGGGTAGCTGGTGCAAGAGGTAGCTAGAATGCCTATGCAAGCTTCATGCCAGTGGAGGGGTCCCTTACACAAAGGGAATTCTCTGCTGACCACCTCTGGCCAGAATACAACCACTTGCCATGGTCCAAGCTGTGCAAAATGGCCATGCAGGAACAGAAAATTTAGCCTTGGGGGCGTCCAGGACTACATGAATTCACCAGGCATCCCCATGTGAAAGGGGGACACATCCGCTGCAGGGACTAGTGCATCCTTTAGGTGGCGGTAATGGCCTCAGAGTAGCTCCAGTGATACTCCATGGCCTTGGGAGGAAGATGTTTTTACGTATTATTCCAACACATAGCTCATCTCCCTGAGCTGTGTGCTAGGGTGTTACGAGACATCTGTGTCCCCAGACTGAGCATTCTTTTTTTTCTTTGTCCCCACTCTTCCCCAAAATTTATATTTTTCCTCACCAACATCAGTGGTTATAGTCTAACATCAGGGAATGCCTTCTATCCTCATTGGTACTTCGATTGCTTCAGAAAATGTTGCCATTTACAAGCAAACCTGTTAAACAAGTACATCAATCATTCTAAGAGTTAAGCTGCTGGGCTCTTAATATTCTTGTTCTAGCCTTATTATCCCAAGCCTTAACATTCTCACTTTACACAGAGCATGAGTGCTCTTTTGTGGGCCTGATTCTGCCACTCTTACTCATGCTGCCTAGCACTTACAGAGCAGTACTTTTGGCTTCATCCAGTTCACAAACCTTTTTCCAGGAGCTGAGCCACTTCCTTTTGACCTCTTTGATGACACTCATGCACCAGCAAGGAAGTGAATAAAAGGGAGCAGTCTTTGTTTCTGTTACATTACAAATTTGGAAGATGAAAACAAAAATCAGTGTCAGCTAAACAGAAAATAATTCTGGCCAAATGCTGTTTGCCTTAGATGGTGATTTCACTTTGACTACTCTTCTGAACAAAACGCGCAGGGTTTGACTGAATATGAGTATGGGGGAAATATTTTTAAGTTCATGAAAAGAAATCACAAACTATTTTAAAAAGTAGCTGACAGTGTACTTTTAAATGCAAAATACTACTGTCAAGAAAATGGAAAAGTAGTGCCTGGCAGAAAATGCTGGGTGAAATGCAGAGAGTTCCCAGGTGAGATGGAGACATAGCAAAACCATGTAAAGCAAACTAAAAGGCAAAAAAGCAGTTCTGCATCTAAATATAGATACCTCTTGGAGGCTTTAGGAATATACCTGAAAAGGCCAGAGAAGGAAGATTCTGAACCAGAAGTTGCAGTTCAAGTGTGACAACAAACCTAGAATTAAGGCTTTGGTGAACATACTAGTAGGAATAAAATATATGAAAGTAAGCAGTAGGCAGTAAAGTGGTGAAATGACCAGATCAAAAGTTATTTTATTTTTAAGGGCCTAATTCTGATTACTTAAACTATTATAAATGTTATATAACTTTACTGACACTTTATTTATACCAGTGTACGTAAATATCAAAACCAAACCCTCAGAAGGTAAAAATAATCTTTAAACCAGTCATTTTAATGCCAGTGGGGTTACACCATTGTAACATCAGTCTATGTGAGTTTAGTATGAAACCAGAATGCAGAATTTTTGCAAAACGAAAATTAGGCATCAACTTCAGGTAAATTAAAAAATTATTTTTATTGAATCACATCTGAAAATGAATAACACAAGTATCCCTTGTGGTATTTATTTGAATATTAAACTCCAATTTATTTTGTGAGGTTCCCATTTTCAATTTTCAATGGACTGCAGATGTTTATAGTGACAATATATAATGCACTAGAGAAATTGTCAGGGCAGAGAAGAAAAATAGCAGGTGGTTTTGCATGTGGATAAGAGATAATTGGAGGTTTGGGCACCCAGGAAGTCATGACATAAGATGAGGCCTTTGGCAAGGGGGAGGGAATGATTCTCCTCTTTCCCACCTCACTGTGAGTAGAATCTTAAGTGATTTGAAATTTTGGGAGGGATCTTGAAGTGCTAAATTTCCATCCGCCCAAACAGTTGTCCCACCACCTCCATCCTTATTATCCACCACTGCATCCAGCAACAGAAGATAAGCATATTAGCAGGATGTTTCTGCTAAAATGATCAGCAGTAAAGGAGTTAATGCTGACATTTAAAGTAGGTGTTGCCATTAGGCTTCAGAGTCAACACACACGGAGATACTTTCAAGCTATTGTTTTAAGTTGTCAATTTACAAACTCAAGAAGACAACACTACATCAATTTAAATTCTGTTCACATTTGAAAGGCTTTAAAAAAAAACAAACCAATCATAAGAAATAGTAACCTAGGCCAAAATTTTCAAACTTGGATACCTAAGGGTAGGCACCTAAACAAGTTATTTGATTTTTAGCGATACTGGGCACACACTGAGTTCCTATTGTGGGAGATGGCATAATAGATGCCTTCCAATTGCTAATTTCTGTGAGTGTATCAAAAATATTTTCCTTCAGACTAGCCTGGTGGTTAATTGGTAGTATTCTACAGTAGACTCTGGCTTGATTATTCAATTTCTTGTTCTGGTCTCTTGCTTGCTAGACTGATAGAGGTTCCTATGGGTGATTAAAAAGCAGGACTGATGGGCTTCAAGTCATTTAACACTTGCAATGCATGATGAGAGGAATAAAAACAGAGGAAAAATGAAGGGGTTTTTCTTTAGCAAGAGAGTTCTATCAGGGGACTTTATTCTTAGAACCACAGCAGGGTTGTAAAGGAAAAATCTGCCCCCAGTAAAATTTGAGCCATGATCAAACCCTGTGCAATCTGAGCCTTTCATGAGGTCGCAGAGAGTACACATCAGGGCAGAAATTGGTCCTATGAGTCGCTACAATTCATACTGCTCTAAGAAACTCTTTTATGCGAGTGTAAGCAAATTGTACTCATCAGTTGCTGAGTGCAACTAACATCTGCTGTAACTAACATATTTAATTTTTTTAATTTCTCCCATAGTCTTCTATCTAGTCTGTCTTGTTAAATCACCCAAAACTACATATAACAAAGGCATGATTGTTCAGATTAGAAACCCATTCATGTCTTTGAGATAGGGTCCCAGAATGTCTCGAATAATTTTAGCAAGAGCAGTTGTACAGATTCTTTCTTGCTCTGCTCAGAGGAAGATTAAAATGTATTGGGGTCCTGGGCACAAAGAACATTTGGACTCCCCACATCCCATTCAAACACAAATGTACCAAAATGCACTAATACAAAGTTCCCCCACCACAAAGCACAGCCCCTGCTGGGGGTGCTAGCCTCTTCCTGGTGGAAGACTGAGTTCCCGCTCAACACAAGGCCTGGTCCCTCTCAGTGATCTGCCCCCTGCTCTTCCTCTTCTCTCCTGAGGCCCCACCCCATGGCCAGGCCAAGAGCCGGCGCTGAGCCATGGTACGAGCCACCCAGGGAGCCCAGGCCGCTGTATATGGAGCCCCAGAATCTCCACCTCCCCTGGGCGGTGCGTCCCCAGGGGGCAGGGACATGGGCCAGGGGTTCCTCCCAGGGCAGGTGGATGGTCCGGGGCTACCCACAGCGGCTGGGCTCCCTGGGTGGCTCTTACTATGGACCGACTTCAGCTTCTGGCCTGGCTGGGGGGCGGGGCCTCGGGGGAAAGAGGAGGAGCAGGGGGCAGCGCCATGGAGAGGGTGAGGCCTCGTGCCCCCCCCCCCCCACACACACACGTCTACCCAGGTTTCGGTGCTCCTGCCAGGTGCCCCCAAATTGGCCGGGGACCCTGGGCACAGGCCCCATGGGCCCATGTGTTAATCTGCCACTGGGGGCACTCCTAATTTTAATTCATTCATTTGGCATTTTGAAGTGAAGGCAAAAAAAATGTTGTTGCAAAGTCTCCATTATTTCTTCAAAAACATCAATTTGTGACTAAGACCCTGGGACTGGGTTTCTTCATGCTTATTATTCATATTCTCTAATTGTTCTTCACTTCAGTTGTCTCATGTTAAGGGACTAATAAAGCCCTGATCTTCAGAGAGTTATCTGACAATATAAGTGACACAAGAAACTAACAAAAGACAATCACATGCCATAAATTATACCTGCATGCATTTATTGTTCTTTTGAGAATGTGTTAATGAAGCAGAATATAGCTCACAAATGTTAATATGTTTAAAAACCAGAGACTCTCCTCACAGAGTACATGGTTTGCCTTCCTTCCCTCAGCTACAGAAAACAGTTCTTGTCCAGGAAATTGTTGTGTTCCCAAGTTTTGAAGGACAGAAGCGTACATATCCCTATCAGGACTCAAACTAAGTTAAGAAACTATCAAACTGAGTTAAGGTTCCAGCTAAACTGATTTTTAACATGGCTTAGCCAGCCACTGTGGGTCATGTTTAAACATAGTTCTAATATCGTTTGGCCCCATTTAGGGCCTGTCAGTACAACAAGTACAACTGAGTTTTTGTAGCCAGTTTGTGACACTCTCATCTAAGTGAATTACAATGAACACAACTGAATTGTGTCTCCACTCAGCAACTTTTTTTCTACAATACAGCAATATGTCTTCTAAGTTTATTTAGTCAAACCGATACCAAACCATGTTTGTAACAGTGCCTTCTGGGAAAGACCTGAGCATTTATCTCACAGTGCCCTAGCCTCCCAGCAAATGAAAAAGGGAACTTTTCCTGTCCTCCTCACCAGGATCTTTACGCTTCCTGGCCTTTTATAGGGGTCTAGAGAATGAAGAAGGGAGTTCTCTGGGCCTCCTGCCAAGCTCCCAGTATGGCCTGGCCTGGGCAGGTGTCTGGTGAATAGCCACGCACATTACAACCCTGGTAGGCTCCATTGCTACCAGGTCCAAACAGATAGCTGGACAGTGAACTGGGGTCCCCTCCAACCTCTCCAGTCTCATGCAGGGGTCTAGAGACTGATATGAGACTTTATTGTGGAGATGAGATTTTTAGCATGTTATAAAGTTTCCTTACTTGTAAGTTCATTTGTTTCTTTGTTACTGCTACAGTATTAACAGTAATTTGGGTCTGAGTTCTGTTGCCAGGGATTTGGGTTTGTGCTTTGTACGCCACTGGCCAAATACTCAACCCAACTTATTCCCCCACTTCCCATCCTTTTGCACTCTAGGGGGCATGAACAGAGAGCAATTGTGCCCAGTCGCATATCACCCTTTGCATAGGTAGAACAGTCTGGGCCATGGCAAGTGGATTTATTCCAGGGAGGTGACGATGGTAACTGGACCCTTTTTCACATTATGAGAACTTTGAGCAAAATAATTGCATAGCACTGTTGAATGGTTTTGCAGCATGGTAGAATGACATTAAGTTTTGAGGGGTGCTAAATAAGTGCTAAACACCAATTTCCAACAAGTTTTAGGATCTGTACCTTTTTGGTAATGAATTTTACCAATATTTTCTGACATCTTTTTATCATTAATTTTCTACCTTTTATTGGCTTTGCTTGGTGATAGCACAACAGAAATTTTTCACTGTACTGATCTCTGGGCCAACCCAATATTAACCTTATCCAGGATGAGAATTAGCCATTGATTCATATACTTTGCTTCCTTCCTCCTAAATAGTTTTTGATCAATGACAATAATTTACCTCTCACCCTGTGGTTATCATGTTTATTTTATAGCTCTGGTGTGAGACTTTATCCAATAAATTATATCACCTTTAGCCACTATTTTTTGTTAATTCTTGAAAAAAATTATAAAACATTAGTCACAATTTACTCTCACAGAAGCTGTGCTAATTTGTCCTTATCACATTATACTTATTTTGGTGCTCTGTAATTTTGTCTTTAATTACTTTCTTAACAATTATTCCCAGTAATGAGATCAAGATAATTGGCCTATATTTCTTTGGGTCTTTTTTTAGCATGGGTTCAGTGTTGGCAACCTTCCCATTCTCTAATAAAACAGAAAAATAAAATATCTGTCTAAGGTATTTCTATAGCACACATCATTGTAGCATCTAAGCACGGTATAATACATTTGTAATGATAGATTCATATTTTCGTTAACAGGTCATACATTCCATTCTTAATTTCCATTAGTACTCTTGGGTAAATACCATCCAGGCCTGGTGCTTACTGTCACTTAATATCTGGAGTGGTTCCATCACTTGTTTTGATGCTCTTTCTAACAATGTCTCACCTTTGTTATCTGTAAAGAGGAACCCCAATGTATAGTAGATATTCTCCCTTCAGCCTCTGTGACAAAGATAGACACAAAGAAACAACAGAGGGGAAGGGGAGACCATACACATACCACTAGAAGCCTAGCTTCCAATCTGAATTTGATCACAAATAGAAAATAAGTTTGGTAATTCCATATTCATCCTTATTTGACATTTGTATATATCACAAACCAACACCTAGTTTGGCACAATTCTTGTTCTCTGATTGGAAAAAGACTAAGGCTATGCCACACTACAAGCTCAGTGGGATTCCCCCCACTTATTTACACATACTTGCACTAGCTCAGTGAGAGCTAGCACAAACATGAATAGTAGTGTAGCCTGGGTAGCATGGGCAGCAGCAGTGAGTGTATGGCTGATCCATGCCAAGTACATACCCACTGCTTTCAAATGGGTTTGTATTTGGCACAGCCTCTGCTGCCGCTGCCCATGCTACTGTGGCTATGCTACTATTTATACTCACACTAACTCTCATCAAGCTACCGCAAGTATGTACACATGAGCAGGGGAATCCATCCCTAGCTTGTAGCATAGACAGCTAAATGGAATAGCAGAGATACTGGAGGTTAGGACTGAGATGTAATGCCAGAGCTATGCAGTATGAAAGCATATCCTACGGTAATCTTTGATCTAGTAAATAGTTCCCAACCAAGAGCAGGGTCCAGTGCCAGGCAGTATACAAACACTTAGAAAGACATGATCCCTATCTTGAAGAGCTTACAAATGAAGGCCTTGATTCTGCAAAGGCTTATGCATGTGTTTAACTGTAAGCATGTGATTAGTCGCATGAATTCAATGGAACTACTTTAACTACATGCCAAAAATTAACCACATGCATAAGTCTTTGCAGGGTTAGGGCTTAAGAAGGCAAGTGGGTCAGGACAGAGGGCTACAATTAGCTATATGCAATTTTCAGTAGTGTAATTATTATAAAGTTCCAACTATCTCCTTTGTCCCCTGGATTTCGAGGATGTTTTTCTAGAAAATCATATGAGAAAAGTAGATACACTGAATTATTCTCTCTGTGACCCCGGCATAGCATGACACTTGTATAATGTGCTTGAAAGAAAATATTTGTATTAAGTTAGAAAACTCACAGTGGCATGCTTATGTTTTGAACACTTGTCAAATTGCTTTATTTTCATCTAGTTAGTGCTACAGGCAAAAAGATTAACATTTCGAGGCATGGGTGGTGTGTATAATAGACTGGGGAAGGCTATGCCTGCCCAAACAGCCCCCGTGGCCCTGCCCACATTCCACCCTGAGGCTCCTCCTGCTGCTAGTTGGCCCCAGGCCAGGCAGGCTGCTCCTCTTCCTGGAAGGGAAGCCGGCAGGGGCTAAGGCAGCTGGGACTTGGGTGGCTGGGGCCACCCAATGCTGGGGGGGGCAGTACTGGGGCTGCGCTGCCCTGCACTTCAGGGCTTGGGGGGAGGAAGGGCCATGCTCCGCCCGCCCGGTGCTCTGAGGCTGGGGAGGGGGCAGGCCGTTTGCTCGCCCGGTGCTCCGGGGCTGTAGCAGGGGAGGCCGTGTGCCGCCCACCCAGTGCTCCAAGGCATGGGGGGGTCGCGCGCTGCCCACCCGCTCGGCACTCTGGGGTTGGGGATAGGCCGCATGCCACCTGCACGCCCAGCACTCCGTAGCTGGTGAGGGTCCCACAAACTACCCACTGGGCGCACAGGCAACCCGGGGCTGGGGGGCTCTGGGCTTTGGAGGATGGAAGGGGCGGGGCCTCAGGCGGAAGGGGTGGGTTGGACTGGCCTCCCCAAGTCTGTGGTTCACCCACCGTCCATGTTTCTAGGGCTCTCTTTGGCCAAGTCTACAGCTGCATATTGTTCCTTTTTGGAGGTGGGGAAAGAAGGAACAGGAAAGTGTGATTCTCCTGTTTACTTTAAGCAAAAGTGATATTCTTCAAGTTCAATATTTTTGTCAACAAGATGCTGAGTGGTCCATGTTCAATAATGTTCAGGGAAGGAATGAGCCGAGGATCTATACTGCATAAAGACATCACATCAGTTTACAGACACAAAAACTGGAACATTTTCAAGAAAGGCAGGTGTGCAGTAAGTCAAAGCTACAGTAACTCTATGTCCATGTACAACTGTCTCCTCATTAGTGTAAAATGTTCAGTTGACATTACAGGGACACTGTTAAGATTGAGAAACCCGAAACCTGACCAGTCTTTATTTCAGACGGCTGTTTGCTAAGTCCATGTAATGCTCTATATGTTTCTTTTTTCTCAAAATAAGTGTTTTAATGCACATGTTCAGAATGAAAAGAATCAGTTCCAGTAGCCAAAGACACAGGAGCACTCAGCAGAATTGCACACAACTGATAGAAGGGGAAAAACACGTAAGTAAACAACTTCATTAAATTTCCATGGATTATTATAAACAATGGAAAAAATATGAAAGGTGCCTTGCCAATGGCCTTTGAATATATTCCCAATTCCCTTATTTACCTATTCCTTCTGTATGTTGTGTACCCAATACACCGTCCTTTGTGTAAAAGATTTGCAAGTGAAGGTAATATGGGCATGTCAGTTCAAAAAGGCCAAACAAAATTACAATATATGAAGAGATATTATTATCCTGTGCCATCAGTGTGTATGGCACTTTACATACCAATTAAAAAAACAGGTCTCTGCTTGAAGGAATTTACAATCTAAGGCCCTGTAGGGTTGGAATGGATGGGGTTCCTGAGCAGTGCAGGTGTGATTGATGGCATGCATATATCCATCCTATGCATGCAAGTACATTAACAGGAAAGATACTATTCCACCCTTATGTGGGGCTTTGTGGATCATTGTAGCATATTCATAGACACCTACATCAGACGCAGTGGCAGGGAGAAAGATACCAGGGTATTCAGTTTTGGCCTGTTTCAATATGGGCAAGCTACTATGTTGTTTCCCCGCAAACAACACAGTGATCAGTGGAGTATCTGTGCCCACTGTGATTTTAAGCAACCCAGCCTACCCTCTGCTGCCCTGATTGATGAAGGGTTATTCTGATGTAACCCTTCTGGGCACCTCTAAGAGGCAATACTTCCTCTCAAGCAAGCACAGAGTCTGAGTGTAGCAAAAAACGTTTAATAAAAGGAGGGAAGTAACTCAGCATTAATTTGGGGAAACACCACAAACAGGGTCCATAAACATAAACCATGAGCAAAAGACCCACCACCAAGTAAATTGGGCAGTGTCCTTTTCCTCTCAGGTTCTTAAGTCCAGGAACCCAAAAGTCCCTTTCACATGCCCGTCCCTTCTCTGCACCCCACTCACAATTGCTGTCCTTGGTCAGTGCAGACCCAAAGTTCAGAGGTGCATCTGCAGAGTTCACCTCCAACCCTGGGTGGAGGGGGAGTAAGGAGGCACCTTACTCGCTCCGCTGCCTGGGTACTCACTTGCCGCTCCTCTCTGTGGGGCTCTGCTCTGGCACTCTCCACCAGCCACCCTGCTGGCTGCTCACCATGCCTCTCTACCAGCCGCCTTGCTGGCTGCTTGCCAAGATTTCTTCAGGGCTCACCACTTAACACAGCTCTCAGTGAGTTCAGCTGTTAGGGGGGGAGCCTCACTGCTGGTGTACACTGGGCAGTCTCTTGCCTCAGAGATCTGTTGCAAAGCAGGTCTAATACTTAGATCTAGGTGTCAGTGATTTCAGCTCTAGAGTATGTAACAAGACTCTCAATTGAATCTAAATTAGCTGTTATTACACACTGGAACAGAAAGGGTTAAACAATGCCTAACACCCTTAGGCATGGCCCACACCACGAACTACAACTACCTATCCTCATCCTCTCTCAACCTACTGGGCTTTGGAACCCACATCCCCTGCCTAGCAAGTGCTGTTTAGTTGAGGGTGAGTCCCTCAATCGGGAAATGCCAACTATAGTTCTGCTGCCCTTGATTCACACAACAAGGTTAACAGTCCTTTATTACTCCTGCCACAATAACAAGGAGACTGGGGATCCCACACTAGCCAAAAGTGACCATTTGGGCAAGCAATCCCATCATGCTGAGTACCTAGGCAGAGTGGGTGTGCCCATGCAGATGAGATCAGCTCTTGAACTCCTCTTCTACAGCTCATCTCTAGATGTCAGGGGAAAGCTCATTCAGACTCTGCTTACACTAATTTGCACCAACTGGAAAAGGAGCAGTTTACCAACACATTGAGCAGGTACAGGTTGATGGGAGAATGTGCTTTTGGCCAACTGAAAGCAAGATGGTCTGCTTACTGATTTGTCTGGACTTTAGTGTGTTTAACACCATACATGTGATCGGGGCATGTTGTATGCTTCATGTTATATGGGAGGATAAGGGCAAATACTTTGCAGTGGATTTGATTGCCAACAATGATGATTTGGAACAGAGGTGGGCAAACTACGGCCCGTGAGCCACATCCGGCCCGCGGGACCCTCCTGCCCGTCCCCTGAGCTCTTGGCCCAGGAGGCTAGCCCCCAGTCCCTCCCCTGCTGCTCCCCTGCAGCCTCAGCTCACTGTGCTGCTGTCGCAATGCTCTGGGTGGCGGGGCTGCGAGCTCTTGCCAGGCCATGGCTCTGCAGCTGCACTGCCCGACCCTGTGCTCTGTGCTGCACGGTGTGGTTGGCTGACTCCAGCTGGGCGGCATGGCTGCCTGTCCTGGTGATCTGGCGGCACGGCTGTAGCGCCACCAGCCACCAGTGCTCCAGGCAGTGCGGTAAGGGGGTAGGGGGAGTTGGATAGAGGGCAGGGGAGTTCGGGGGGGTGGTCACGGGACGGGGCGGTTGGAGGGCAGGGAACAGGGAGGTTGAATGTGGGCAGGGGTCTTGGGGGGGGCAGTCAGGAAGGAAAGGGGGGGTTGGATGGGACAGCGGGGGGCAGTCGGGGACAGGGAGGGATGGATGGGGCAGGGGTCCCGGGGGGGGCATCAGGGGGCGAGAAGGGGGGGCGGATAGGGCGGGGGCCAGGCCACGCCTGGCTGTTTGGGGAGGCACAGCCTCCCCTATCCGGCCCTCCATACAATTTCAGAAACTTGATGTGGCCCTCAGGCCAAAAAGTTTGCCCACCCCTCATCTGGAGTCTGCATCCAGGCAGCCACCAAATGCACCCCTTGCTGGCACAGGATCTGTTACAGAAAAGGCCATAAGGGATGCCTTGTGCACTGATATTCTTGAACTGCCTGGGGAATATACTGGGGCTCATTGATGCTGCTGCCTAGAAATCATATGTAATGTTTCTGCATGCATTAAAGAAAGAAAAATTCCCTTCTCTTTACATTTATTGAAATTGATTGATGCTAAAAATGTGGGCAAACCAGCTGCTCTAATGTGGTTCAAACATGCAAGCATAAGACATAACACTAATAAGAAAACTGCACATTAGTTTATCTGTTCTCTTTCCCCTGAATTGGAACAGGTGTAGAGTGCACAGACCTGATGGTGGTCTGAGGTTCCATGGCTCATTGATTGGTTCCTTCAGGCATTGGGTTCATAGGCTGTAGGACATGACAACATTGAAGCAGAGTCATGGTGCTCATGCACCCTATGGATTTGCCCTTATGGCTCATGAGCCCAAATAATGTCCTCTGAAATGCCATGTGTCACTCCTTCATCTCATGATCATGCATGAGAGACTAGCCTGCAGCTTCTCCTCCATCTCCTTGTCCTCCTTCCTTCACTTCCTCTCAGACTTCTTGTGCTTTTCCAGTCACCTGGAGGAGTCCTTGTGCACCTCCATGCATCTCTGATCCTCTATTGCTTTGACCTCAAATTCTGAAGGCTTTCACTGACACTAAATGATCTCTTAGGTGCCCTTCCTTCCCTCAGTGAGTCTGATACTGTTGTACTTGCTCCTGACAGAGAGATGGAGAAAAGTTTGTGAGTGCCCTTGAATCCCACATTGTACACAGCCAAATAAAGTATGGTATATCAGCACCTATCTCCAGAGAATGTCTTTCTTTTTGCTGAGTCTCTTGGCCACCAAATTTTCCCTTGGAAAGAGATAAGTAAGGCTAAGATATCATAGAGATTTTTAGTAAAAGTCATGGACTGGTCATGGGCAATAAAGAAAAATTCACAGAAGCCCATGACTTGTCCCTGACTTACTAAAAATATCTGTGACAAAATGGGGAGCTGTGGAGTCCCTACACTGCCCGCGGCGGCTGTGCAGCTGTGGGGGCCCTGGCTCAGAGCTCTGAGAGACCCCACCACCCATGGGGGCTCGGAGCTGTGGGTCCCTCCCCGCTGGCTGTGGCAGCTTGGAGCTCTGGGGATCTCCACTGCCCGCAACGCCAGGGAGCTGGTTGGCTCAGAGCCCCTCCCCCCCCCCGCTGCCTGTGGCAGCATTGAGCTGCAGGGTCCCCCCACTGCCCATGGCAGCTCGGAGCTCTCAGCTGCCCTGTGACCCGGGGCAGCCAGGCGCTGCAGGGTACCCCCACTGCCCATAGTGTCTTGGTGCTCCGGGAGTACCCCGCAGCTCCCGGCCACCACAGGCGGGGGGTGGGGGACCCTGCTGCTCCAAGCCGCCACGGGCTGAAGTCACGAAGGTCTCTGGAAGTCATGGATTCTGTGATTTCTGCGACCTCAGTGACAAAAGCCTTAATGATGAGTTAATTTACCTTCCAACTCTCTCAAAAAATTCTTTTTGAGAAAAGGGGGGTGGGGTCCAGGTCCTGGGAGACAGAGCAGAAATGGTGATTTTACTAAACCCTTTTCAGGCTCCTGCCACCTTACAAGATGTTATGCTGCTCCAAATACCTGAATGAAAGAAGGACCTGTTATTCTAGACCTCAGGAAGATCTTCTGTTTATGGGGGTGGGGGGGAGGGAATCTTTCTGTGCCTTGTGACAGATGAACTGATAAGTGTCTGGACAGGGATTGCAAGTTAAAACAGTAGCAGATGGATGCTTCCCTTACCAATGAATCTCAGGCCTGGTCTACACTAGGCTTTTATGTCGAATTTAGCGCCGTTATATCGAATTAACCCTGCACCCGTCCACACCACGAAGCCATTTAGTTCGACATAGAGCCCTCCTTAAATCGATTTCTGTAATCCTCCACAACGAGAGGAGTAGCGCTAAATTCGAAATGGCCATATCGAATTAGGCTAGGTGTGGATGGAAATCGACGGTAATAGCTCCGGGAGCTATCCCACAGTGCACCACTCTGTTGACGCTCTGGACAGCAGTCCGAGCTCGGATGCTCTGACCAGCCACACCCCGGGAAAATTTGAATTCCTTTTCCTGTCTGGGCAGTTTGAAGCGCAGTTTCTGTTTGGACACCGTGGCGAGCTCAGCAGCAGTGGCAGCAGTGGCAACGATGCAGAGCTCTCCAGCAGAGATGGCCGTGCAATCCAATAGAAAGAGGGCCCCAGCATGGACGGATCGGGAAGTCTTGGATCTCATCGCTGTGTGGGGAGATGAGTCCGTGCTTTCCGAGCTGCGCTCCAAAAGACGGAATGCAAAGATCTATGAGAAGATCTCTAAAGCCATGGCAGAGAGAGGCTACAGCCGGGATGCAACGCAGTGCCGCGTGAAAATCAAGGAGCTGAGACAAGGCTACCAGAAGACCAAAGAGGCAAACGGACGCTCTGGATCCCAGCCCCACACATCCCGTTTCTACGAGGCACTGCATTCCATCCTAGGTGCGGCCGCCACCACTACCCCACCCCTGACCGTGGACTCTGAGGATGGGATATTGTCCGCGGCCGGTTCCTCAGCGGACGGGGAAGAGGAGGAAGGAGATGAGGAGGACGAGGCAGTAGACAGCGCTTACAACGCTGATTTGCCCGACAGCCAGGAGCTCTTCATCACCCTGACAGAGATCCCCTACCAACCCTCCCCAGCCGTTACCCCAGACACAGATTCAGGGGAAGGATCAAGCAGTAAGTGTTTTAAATATCCAAACATTTATTTACAACATAACTGGCATATTTAAAATATTAACAGTAGCTAAAGTGCTTTAAAACATGTAAACATTTATTTGCAACAAAACAGGAAGATTGAAAATATTAACAGTGGGTAAAGTGCTTAAAAACATGTAAACAGGAAAGTCAAACAAAAGGGGAATCAGTGCAAAGTGTATCATGATTACTCCGTCTTTGGGCGCCTCAATATATAGTCCGAACCATTTTAAAAAAATCTCACAATGTCCGCTTCATGATTATAGTGCCCAAAACCCTGCAGTCATTTGTCCCTCCAAGGGCACCTAAGCCAAGAACTGGTCAATGTAACCGGGGATCGAGGCGACATCCTCCGGGGAGAACTCCTCATACACCTCCTGCAGGTGTTTTTCAAGCCTCATCAGCAGGTTCCTGGGCAGGGACAGCTTATTAGGCCCCCCGTGGTAGGACACGTTTCCCTGCCACAACGCCAGCAGGTACTCCGGGATCATGGCCTTGCACAGCAGTGCAGCAAATGGCCCCGGTTTCTGCAGGCTGTCCCGGAGCATCTTCTCCTTCTGGCTCTCGGAGACCTTCAGGAGGGTGATGTCAGGCATGACTCCCTGCTGTGAATTAGGTAGGGGAAAGTTAGTATTGGGACTGCTTGCCCGTCCCTTTACAGAACTGCAACCGCCGGTTTACAGCCACGCGGTTTACAGCCGCGAGGGGCTGGGACAGGGCCAGAGTTCATGCTTGCAGGATTGCTGCCAGCAGAGACTCGCATTGCTTTCTATGTGAAAGGAGGCCAGTGCCACTCTTAAAGTTTTAAGCGGCCACAAGTCTACGGCTTACCATGTTTGCCATCTAGACAAAGTCCGGTGTCCTGCCCTGCTCCTCAGCTCGCCACAGCAAGACCGCAGGCACTGTAGGCGAGGGCCGAAAATTCGACCTTGTCCTCAGTGCGCGTGTGATAGGTGCTCTGCATGGTCTTGTTCACAGAGAAAGACTATGTTCTCTGTTCACAGATACATTGCTCTGTCTCAGGAATTCACTCCCTTTTTCCAATTCCCACAGCCACATCTGCCCAGAGGCTAGCGCACATTAGGAGGAGGAAGAAGAGGACACGGGAAGACATGTTTGCTGAACTAATGGAATGCTCCCGAGCACAGGCAGCCCAGCAGACACAGTGGAGGGAGAACTTGTCCCAAATGCACCGGGCAAACATTGAACGGGAGGAGAGGTGGCGACAGGAGGACAGGCAGGCTACTCAAACGCTGCTTGGACTAATGAGGGAGCAAACGGACACGCTCCGCCGCCTTGTGGATGTTCTGCAGGACCGGAGGCAGGAGGAGAGAGCCCCGCTGCAGTCTCTCTGTAACTGCCCTGCCCCGCCACCAAGTCCCATACCCCCCTCACCCAAAGTCCAAACACGGAGGGGTGGAAGGGGCCGGGAAAAATTTCACTCCACCCCTGCGGACTGCTCTACCACTAGAAGGCTCTCATTCCCCAAAATTTGAAAAGTCCTTTCCTACCCGCCTCACACAAGACCCCGTCCAAGTTTCACCCCCCCGTTCCATGTGCGGTTGTTAATAAAGAATACGTTTCTGTTCATTTCTGTTTCCATCCTCTTCTTTTGGAGGGGAGTCTGTCTGGAGGGGGGGGAAGGGCCTTGGTCATTGGACAGGACAGTCACCTTTAGCAGGGGGCAGGTGCAGCAGCAGGGCACATATACAGTGCAGTGACTAGTTATCCTGGTCAGTCTGGGAGGTGGTTTTCATGTTCTGTGTGGTGGGGGCGGTGGTGTTGCTCTGTGACTTGGTGGCGGGGGAGGGCAGTTACAGATCTTATGCAGCGGTCCTTACCCTGGATCACAGAGCCGCGCAGCAGGGGATCTGTAACCCTCCTCCCCCTGCAAGACAGTCACATAGCCGACACATACACGCAGTCCCGGCCAGGAGGGCTGGCAGGCTCCGTTGAAACAACCAGTCCACCATCGCGGAGCCTGTCATTCCTGGAGTTTAGAAGCATCATTTGCATCACAACCCTAAACCCGCTCCCCGCCACAGTCTGCGTCCCAGGTTTAAAACATTCCCGTGAAAACAGTAATAAAGACAACGGTGTCCATGAACAAAACAGAACAGATTTTATTTTTTGGGAAGGGGGTGAAGGGGGTATGTAATTGGAGAGGATAGTCGACGGCAACTGGGTAAAGAAACGGGGGCAAGTTCAGCTTCTGTGTCCACAAACTTAAAAGTCAATGGGTACCCTGCTCAGCCTTGAAACTGGCTTTCAAAGCCTCCCGGATGCACAGCGCGTCCCGCTGGGCTCTTCTAATCGCCCGGCTGTCTGGCTGGGCGTAATCAGCAGCCAGGCTATTTGCCTCAACCTCCCACCCCGCCATAAAGGTCTCCCCCTTGCTCTCACACAGATTGTGGAGCACACAGCAAGCTGCAATAACGATGGGGATATTGGTTTCGCTGAGATCACAGCGAGTGAGTAAGCTTCTCCATCTCCCCTTGAGACGGCCAAAAGCACACTCCACTACCATTCTGCACTTGCTCAGCCGGTAGTTGAACAGTTCTTTTTCTGTGTCCAGGGCGCCAGTATAGGGCTTCATGAGCCAGGGCATTAGCGGGTAGGCTGGGTCCCCGAGGATCACTGTAGGCATCTCCACATCCCCAACAGTTATCTTGTGGTCCGGGAAGTAAATACCTTCCTGCAGCCGTCTAAACAGACCAGAGTTCCTGAACACGCGAGCGTCATGAACCTTGCCCGGCCATCCGACGTAGATGTTTGTAAACCGTCCCCGATGGTCCACCAGTGCTTGCAGCACCATTGAAAAGTACCCCTTTCTATTGATGTACTGGCTGGCCTGGTGGCCCGGTCCCAGGATAGGGATGTGAGTCCCATCTATAGCCCCACCGCAGTTTGGGAATCCCATCGCAGCGAAGCCATCTATGATGGCCTGCGCGTTTCCCAGGGTCACTACCTTTGACAGCAGTACCTTGACGATTGCCTTGGCTACTTGCATGACAACAACCCCCACGGTAGATTTGCCCACGCCAAAGTGGTTCGCGACTGACCGGTAGCTGTCCGGCGTTGCAAGCTTCCAGAGGGCTATGGCCACTCGCTTCTGGACAGTCAGGGCTGCTCGCATGCGGGTGTCCTTGCGCTTCAGGGCAGGGGACAGCAACTCACAAAGTTCGAGGAAAGTCCCCTTCCGTATGCGAAAGTTTCGCAGCCACTGGGATTCATCCCAGACCTGAAGCACTATGCGGTCCCACCAGTCCGTGCTTGTTTCCCGGGCCCAGAATCGCCGTTCAACAAAATCCACATGCCCCATTGCAAACGTGATGTCCTCGGCGCTGGGTGTCGTGGTTTCTGACAGCTCTGTGCTACTCTCCGACTTCAGGCCCTCACTCCGCTGCCGTAGCCTCCTCGCCTGATTTCTCTGCATCTGCCTCTGGGAAAGGTGTATGATAAGGTGCGAGGCGTTGAGAACGGCCACAACTGCAGCGATGGTCGCAGCGGGATCCATGATCGCAGTGCTGTGGCGTCCGCGCTGTCACTGATCAAAAAGTGCGCGAACTGATTTCCCGCCGGCGCTTTCAGGGAGGGAGGCAGGGCGGTAGTGACTGACGGATGACGACAGTTACCCAAAAGCACCCTCGCCACAATTTTTTACCCAGAAGCCATTGGGGGCTCGACCCAGAATTCCACTGGGCAGCGGGGACTGCGGGAACTGTGGGATAGCTGCCCACAGTGCACTGCTTCCAATGTCGACGCTTTCCCTGGTAGTGTGGACTGACAAAGTCGAATTACTGTCCTTAGTGTAGACACACACGTTCGACTTTCTAATATCGATTGCACATATTCGATTTAACTAAAATCGAACTACTCTCGTAGTGTAGACATACCCTCAGAGACTGACAAATTTTTATTAGGTGAATAATTCTATTTTATTACTGTCTCCAGGAGTGGAGCAAGTAAGATCAGCAATAAGCCAGATTCTGCACTAGTGAGAGGGCGACTTAGCATGCAGGGGTATTGGATAGAAGTGCCTTTAAGGATTGTGCTACAACAACAAATTACATTTTCTCCGAGATAAGGCCACAAACGTTTAACTTTTGCACTAATGTTTTTTCATTATAAAAAGCTACTGTGTACAGCCCCTGTAAGCTGCTGCTCCCCGCACCGCACTTGTCTGCCATTTGAAGCAATGTGGTAGCAAGAGAGAGGAGGAGATGGTGTGGTACCCAAGTTTAATGGCACAGCATCTGTCCATAAATTAAGCAACAGCTAGGAATAGGCTAAAACCTGCCCAATATTTTGTAATATCCTTCATAATAATTATAATGCTGGCAGACCAGATGCCAGCTCATGGCAAGGTCCCCATGCCTCAATTGAATATTGACAAATACATAGCTGGAATTAGTCTGGCTCACCTTTGCGTTAATATTGTTAAAATAGGTATTAGAATTATAAGAATGTGTTTAGTCTTTAAAGGAGTGTGAGTTGCTGCATGCACTAATCTCACTTATAACATCCGTATTCCATATTGTAAGGTAACATTTGAAAAATTTGAATGTTAAGTCTTTGTAACTGCGTAAATCACCAGACAGGAGAGAGACATTAACTAATGTGAAATGCTGGTCTCCAACAGAAGGTGTTACGTCCTGCCCAACCTGGAAGGCACATCAACAACAGATGGACTAGAGTGGAACATTAAAGAGGACATGTTGTTTACTGTCCCCCCACCACCATGAAGATGAGTTTTGCAAGTGAATTCTTTTCATTGGCTGAGTTTGCAGCTCAAAGCAGAAGAGTGAAAAGGAATCAAAAACCCCTTCTAAGGAGGAACTGTATCTTTATGCTACTTGGACTCGGGGGTGGGGTGGGGGAATACTAGGCATAAGCAAGAGATCTCCAGTGGTTAACCTGGGTTAGCCCTAAAGGGTCTATGGAACTTGCTTATAATAGAAGCTTCTATTACTTTTTGAAATTTAAGATTGTAACTCTTTTGTGTATATATGTTTACCTACTTTAACCTTGTAAATAACTCTTGTTTCCTTTTCCCATTTAATAAATCTTTAGATAGTTTATTATATGATTGGCTACAGGCATTGTGTCTGGTGTGATATCTAAAGTGCAACTGACCTGGGGTAAGTGACTGGTCCACTGGGACAAGGAGTAACCTGATTATTGCTTTGAGTCTTAGTGTAAGGGACCACCTCTCACAAAGGGAGGCTTACCTGGTTGGCAAGACAGATTGGAGCACTCAAGAGGACTGTCTGTGACTCCATGTTAAGGCTGAGAAGTTTACACTTGATAATTTTGTTGGTGAAATCTAAGTACAGAACTCATGACCTGGTGTCCTCTCTGAAGTGGAGCCCAAGCTGGCTGTGGGAGAGGGGAGAACGAGGGAAGGATATCTTTGCAACATGCAAGTTCCGAACACGCCCCCATCCCAGCTGAGTCCATGCTGAAATGGGTCTCTGTGCACGAGGCACTGCTCAGTGTCCTGTTCATGGTAAAACTGCTTGTCGGGTGGGCAGCATGAAATTTGGAATTCGTATCTTTGATCTTCTGTTACCTCACCTCTTCTCTTTGCACTGTCTGGTCTGCTGGAAACTTTGATCAGTCAGCCGCCGCTGTGATAAATCATCATTGTACAGTTTGAAGCCCCTCTTTGAAGAGTTAAAGTCAAACGTCTTGCTCACTTTGTCCCAAAGCAGCATGAAGATTGTCAGCCTCTGGCCAAGTGTCTGCTTGCTGATACATAGGTTTTCACTGGGCATCTCTCTGCTGCGCGAAACACTGGAGGTTAATGAAGCTGGAGAAGCTGCAAGCAGGCAAGCCGTGTGGGACCAAGTACACAGAGCAGAGGCATAGGAAGGCACTTCCAGTCAGGGATTGGAGTACAGGTAAAGGACAAGATAATAGACAAGAAAGGATTGGAGGACCATTATCTATTGATTGTTGTGACTAATGACCATGACTGTACATTTACACTGCAGTTACCTTGGGTTAGCAATACACAGGATAAACTAACTCAGGATCAGCCCTATATCTCAGGATGTGGTGGCTGCCTGGCCATGTGTCAAAAATAGAGTCATGTGGATGTGTAAGTGTGGAATGTGTTACAGGTAAAATCTGTGCTCGAACCTGAGTAAAGTTTGCAGTGAAAACAAAGACTTAAGTACAGGTTTATGTCAGGTAGAGCAGTGGCTCTAAACCTTTCCAGACTACTGTACCCCTTTCAAGAGTCTGATTTGTCTTGCATACCCCAAGTTTCACCTCACTTAGGGCTGGTCCACACTAACCCCCCAGTTCGAACTAAGATACGCAACTTCAGCTACGTAAATAACGTAGCTGAAGTCGAAGTACCTTAGTTCGAACTACAAAGTACTTACCGCGGGTCCACACGCGGCAGGCAGGCTCCCCCATCGACTCCGCGTACTCCTCTCGCAGAACAGGAGTACCGGCGTCGACGGCGATCACTTCCGGGATCGATTTATCGCGTCTAGACAAGACGCGATAAATCGATCCCAGAAGATCGATTGCTTACTGCCGAACCCGGAGTAAGTATAGACGTACCCTTAAAAAAAAAAACCACTTGCTTACAAAATCAGACATAAAAATACAAAAGTGTCACAGCCACACTATTACTGACAAATTGCTGACTTTCTCCTTTTTACCATATAATTATAAAATAAATCAATTGAAATATAAATATTGCACTTACATGTCAGTGTATTTTATGTAGAGCAGTATAAACAAGTCATTGTCTATATGAAATTTTAGTTTGTACTGGCTTTGCTAGTATGTAGCCTATTGTAAAAGTAGACAAATATCTAGATGATTTAGTGTCCCCCGTGAAAGATCTCTACGTGCCCCCAGAGATACATGTAACCCTGGTTGAGAACCACTAAGGTAGAGCAACACTGACATAAATGGAAAGAATCATAAGGAGTCACTATTACTTTTATGTAGTAAATTTAACTTTCCTAAGGTCCTGTTATCTTTCACAACAGACTAGTGCAGCAGAGAATTGTTTCTAAAGGGAACAGTTTCTGTGGCTTGTGTTGTAGCCCACTGTGACAAGGGTGGGACTCACCACCCAGCGCCTCCTGCTGATTGTCTCCGGGAATTAGCTCAGTCCAGTGGTGCACCCTATGCTGGTGGTGTCCCGTCCGTTGTCTTGCCCTTGGTTGGTGTGTGGACCCGCGTTGCTCCCAACTCGTGGCATCCTCTTCCAGACCACTGCCCTCCGGCAGTGCCCCTTAGTCCATCCACACCCCCTTCCAGGGGTGGGGGGTTGATCATCTGTCTCTCTACGCCCCAGCCACCATGTCCAACCACACACCCCGAAGTCTAATCCCTCATCAGGGATCTGGCGTAGTCTATGATGGCCGCTCCCTACGGCCGATGGCTGGGTGTACTGCAAAGGGGGGACCCAGGCCCGCCCTCTGCTCCGGATCCCGGCCCAGGGACCCTCTGGCGGCAGTCTCGCCGTCCTCCTTCTCTCCCCTTGTCTGTCCGCTTCCCTGGACCACTTCCCTTACGGCCCCTTGCACCCACTAGGCCCTTCCCTTCAGAGCCTGCAGCCTGGCAGGCCTCAGGCTAGAGCTCCTTTCCGCTCTCCGAGCCTGGCCAGCACTGCGCTGTCCACGGTGCTAGTCTCCCTGCTCTGGAGACAGACCTTCCCCTGTCAAAGGCCTGGGACAGATTGCCTGCTCCCTCACTGAACAGCCATTTTATAGGGCTGAGCCTGGCCCTAATTGGCTGCCTCCAATCTGTGCCCTGATTGGCTCCCAATAAGCTCTTCTCTAATTGGCTCCCTGTCTGCGCAGGCGCACTGGCCAGCCGCAGCCCACACTCTCAGGGAGTGGGGCAGTCCGCCCCACTACACCCACATATAAACCTCTTTGAACCATGCAGCTAGAAAGTGTTGTTCTCGGGTCAATTGGCCACTAATGATAAAGTTTTCTCAAAAGGTAATCTGCAAAATTTGAGAAAAGTGCCAGGTCACCTACTCCTCTTCCTTTGTGAGGTGTCGGTTCCCGCGTCTTTACTATAACCAAACCTGCTTCTGGTCTATGAGGCCCCTAATAATCTTGTGTCTTCCCATACACATCCTCAATATGACCCACCTTACTCCAAATGCTTTGTCAAAATATATAGGGAAAAATTCTGGCTCCAAGAACAAAAGAGGTTGCTGGGAATGGGAAGAAATATAGCTGCTTTGAGACCATACTCTGGCTAATCTTGATCTCATGCATAGCAGGCCCCTGCTCTGGGCTGACAATTCTTTAAACTGTCCCTGGATCAGCCCCTCAAAGTAAACTATTGAGAATGGGTAAGACTTCTGAATGGAGTCAGCTGTTCCTTTTCTCACCACTCCCATTCTCTGGGGTAGATTTTTATGTTAAAGTGTCATTTTTCCCACTCATCCTGGATTTTTACTTCCTTCTATCATAAAGTTACCTTAGATGAACTTAATAATACAAACTTTGCTTATACTGCCAGAAGCTCTTTACACAGACTGAATTAACAGTTCATGATAAACCAACCATCCCTGAATTTCTCAAACAATGGACACTTGGTTTGAATGTATGTCCTTAGCTTTCATATCTTTCCACATGCCATTGCAGAACCTTCTCGTTTATATTTAAAAAGCTGAGCTAAGAAAAATCATCCTTCAATGCATTTTTGCTTCCTTTAAATTAAATAATTAGCCAATGTGCATTTGCAGAATTGGGGAACGGGGGTCCATCAAAACTAGAGCACAGAGCCTCCCAAACACCTTCTGCTAGAACTGTGTGATGATGAGGCTTCCCGGGATATGTCAGCAACCAGTCACTGGAATAAACCACTGGACTAGGGTAGCATCGGAGCAGATTCATTGACCTCCAAATCCTTCAGTAAAAAGAAGCCTGTAATGCAGGCAAAGGAAACTTAAAAGGAGAAAATAGGAAATAAACTAATCAAAAAGGTTATTTTTTCCTAAGAAACACGGTACACGTAATAACCAGGGGTTAAGCCATAAATTCTCTGTAACCAGAGTCACATTATGAGCCAAATTCAACATGATGGCACACGGCTGGGCATGCCGTGAGGACCTTACTCCACCAGAAATATCCTTTTAGATGTGCATGCAAGTTCTAACATTGTTATTTTTGTTTTTCATTGTCTTTTTTAATCCTTAAGGAGCCAGTTCTGGGACCAAAGCAACGCCCTGGCCTTCTATAGCTTCATGATGAGGCAGTTTTTTAAAAAACGACAATGTCACTCAGGCTTCACATAGAAGGCTATGTCATCATACTATTGAGCCAGTCACATATAATAATAAACTATCAAAATATGCTATTTGCTGATGCATGCCCCAAAGCATCCAGTACAATATATGCTAGACAAAAGGATGTAAGGTGGATGAAGCTGACTTGTTGATTCCAGAAGTGTTCTCAATGGTCCTCATTTACTCTACCTCTCTGTCCTTGCCCACATCCACCTCAGCGCAATAAGTACAGCAGCATTGTTAGTTCTGGGGAGCTTCCTTTTAACACTCCTTTTTCCCATTATCCCCCCTCATTCAAAAATCCTGTCCTTGATCTTTATACCTATAATGCCTCCCTTACACAAGTGAACTATTCATTAGGCAAATGACTTACCAGAAAATGACGCTTCATTTACATGATAATGTCATTCTGGGAAAGGTGTTACCTGGAATCTTTAGCAATACAAAAGGACAGAACATTGAAATGTATTCATGAAAGTTTGTTTATTTAGCCTTACCTGAAAGGCTCGTAATTACTCTGTAGAAAACCAGAGGCTAAATTAACTAATTGGCCATTAGATTCTTGGTTACACTAGAAAGTTGTACTGCTCTAATTATACCATTATAGTTAAAGTGTCACAATCCCTCTAGGGTAGATGCAGTTATATTGGTATAAAGCAGAGGTCCCCAACTGTGGGGCATGCCCCCCTAGGGGTATGTGGCGGAAGGTTTGGAAGGGCACAGCTGGGGCTGGGGCTGGGGTCAACCCCCATGGGGGGTGTAGAGGGAGCACCACCCAGCTCCTGGCCCCAACCATGGCTGCTGGCCCTGCGCCCAGGGCCCTGGCCCCCAGCCTCAGCCTCTGTCCCCAGCCTTGGCCCCTGTCCAGGACTCTACTCCCAGCCCTGCCCACCCCCAGCTGTAGCCCCAGCCTTGGCCCTCTTACCCCATCCCCATCCCTCTCCAGAATTGCGGCCCTGCTCCCAGCCCCGGCTCGGGGGCAGGGCAGCGGACAGGGGTAAAGGGAATGTGACCCTGAAAAGCTTGGGGACCACTGGTATAAAGGTATATCATAGGTTATACCTCTAGGGCATCCCATTGGGGTGAGGGTAATCACCTCCAGGTCTGGATTAACCAATGTGTATGTTGTGCATTTGCACAGGGCCCCCTTCTCAGGGGGGTCCCAGACAACCGTGGGGGGAGGGGTAAACCAAGTGGTGATGTGTCGCCATGCCACTTGCTCAAATTTGGCACAGCCATGATGGAGGGGCCAAACCTGAGCAGTGTGGGCTGTGTGAGAGCAGAGTAAGCGGAGCTGGGAGGCCAGGATCAGGAGGAGCCGCCCTAGGCTGGGACAGGAGTGCTGAGCAGAGGGGGTGATGGTGAGTGGCCAGGAAGGGCCTCAAAGCAGGGGTATGGGGCTGGGGATGAGTCATTGGTGGACTATGGGGTGAGTGGGGAGTGTTGCAGGGTAACAAGTGGAGGATGTTGGGGGAGATGGGGTGAGTTGTGGGGGTAATGAAGGATGTCAGGGACAGTGGGGTGAGTTGTGGGGGCTGTGCGGGGAATGGGGGATGCTGGGAACTCTGGAGTTGGGATGTTGGGAGCTGAGGATGGTGGGGCTGAGATGAGTGGGATGTATATCAGGGCTGCTGGTATGTGGGCAGGGGCTGTCAGGATTAGCAGGGTTAGGAGAGGGTGTTGGGCTGGCATTTGGAGGTCTGTGTATGGAGAGGGGTGGGGTGGGGTGGGAGAGGCATTCAGAGGTCTGTGTGGGCTGATGTATGGGTGGGTTGTGAGGGGTATTTGGGAGTCTATGTGTGGGGTGGGAAGAGAGGGGCATTCAGGGGTCTGTGTGTGGGGTGGGGTATGTTTGGAGCAGGAGCACTTTGCTATCTAGTTTATGGAAGGTGGGGGCCCCAATTTCTATAGTGCACAGGGCCCCATAATTCTTTAATCTGACCCTAGGAACCTCTCTCATCCCAGACATCCTTCCTTGCATGTAGACATCACTGTAGTGCCAGTTTGGAGTCCAGGGTGTGTTCCTCCAGCAGTAAATCCTAGAAACATAGCCCCTCCACCCCACTCTTCTGAGCATAACAGCAGTCCAAAACAAAAAAGGCAAACAAAAATCATCCTGCAGGCCACAAGACAATCCGGGCTCACCCCACTGTTCCCTGCAAGGCAAAAGATAAATCTCTGTGAAGGGGATCTGGGTTCCTAGACCCTCTGTGTGTCTGAGGGCCCAGGCTGTGCGCCTTGGGCTCTAAAAGGGAAAGCAGAGTAAAGAAGGTCCCGCTATCCTCTCCACACGGTCCAGGCAGCAGAGGCTCTTCAGCAGCTTTCCTGGTAGGCAGTCCTAGCTCTGTGGGGCTAGGGAGCTAGAGCTGTAACTCTGCTTTCCTTTGAGTGCCACCCTACAGTGGGCTTGGATCCTCCTTTTTAAGGAGCCTCTCCCCTTCAGTTTGGCCAGACCTCATAAGTGCACCGGGCTGGGGGCTGATTGTGCCTGCCCAGAGGTGCTCTTTAAGTTTAACCTGACTACAGTGGGACCCTGTCCCACTACCAGCTGCTTTATACTAGAATATCTATTCCCATACAGAAAGGGGAATTGCTATACTGGTTTAAGTATTTTTTATACCAATGTAACTGCAGCACACCAGAGCTTTTACCAGTATAACTATATGGTTAAAAAAATCATATCCCTGACCAGAATAATAATGCCTGTAAAACTTTGACATTGCAGAGCAGGCATGGGTATTGGTTAAATTAATTGTTGTTCCCCATATGTTTATATGGCAGTGAAGAAAGAAGGAAACTATATTTTTACACACTGACCAACTTTCAAAAAGAGGACTTTGTAATTAAACTCAAATGTGTATGGTAAATTGTTGCACTTTTATATTAAAGAATAGATAAATTGTAGTATATTTTCTAGACACATTAGAGATGTCTTAGAAGCTTGTCATACTCACAGCTCTGATAGGGAGAGACAGAGAAGATGCAGCTTCAGGCTGTGAGAAAGCAAAGGCTTTTCAACTGTGTGACAGATTAGGTAAAATTTTACAAATAACTTAAGTGAAAAGCTAGCTTGAAAGGACATTCATTCTGTCATGCCTACTTCAGCTATTTAATAGCTAGCTTTTTAAAAAAAATTCTGGTTTTCTCCTATATAAATTGTCAATAAATATTACTAGTTTTATAATCTAAACAGCATAGATGTTGTTTAATATATATAAGGAAATTATTGGTTGGCATTCTCAAATTAATTTCTTTCCTATCAAGGGAGTCAGAGAAGGGAGAATTTGACAGTCTAGGTCTGTGGAAAGCCCATGGGAAAAGCTGAATTCTTCCTTCCAGAGCCACGTAAATCATTGTAGACGTAGGAAGTATGTCTACACTGAAATAAAACACCGCGGCTGGCCCATGTCAGCTGACTCGGACTTGTGGGCATGAGCTGCAGCGCTATAAAATTGCAATGTACACATCCAGGCTCAGGGTGGAGCCTGGGCTCTGAGACCTTCCCCCTTCACGGGTTCCCACAGACCAGGCTCCAGCCTGAGCCTAAACGTCTACAATGCAATTTTATAGCTCCAGCCTGAACCCCCACAAGCCCGAGTCAGCTAACACAGGACAGCCGCAGGCATTTTACTGCAGTGTAGATTAACCCAGGAATGCCAAATGAGTGAAAGCCCAAATCCTCAGAGGTTCATTGTGGAAGTTAGGAGCCTAAATACCTTTCAGGATCTGGGCTAAGTATATAAGGCACTCGCTCATTTGCATACATGATTTACAGTTGAGAGGGTTTAGAATAGGCATAATTTAGGGTATGTCTACACAGCAATGAAACAGCCCTGCATCCCAAACCCCA
>NW_020664372.1:31951593-31982824 GCF_002925995.2 Terrapene triunguis
GGGCGGGGGGCGGCCAGAGCGCCGGGGGGAGGGCGGCGAGCCCGGCTGTGGCCCCGCGCTCCCCGGCGGCCGGAGCGCCGCGCCGCCCCCCTCCAGGTGCCGCCCCAAGCACCAGCTTGGGTGCTTGGTGCCTGGAGCCGGCCCTGCTTCTGGTGCATATTTGTTGCCTTAGATCAGCAGGCCCTGACCTCCTTTCGAGCCTAAGTGCACCCTGTACACAGGGCTGGCTACTCAGCTCTAGCCAGCAGCCCGGCTCTGGTGTGTCTGTCAGGAGCTCGGCTAGAGCCGGGATTGGCTGCCGCTGGTGGGTGTGCCCCAGAGGAAGGCGTGGAGCTCCGGGCCTGTGTAGGCAGCGCACGGTGGCCTGGAGCCGGAAGCAGCGCTGATGAGTTGTGTCAGGCGCTTGCCTGTGTGTTTGGCAGGAGGTGGTGTGAGCCCCGCTTGGTGGCTAGGTAAGAGGAGAGTGCAGAGCGGTGCGTGCGGGGCCCGTTCCCAGGCCACCGTCCGAGATGATTTGGGGAAGGGGCACTGTCACCACTTGTGTGCTCGTAGCACTGGCCTCGGCTGTAGTTACGATCTTCTGGCTGCAGTATGATAAAGGTATAAGCCCTCTCCACTGGGTCTCTCGCCAGTAGGGAATGGGGGACCCGCAGCTTTGTGTGGGCGGCAGCTGCCGCCAGCCTAAGCGAATGGCGGAAGCTTTCTCAGCTCGCCACAGGCCAGACAGGTGTGTTGCTGGCTTTCTGAAAACGGCTGGACAAAGCAAACTGTCCTGTACCCAAGCAGGGTCTCTACTCATCAAACAAACTGCCTGTTGGTTTGGGTTGCCTGGAGTTGATGCTCTGCACCCCACCCTCCGGACTCCCCTGCGGGGTTTTACAGGCGCGACGCGGAGGATTAGAAAGAAAAGCGTGGGTGGGTATTTTCCCAGAGCAGTGCCACGGAAAGCATTGGAAGAAGGGGCTCAGGAAGCGGGCTGTGCTTCCTGCTGTGAGACACAGGGCCTTAGCTGAGAACAGCAATGAGTTGTAATTTGATTTCAGTCGTGTCTTATGTCTACAGCGGTCTGTACAAATATTAGCTAATGTTTAAGCCCAACCTATGCATTGTGCCTTCATCGTTTTATATAAAACCTAGTATACATGGAAATGTGTGTAATGAATATAAACTGTTCTTTAGTCAATTGGATGGAGGCTTTCCCTTGCCATGTTCGCAATCCAGGGCTTCAACGTGAAACTCACTAGCGTCCAAATAGGGGTGAGATGTAAATAGCAGGAAACGTTATATGGGGGGAGCTATACCTGAAAGCTTTATTTTTTGGAGCTGGTGTTTGGTAAGAAGATATTATTATTGAAGAGGTGATTCGGTTGCTCAGGGCAGGGGCTGTCTCTTAACAAGGGGGTCCACATCACATGGACCAGTTTTCAGCATAGGGGCCTCGGTATTTGCCTATCGCCTAACACAATGACCTCCCCAAGTGCGTCTGGACTAAAAATAATGCACCCAGGAGCAAAACTTCCACACCTGCCTTTTACCGTGATGGTGATGGACAAAACTAGCGAGTTCCCCGGGAGCATGACGCACGGGGAGGGGGATGTTTGCCAGGAGCTGCAGAGAGCAGGGCTGAGGGCCAGCCACCGGGGCGGGTTGGTTGTTTAAGGAACCAGCCGCAGCCTGACTCGAGCGGCAGGTGCTGTCTGTGTGTCACCGCTGCATTGCCCGGGCCTGGCCCGGCTGAGCGAGCGCGTAGCTCCGGCGCTGCGACCAGGGGCGCGTGTCCCGCTCCCAGCAGCCGCGGGCCGGCCCGGCTGAGCCCCAGCGTGCGGGGTGAGGTAGCGCGCAGTGCGCGGTGACGCCGGGCGGGGGGGTCTGGGCGCGGAGCTGCCTGCGGCTCCGTGTGTGTGTGAGGGGGGAGGGCAGCGTGCGGGGCTCCGGCCGCGGCGGGCGGGGGCGCCGTGTGATGAGCAGCGAGCGGGGCCTAGCAGCCCAGCCAGCGTCCTGCCGGGGCCGGGGGAGCGGCCGCGCCCGGGTGACTGGTTGAGCGGGCGGCGCCCTGCGCCTGCGGGGCCGCGGCTCCGTCTGCGGGGGGGGGTCCAGACCGGGCGGCGGCCGGAAAGTTTGTTTGTGCGGGGGGCGGCCCGGGCTGGGATGTGGGGCCCGGCGTTCGCTTCTCCGCCACTTGCCGCTGCGCCGCCGGGGCTGTAGGCGAGGCCGGGCGGGCGCTAACCCCCCCCCCCCCCCCGGTGCGCGGCCATTGCAGCGCCGGCCGGCCGGCCGAGGATGATCACCAACACGCGGGGCTTCCTGTGGTCCGACCTGGAGACGCGGGCGCTGCTGGAGATCTGGGGCGAGGCCGACGTGCAGTCGGCGCTGGACGGGAACTTTCGGAACAGCCATGTGTACCGGGACGTGGCCTGCCGCCTGGCCGAGCTGGGCTTCGAGCGCACCCCGGAGCAGTGCCGCATCCGCATCAAGGGCCTCAAGCGCCAGTACTACCAGGCCCGGGACGGGCTGAAGAAGAACGGGCACGCCCGCAAGATTTGCAAGTACTACGACGAGATGGACCGGATCCTCAGCTGCCGGGGCGGGCCGGACAGCGCGCCCGAGCCGCTGGCCCAGCCCGCCGACAGCGCCCAGCCCGTCGCCGGGCCGCCCACGCCGGGCACCCCCCACAACAGCCGCGAGCCCGACACCGAGCTGGACGAGGACGCCGAGCTCGAGTCCCCCCACGACCACTTCACCGAGGACTCGGGCGAGTGCTCGTCCTACGCCGAGCACCCCATCAAGGTGGAGTGCCCCCCGTTCGCCATCCCCGTGCCGCCCGCCGAGGGTGAGTACCAGCAGCCGGGCCGGGGAGCCCCACCCCGTATACACGCCGGTAGGGGAATCCCTCCCCCCGTATTCGCCCCCATATCGTCTGTACCCCCCATACAATAGAAGTACTAGCGCCTCTAACTAACGTGCTTCCAATCGCTTCTGCACTAGCCTCTTCCCTTCCAGACCTCTCTCATCCTCTTCAAGGGGAACTGGATTAAAACGCCTTTAGTCTCTTTAACCCCTTCCCCCCACTATGGAGTCCTATCTCCTCCATTTAATTTCTCTTCTTCTCCTTTTTGCTTTTCTCCTTCCCTATCCCAGTGTTTCGTCCCTTTGACTCTTCCCAGAACCAAAACAGGAGCTGAAAGGAATTAGTTCAGGAAGCTCTTAAAAAATTACAAAGTAAATAGTTGCAATATGGGGGAGGGAGGATGGAGGTTCTGCTGGTTTTAATTCGTTTATCAATAGGAAACAAATCGGAAACTAATGTAGAGATAAGATAGGAGGTGCCAAACCGTTTTGGATAAAAACAGCAGCATCCTCATCATTCCTGCTGTGTTTAAACTTTGCTATAGATTGTTTTCCCATGTACTGTCATTACTTTGCCAAAAACCTAAGTGGGCCTTTTCAAGAACTCTTATTTGATTCAGTTATATAGTACAGTTGCAGGGGATGGGAAATACAGAAAGCAAGATAAAGCCTGCCCCTTTCCCTGTTGCCCTTTGTACTCTGCACAAATGTTTTTTTAAAGTCCAATCTTATGCTGTGTGTATTTGTCTAAAACCTGAATCTGTCTTCAGAACACTCAGAAGTTAGCCAATTGGTTGACCAATCTCCTTTTTACACATAAATCTCATCAAAGTGTTGTTTACACTAACATCTTTTTTGAAATGCAAATCTAAAACGCCAGCAGGCTGAAACTCAATTCTGATTAGTGTAATTACCTGCAATACACAAATGAGGCTGTACTGTTGAATAGCCTTCACAAACCTTTTTAAAAGATCAAAAAGCCTCTTCCTATTTTTGAAGTTTAGTACTACAGCAGTTAAAAGGTGTCCCTATTTGATTTTAGGTTATGCAGATAACTTTTTGGATAAGCATGTATTCCCTATTTTAAAATCATCAGAAATAATCATGCTTAATTTTGAAACAAAATAATACCTTGATATGGCAAAATAGATCTACATTTCACAAAGGGAACAGTTTTACTATTTACTCGTTCCTTTTAGTATGTCTGGAAGGTTGAATATAATTTTATCTACTTTGTTTTAGGCTTTAAACAAATCAATGCTCAAACCAGTACACAACCACTCTCTCAACCCAAAAGATCAAAAAAACGCCATGCAAATTTAACACTGGATAAAATGATGGAAAAATTCCTTCAACAAAGTGTGGATACAGAAGAGAAATTTTACAAATATGAAGAGCAGCGGCTTAAAATTGAGGACAAGCGCCGTGAAGCTGAGCATGCTCGAGAACTCCAGATGTTACAAATGTTGGGACAGATGTTGGCAGGAATTTCTTCTACAGTATCACAAAGGTCACAGTCTATGCCAACTAGTCCTCCTCAGAGAGCAAATCACCGATCATATGGCGATAACTTTAATTATAATGCTATGACAGCAGCACTTTCTCCACCAATAGGTACTTCATTCTATAGCATAAATAAGATCTATTATATTTAAAAGATTTGTGCGATGGCTGGTGTTAGTATCTGAAAATAAATGTCTAGCTTTGACTTATTTTCAATATTGTGATGAGTTTTTTGTCTGTAAATTGAATTAAAATGTCTTGCCATGCTATTGTACTGATATTTTAAAAAAAAAAAGCTCTAACAAATTCTAAATATTGACCGAACATTTTGGAAAAGTAGTCCATAAGAACTGGTCAGTTCATGTCACATTCAGATCTGTATAGAATGCAATTATATAGAATATGCAGTTGTATATAATATGTTAGGAGCTTAACCTTTACTGAAAATGATCTGGAAGCAAGAATGTGTCTTGCAGCAGAATAAAACAATAGTCTACATAAAATTGAAAAAAGAAATATAGATCTTAACATTTTTCAGTAATAATCTTGCTGTCAAAGCTTTCATCATCCTTGAAAATGTTAATTCAAAGTAATGAAAGACCTCGAAAAATAACATGTATTGGGGGTTTTTAACAGTGGGTATGTCAGACATGTTTTGAACATTATGGCTGGAATCCTGACCCTGCTGAAGTCAAAGGAAGTTTTGCCATTCACTTCAGTAGGGCCTGGATTTCACTCTAGATCAGCGGTTCTCAAACTGGGTTGCAACCCTGTTTTAGTGGGGTCACCAGGGCTGGCTTAGACTTGCTGAGACCCAGGGCCGAAGCTGAAGCCTGAGCTCCACCACCTGGGGCCGAAGCCTGAGGGCTCCTGCCCTGGGTGGCAGAGCTTAAGTTATAGGCCCCCTGCCTGGGGCTGAAGCCCTTGGGCTTCAGTTTTGGCCCCCCTACATGGGGCAGTGGGGCTTGGGCTTTGGCCCCCCATCCTGGGTTCATGTAATAATTTTTGTTGTCAGAATTGGGTCGTGGTGCAATGAAGTTTGAGAATCCCTGCTCTAGATATTGAATTATGTGACGGTATAGTTTATCTACAGGCCAAGGGTCAGATCCTCAAATTATGTAAATTATCATCGCTCAGCTGAATGCTATGGAGCTATGACAGTTTATGCCTGCTTGAGGATCTATCCTTCAAATACTTACAGTTCTTTACAAAAATATCTTGAATCTTATTTTCCTCCTGAACCAATTCATTTATGAATTTATCAGGGTCTGGATTTTTCAGAATATCCTTAGAATTGGCATCTATGCAAAGTTGTTTTGTTGTTGTTTTTTCCCCCCCTTTACAGAAGGTGTGTGGACTAGAGTCTAATCAAGTATGCAATACATAGTAACACAGACTTTTTTCAAGATTTGTGTCATTTATATTGATGATCTCTCTGTATGTTCACATAGAAAGAATGGACCGTAACAGTAATCGCATACCAATTGTTTTGTCAACTTTGACAGCAAAGCCTATATGGCTTATGATGTTTATAGCCCATCAGGTTGGAATTAACAGTTTTATTTTACTTTTTGTTTTTAAAATCATATGTGGGTTCAGTATTCAATGGATGGGTAGTCTTAAAAAAATAATAGAGATAAGCAGAATTAGAAATAAAACTCTGTAAGCCTGTCCCGAACCAGAAACTGGCTATCAGAACTTATAGTTTGGACATTTAAATAACCAAATAAATGTAAGGCCCAGTCCTATGTTTCTCTGACCTCCAAACTTCTCTTTAAATTTAGTGGAGTCTTGAATGAATGTTCGGGCCTGTTATGGTTTAAGTTAACATACTTTCTTATTCTATTGAATAAGATATCTGGTCTGTAGTATTACTTTTTGTTGTCATAATAGTTTATCCAAGTGTTTGAGTAATATTTAAATTAGAACCTGTATGTATACTACAGTTTTTCTTACAAATAGTGGTTTCACTTTTCAGTCTAACTTAGAAAACAGATACAGAAAACTACTTAAGCTCCTAAATCTTGAACACAGTACACAGGGCCATCCTTACCGATACGCAAAGTACGCAGCTGCGTAGGACACCAGGAAATTTGGGGCACCAAATTTCCTGGTGCCCTGCGCAGCTGCTGCTGCTTCAGCCCCTGCTCCGGCTCTTCCCCAGGGCCCCTTCCCCTGCTCTGCCCCGCCTCTTCCCCGCCCCAGCCCCGCCCCCACTCTCCTGAGGGTTCTAGAAGCGGTTGGGCCTGCACTCACCGGTAAGTAGAGCGACCCGGCCCCAGCCTGCTCTGCTCCCCTGGCTCCCTGCTGCGTTGCCGGCAAGTGCTGGGGGGCAGTTCCCCCTCCTCCTCCCAAGCCTGGGAGCCAGGGGAGCAGAGCAGGCTGGGGATGGGGGCTGGCCACTTCCTGGGGCCACTCCCCATGGAGGCCTGGGGTGGGGCCCCACACAGCCCCCCCGTGGGCGGGGGGTGCAGCTGCGTAGGGCACCAAAATAGCTAGGGATGGCCCTGACAGTACATGTTTAGCCTTAATATTTATTACTTCTAAAATGCATTCACTTTTAATCTGAAAGACATTCGATTAACTGTGAAAACCTGAAGCCAGGTTTTCATACTACATTTGATGATGCAGATGTATAGTTGTAAATTTATACTGTAGCAAGAGAAACTCAGAATTGACTTCCAATCATGAGTTTTGTTTTTTTTACAGTTTATAATAAAATATGCTTTAAAAGTAATTATTTAAGGCAACATATATGTTAATGATTTAGGACCTTACTTATTTGTATCTAAAGTTAAAGTGAAATCTTTAGGCAGAAGTGAAATCCAGTCTAGAGTTCCTTTTTTTTTTTTTTCATGTTTTCTACTGTTTTCCCCTCATTATAGAGTCTCTGTTCTAGAAAAGCAAGGAAACTGAAGGTTTTTTAGCAGCCATGGCCCTGTAAGTAGGTTGTGAGGTGTAAGGGATGCATATTTCTTGTAGATTTTGGTAGAAAACTAGATAGTTTGTAAAATGTGGAGTAATTTTAAGAGGGAAATATTGCCCTATTTCCAGAGCAGAGATGAGTTTTGTTATATTCTGCATTGTGACAATGATATTTTGGCCATGCTCCAAGAAGGTTAGTTTTTGATCCCAATGGGAGTGGAATGCCTGTATTATAGAAGGATTTTCAAAACAAGAGATCAGCCAGGAATATTTATCATTATTGAACACTATAAAGTGATTTTTGCTACAGTTTAGCTAGGCTGGTTTAATGTTAGATTCTGTAAATGTTGGAGAAAAGGGTTTTCTGCTGACATTGCTGGTATTTTCTTATTTGTTAACTCTGAAAATATTCTGGTGTGTCCTAACTTTCTTCAAACATCTTTTTTTCTACTTGTGGTGTTGGTATGGCAAGGACAATTACTGAGTACAAGACTGAATAGTTTTATTAAAAGTAAAATTGGAGAGTTTGGGTTTTTTAATCATTCTGTATGACTGTGTAACACCTCTGTTATAGAAATTGAGTACACCAATACTTCTGAATGTTTCAAAATTCACTGAGGTTTCTATCAATTTAAAAAGAAACATTTCTGAAGTAATTTTTTTAATGTCTTTATCTTTTTCAGTTATCGAGAGAGCCTTTTCAGTACACAAAACACATTCTATAAAGGATATGGAGAATATTTTTCAATTGGTGCGCAATGTTATTCCTCCTCTAACAGCAAAGAAGCATAAAGGTCAAGATGGACGGATAGGCATCGTGGGAGGATGTCAAGAGTAAGTTAAACAGAAATATATATGCTGTTGTTGATTAGGGATCTCAAGTACATGTTTTACTACTTTTAAAAAGCATTTAAATTGAAAATACTGTTTTTAAGGGATTGTGAACCCCATGTTTTCAAAGGGGCCTTTGCTTAGTCCATCATTAGAATCAGAATACATGTCCCCCTATGTCAGTGATGCAAGACTTAAGGGTTGGCTATTTCCTGGCGGGAAAACTAGTTTAGGACAGGGCTGGTAAATACCAGTTTAAACTGGGAAACTGGAAGAATAAAATTATTAGAACATACTAATGAAAATTACTGGCAAATATCGAGCAATTTGATGATGATTTTGCAGTAACATGGTCCCTTTTAATTTCAGTTAAAATAAAACAAAAAAGACCCTCCACCTAAACTGTATGCTAGTGCCTAAGCTACCTCAAACAGAAACTGAAACTTCTGAATCTGGGAATACCCCTTCTTTCCTGTAGCAATGAAAATTACATGTTTGTTAAGCAAACAGAGAAGGGGAATTCCCAGATTCAGAAGTTTCAGTTTCTGTTTGAGGTAAATTGCCAAACTAACTGTTTAGTCCAGTACTCTGTCTCTTGATTTGGCTAGCTGGAGTACAATTGCTGCAACTGAATTCCCGTGTACGGTGACTCAAGTCAAAGTATTTCAGCATGAGCAAAGGTGGAAGACCACTTGACCCAGTTCATGGCTATTTTGAGAAAGTTCATGGTGGCATCAAAGAGAGTCTTAAAGGCAGAAATTGCAAAGAAAAAGAGAATGGGAAGGCAGACCATATGAGGAAACATTTTGCAAAATGCTGTGGAAAGAAGACAGACACCAGACCCCCTTTGGCTAAATGCATGGATCAACATTCACACTGCACTCCCCGTCAGTATCTGGCCCAACTCGGGGAAGCTAATGATCCAACCAGCGGACCAAATTTGGTGTTGAATCCTGGTCACGTGCCACCTGAGGCATGTTGCGCATACACTATGTAGTAGAATTGGAATCAAACCCTGAGGATGAGTACCGATAATACCTACATTGCCATTGCCAACTACATCAAAAAACAGCTAGATCCAGGTCGGCTAAAGAAAACAAGGAGTAAGTATCATGGGTTTTTGACCCACAAATGGATATTTTTATAACAAAAACAACTCCAAAACTGAAACAAAAGTTAGACTTGAAAATTGCAGAATATTTTATGGCTATAATATTCCTTTCTCTTTTATTCAACATCCAACTTTTCAAGCAATGATTAGATGCCTAAGGCCAAGCTGCAAAGCATCCAGTCGAAAGCAGGTAGCAGGTGAACTGTTAAACACAAATACTGATGGCTTGAGGATAATAGCACGCAATAAATTATATGGAAAAGCAGATGGTTGGAGTAATGTGTAGTGACTCAGTGATAGCTAACTGTATGCACACTGGGAAAATTGTGGTTTATGTATCAGTGGTTGTGAGCTAGGCACCTCTGTATTCACACCCTTCACACCACTGCAATGATTTTTGTACAGCTTATGCCTTGTGAGGTATAATTTGAAAACAAATAACATGCTGGCCAATAATATCATTGTACAATATATGTAACAAGGCTGTGTGTGAAACTATGGATACTCACTAATATTATGCTTTAAAGTCTGTGACTAAAAGGTGTTTAAACATGGCATGTCAGGGGGAGTTGATAAACAGGTTTTCCTCAGACAAGAAAAGAGGCCAACACCTCAGAACAGGTGTGACCAAATTCAGTGAGCTATTCATTTGTGTGGGAAGTTGCCGCAGGAAGAGATAATGTCCATAGTAGCAACAACCAGTGGGGGAGGAACCAGCTTGGAGCCTTATCCTCCAAACCTCATGGCTCCTTTATTCAGCATGAACTAATGAACTTTACCCGAGGGTACCCTTCAGAAGAATATGTTTCAAAGGTTCACTGAACTATAAAGAGAGTGGGAGTGAGCCCCTAAGGGATTCTTTGCCTTAAGGAGACAAAGAAACAAAGCAATTTGATCTCTGTGATGTCCTGACCAGGCCATTTAGTTAAAAGGTGGAAAGAAGACTGGATCAGAGGAAAATCATTTTTAACAAAGACTATCTTACTAGATTTAAGTTTTACATTTTTAGATGCATATTTTCACTTTTGTTATCATTTCTGACTTCATCTCTTGAATGCACTTAAAATCTCTGTATTTTTGATTAAATAAACTTGTTTTACTTTTATTCCAAATCAGCCTACTGCTACGTTTGACTTAAATTCATTATTAATTCCAGTTAAAGCAACAGGCTACTGTGCTCTTATGTCTTTAAAGGAGCAACAGACAGTATTACTTCTCTGAATGTTCCAGGACAGGGCTGGACATTTTCAGGGTAGATAGTTTTGGGGAAATTTGGGATTGGGGGTGTATTGGGGTCACTTGGCTAATAAAAACAAAGGCTGGTGGAGACCAGAGTTTGACTGTAGTGTAGCAAGCAGGCTGCTGGAATCAGAGCTGCTTAACATAGTCATTCAGTGCATGCTTGACGCTGGATGGGAGCGGACAGACAGGGAGCTACAGCAGCAGAGCATTTTAAGGCATTCAGACTTACAGGGCAAGTAGTGACACAACCTCTCACTAGTCTGGGTTAAATCTCAAAATGTGACAGAGGTTGAGACTGGAAGCAATAAGACTGGAAAGTACTGTGCTACCCTGGCAAGAGAAGCCAAGACATTAGTAAATGAATTGTATGTTTTTGTGGTGTTAAGAGCTACCTGACAGACAGTGGGGGAAAAAGATGTAAAGAATGAGAAGTGATTTGGAAAAAATGACACTTTAGTTACTTATGGACTTGCTTTACATTGGCTAAATCTACTTGGACAAGACCTTGCACCAAGTGCTTTGATAAAACATGTAGTAGATTTACAAAAATATTTGTGAATACTGGAGCCTGTTCAAAAAAATGCCAAGGATCTGTAGAATCCCACATCCCTGGTGAGACACAATGGAACAGTCAAATAACATGTCTGGAAACATAAATTAAAAATTGGCGCTGTTATCTCAAGATTGTGAGTGATCATGAGGCAGAGTTTGAAGATAGAGTGGTCAGTATAACTAATTATCAAGGGATTTACCAAGAAGCATAAGAACTTGATCAGTCAATGGAAACCAGTTGCTGTGGCATTTGACATATTCCAAAGGGGTGCATTAACATTTGCAGTGGTATGCAAAGTATGGTTGGATCTACTGAAGATTTTGCAGCGCGCAAAGCAACAGCACAAAAGAGATTTCATGAAGCAATTACTCCTGTATGCATGTTGGCCAACCTGGTTTGGTCTTCATCTAAAATAAGCAGGAAAGAAATTGTCAACTGAACAAGAAGAAATTGCCAGTTCGTGGTTGCTCAGTAAAAATCCTTACTTTCTGCCATATTCACTTGCATTTAAAGTAGAAACTCCATATCCAAAATCAGTATTTTCATCTGCTATGAAGGAAAAAGTTTCCTCTGTAGCATGGTGGAAAAACCTGAAGAGTAATGATATTGCATCTGACTTCATAGAACTGGTAGTGCAATTGCATCAGTGTTCAGCAAGCATAGAACAAATCTTTTCAAACTTCGGATACATCGGTTCAAAATTGAGGCTCAGTTTGTACACTTCATCGAAGTTGGGCTTGTGCTACAGAATGCTGTACGGCCAGATGGACCTGGAGTGGTAGTCTACAACTCTGCGTGCTTCTGATTGCTTAATGCTTCAAGCCTACAGCTCTGCATTATTGTCACTTTCACAGAATCAACTGTTTTTGATTTTTGTTTATATAATATGGAAAAATGGAACAGGTCCTGGCTGACATGTATAACTTCCTTGAGAAATTACCAAACAAAATGTGTAGACATTCCCATGTTCAATGCTATGATTACATATATTAGAATTACACCCACTTCAGTTTTACTTTTTTTGCCAAACTTAAGCTAATAGATTCAGAAATTTAATTTATGTAACCACAATTTGAATGTAGCTAAAACTGAGTGTAAGGTGGTATGCATTAATGAAATAGTTTCTATCATAGTCACCGTTTAAGGCACTTTCTAACTAGCTTTTCCTGTGGTAGTAAAAACCATCTCTGGTAAATGTTATGCCATCCCTGTTTTGGCTATACATGCAGTTGAAGTTTGGTCATTTGAGTTCCATTCCCCTCTACCTTCTCTCTTCTTTCCACCCTAATCTCTTACTTTAAATTACCTTCTACATTGTGTGAAAGGAGCTTATGGGAGAAGCGTTGAGAATAAAGTAACAAGGTGAAACATCTGCTGTAGACTGATCATAGTTGTGATGTCCTTATACAATTCCTGACTTACACCAGCCTTATGAACTACATCTTGGCTACCTGGTCATGGTCCTTGGTTTGGATTCAAGCTGCCTTTTGCTGCTGATCTGGTAACCTGACCCTTTCTGACACCTGACACTCAGTTTTGCTCTCTGGCCTGTCTTGAACTCTGACCTGCTCTGATCCCTAGGCAAGACTGCTGATTGTCCCAGTCGTGACACCCATTGTGATACTTTGGGTGAGTCATTTCACCTTACTGTGCCTCAGTTTAGAGATGGCCAAATAGGAGATATTACCTCTTGTGAAGTGCTTGGAAATCTGCAGATTAAAAATACCACATAAAGAGCTAAATACACTATTTTGTTACAGTTAGGATTTCCCTATTGGATTACCCTTGTCTCTCTAATTCACTTTTTGATTGGTCTACTAGAGCCCAAATTTGACCTGCCAAGCCATGTTCCAAGGTACTATCTTTTATACTTGAGCTTTTTCTGAGTCTCTTTTCTGAATGGATTGAGTCTGTCTCTCTCGTGCTTATGTGAATACTTTGAGATGACTCTCTTATTTTAGCTTTTATTTGTGATGTAATCCATGTAAATATCACACAAGTGAGAGTGAATGAATAGGGTGAAATCTCCGCCTTATTGAAGTCACTTGGAGTTTTGCTATTGACTTCAGTGGGGCCAGGATTTCACCCATCCTTTATAAATAAGAACTACTTGAGTTTATTTCACTTGCTCTTGAATTCGATTCTTCATTGTAGCAGGGTGATCAACTGCTAACTTTATCTTTTGATACAATTGTGTGTCTGTTTCCTAACCTAGAAAATGTTTCACTTGTAGGTACACTGGGGCACCATATTTTGCTGCAATTTCAGCTCTAAAAGTGGTATGTGTTTTTCTGCCTTCATGTGTAATGTATTTTTAATAACATAAGTGGATTGTCTAGTGTCATATGTAAAAGGCTTGCATTGTACTGTGCATGGGATTTTAGTTCTACTAGAAATGTAACCTTTTTTATCTTTTTAATAATTTCTGAGTTCTAGAAGGTTCATATTCTTCTTAGTCATAGAAGTTATCAGATTTGTAGAAGTCATTCATTATTTTTTTTTCAGTAAACTAAGTTTATTATTATTTAATTTAGGCAAGACCAAAAATAATTTAACCTGGGCTCTTTTGTGTTTAAAGTTGGACAGAGATGACTACTCAGTATCCAACAAGATACTATGGCCATAATACAGCCATTTGATATGTGCAGGCAGTCTTACTGAACCTTACTGAATTCAGTGGGCCTATGCACAGGCATAACATTTCACCGTAACAGAACACACTTCAGGATCAGGACCTTAAATTGCTCAGGGCTTGGAAAATATTAAATGATGATAGTAATACACCAGAGGAGCCATTAGTTGGTTACTGTCTTCCGTTAGGTGTTTGTATCTTTTAATTTTGGTTTGGTATTTCTTTCTACATCCGAAGTATTGGAAACTTCTTGTCCCTGGCTACTTAACCTACGTGTATATTATTTTTGCTTTTTCTTATTAGAGGTAAAAGAAGCTTAGGGTCAAACTCAGAAATGCGTGCAATTCAACTGTAATAAATGAAATTGTGCCAGTTTATCTCTAGTCCAGATTTGGCTGGGACTGGAAAAGAACTCATGGGTAATCTTGTTTATCCTGCATGAATATAGCACAACACCGATTTTTGTTTGTGCTGTAACCCAGCTCCTACTTGGCTGTGTCCTTTTTGTCTTTCCTTACTGTGGGCCTAGGCCTATCATTCTTGCTCATGCATGAATGGAGAGGATTACTCCTGTGATAAAGGGTTTCAAGATCTGGCCCTAAACTTTCACTGATTTTGCCCTAATCCTGTTCAGTAAGCAAGTATTTCTGTAAGTTTGCAATTTAGCATGGAAGTTAGATTTAAGAAATAAAGTAATTTCTCTCCAAACTATTGACTGGCATGCTAGTCAAGATGGAACAAACAGATACCAAGTTTGCTTTATTTAACAAGCAGTAGGAATTCATAGTTGTTCAGTGAATAACTATTGGAATAATTGTTTAGGCACTACTAAGATTACAAATTGTAATTCTGCAAATTTTCTTTCTTAGGGTGCAGACTTATCCCACGTATTTTGTACCAAAGATGCCGCAGCTGTAATAAAGTCATATAGTCCAGAACTGATTGTTCATCCAGTGCTGTAAGTGACTTTTTTTTTCTTTAAATGATCAAGTCAAGACTACTAGATTGAACATTTCAGTGTGACAGTTCATTAATTTACATTATTTCTCTTCCTGAATCACAGGACCGGTGAATCAGAGGTTAAAAAAGTGATTATATATTACGTATTTTCATTTAAGAGCACGTGGAGTTTCTGACCTGTTAGAACCACTTTGTGTGTGTTTCTGTCAAAGCACAAATTAAAAAAGCAAAGATTATTCTTTCAGCTTGCTTGCTGATGTGTTTGTAATTGTAATGCATTAAATGAGAGCAGTCACAAAATCCAGAACTGAGTATGAAACAAGTCAGCATTTTAGAATCTCTTTTTAAAAGCCAAAATAAAACACTCTCATCCCAAATTTCTTCCTTCTTGGTTCTGAATCAGTTTTACTTTCTCACCACTGTGGACATAACACTATTCATGCTAAATTACTGCACGAGAAACTGATTTTAATTTTTTTATGATTTTTATGGTTCTTCTTAAATGTTTCACCTTGTAGATAACAAATCTAGCCATTACGGGGTTAACTAGATGCAATATAAAATATCAAGGGCTGCTTATATCAATTTGTAAGGGGTAGTTGGTTTGTTTGTTTCAGTTGTTGGCTGGAGTGTGTCGCTAACTGGATATCTTACAGGAGACATTGTTTGGGTTAGGTTTTGCAAATTGTTGGGCATGAGTGTACCAAATAAGAATCAAGCTCTAGAGCCCTGTAAGCAAGGCCTATGGTAAGCTTGCAGTACAAATTGCACTGCATTGGTGTAAATCATGTCTACACACACTAGAGCCTTATCTAAACTAGAAAAAACAGCGCTTTTAAAAACAAGAGTCAAAACATTTGATAAATGCTACCGTAGACAGGATGTAATACTTTAAAAAACATGTTAGCACCTTTTTTAAAGTGATCAACTCCGAAGGGAAGCCTGGGATTGACAGCTACCAGTTAGCACATTTTAAAGATGTTAAACCTTTTCTATGTGAAAATTTGCATTTAAAAATGTGTTTAAAACAAGTAAGCAATCAGGGTTTTTTGGGGGATGGGGGCTTGTTGGTGTTTTTGTTGTTGTTGTAAAAGCACACCTTTTTGTTTTCCTGGTGTAGACAAGGTAGAGTTGTTTGCATTGCCCTGGTGCAACCACATTAATGTCTATAATCCAGTGACTAGATCCTCAGCTGGTGTAAATTGCCACAGCTCCATTGAAGTCAGTGGCGCTATGACAGTTGGGCTAACCAATGTGATTTTATATGGGAGGAGTTAATACACAGTACTGTTGACTAGTTTGGTGGTAATGGAAAAGTATCATAGGAAAAAAATGAGACAATATGGTCAGAAAGGAGAGAACCATGAGCAAACAAGAGATTGCTGGATCTCATCTCTCTAAATCTCTATTTGTGGAATTTCTACGGATTCTTTTTTTCCACACAGATTTTAGTTCAGCGTCTTCTATAGAATAAAATTGTCAGTTTAAAAAAAGAAAAATTTTGCCCCTCTGGTTGCAAAGAGAACCTTTTGACGCTAATCTGATGCGCTATCCTATTCATTCTGTAAAATAGACAAACGCTGTATGGGGGGGGTGTGTGTGTGTGTGTGTGCGTGCGCGCCCTGGCCCTGGCCCTGGCACTGGCCCCAGTCATCCAAATAGAACATTAGGTCTGAAGCCTGATCACTGTTTAAGTGTCAGTATTGTTAATTTTTACACTTCACACTGACTTAGCAGAAACAGTCAGCTAATATACTTATTCAGTATGGTTGGATGTTGCTGGGAACATTATTTAAAATTGAATAAAATTTAAGATTTAAAAATGCAAACAACAATGTTCAGGTTTGGTTTTCTAAAAATGTTTTACCTCCCCATAAGACTTCTTGCCCATTCTCCTGCCTCCAAATGTGAGATAATGGTTAAGGCTACATTTTAGTCACAGGTATTTTAATAAAAGTCATAGACAATAAACAAGTCACAGCCCTGTGACCTGTCCATGACTTTTACTAAAAATACCTGTGACTAAATCTTACCTGCTAGGAGGGGAACGCGCCTGAGGATTGCTGCTCCTGGGCAGCGCCAGGGACCAGCTGCCTGGGGCTGCCAGAGTAGCGTCTGGCTCCGGGGCTTCCCCAGCTGCTGGGATGGCCCTGGGGTCAGCCGCACCTGCTGCCGCAAAATTCACAGAGCCTGCACCCTTGAGCCCCTCCCATGCTCCATCCCCATGCCCCAGCCCTGATCCCCCTCCTGTGACCTCCGTGAATGATTTGCAGCCTTAATAATGGTCTTTCCTCATAAACGCGGGCACTGTACATTTTTGCGGGTTCCCAAATTCTTGATTGAATGTTTTAAATCCAGTCTTGTCTGCATCAAACAGACTGCCCACGTTCACTTTTAAAGCCATTCAAGACTTAGTTGCATCTTTTACATATCTCTTATGTGGTGTTGAGCAGTCAGCCCCTGCTTCTGCTCTTCCAGCAACGGCAAAGCCCGTCAGTCCGTTTTTCTCTCAACTATGCAAGGGATGTTTATCTCCCATGCTGCCCTTTATGAACGGGAGGAGCTCCCTGTAAAAGTTTGCAGAGCTATTGCATTGTCCTCCTTTGTACCCCTCTTTAAAGGTCACCTTTGCTGTGATATCTGCACAATGCATGACAGTGGCTAGGCAGCTGATGTTCTGTGATCCTGCTTGTTATGCCAGTCATTATCAGGGCCTTGTGTATTTTGTGATTCTGTGTCACTGATTTTTATTTTGCAGAATTTGACATTTTGCCAAACTGCTGAACAATGCCCCATTTTACTGCAGTCAGGAGTCTGTCATCTTGTTCTCTCTGCTCTGCTGTGACCTGACTGCAGCTTCCTCTTTTAGTACTGCTTTCACCGCAAGAGGGAGTGCATTACAATAAGTAGCACATTTTCCTGCCCTGCTCTCCATAAAAGTGGGAGCTGGAACGTGAGACACAAGCTCTCTGGGCTCATCAGGATGGCCTTTGCCTGTCTTTTGAGGGTGTGGGTCAGAGGAGGAATGTGACAGCCAGAGGCTGAGCTGATGAGCCTTGAGAGCCAGCCAGGCAGACACTCATGCCCAGGATACAAAATGTGATGGGGTGGGGGCCTGAACAAAGTTTAGAGGGGGAGGGTTGCAAGGGCCAACCTGTTGAGCTGCAGGCATCCATCCCTTGTGAGCTGCAAAGGATGCAGGGCTCAATTAGGGTAATTTGCAGTCCTAGGTGTACCACAACACCTGCTTTCATACCATTGCCCCACCTGCCACTTGGACAGATGGTGGTGCCTGCTCCCCTCCCAGTGAGGCAAGGGTAGCAGCATGAGGCCTGGGAAGGATAGAGCTTTACCTAGCTGCCACATACTCCTTTTCCCCCACTACATCCCAGGAGTTGGGTAATAGTAGCTGTCTCTATAGGAAGCCTAAACATTCAGCCTTATCAGGAGTAATTTTCTCCTTTATTCAGGGATTCCATAAAATATACTGCTGCACCTTCTGAGAGGATTTGGCAAGGTAATGCAAAAAAATCAACAAGGTAACCTAATTAACATGGCTATTGAATTGAATAGCACATGCTGCAAAACTTGAGCCCATAGTGCAGCGAAGTACACAGGGCCCTGATCACAATCTCCCTCTTCAGCCCCCTATCTCTCATCATATTCATGTTTTATGTCATCACATACTTACACTGTAAATTCTTGGGGTGGCCACTGTGTTGTCATTATAGGCGTGTACAGTGTCTAGCACAGGGGTGGGCAAACTACAGCACGCAGGCCACATCTGGCCTGCCAGCTGATTTAATCTGGTCCTCGAGCTCCCGCTGGGGAGCGGGATCTGGGGCTTGCTCTGCTCCCGTGCTCTAGCCAGGGAGCAGGATCGGGGGCTGCTCCATGCGTGCATGCCACAGCTCCGTGCGGCTTCTGGAAAGCAGCGACATGTCCCCCTCTTCCCCCCTCCTCCCCCCAGCCTGGCTCCTATGCGTAGAGGAGCTGCTTGAGGTAAGTGCCGCCTGGAGCCTGCACCCCTGAGCCCCTCCCAACCCCCTGCCCCAGTCCTGATTCCCCTTCCCGCCCTCCGAACCTCTCGGTCCCAGTCCGGAGCACCCTCCTGCACCCCTCAACCTCAGCTCCACCCCAGAGCCCGCACCTTCAGCTGGAGCCCTCGGCCTCCCTCTTTCCCCCCCCCCGGAAACCAAATCCTGCCCCAGCCCGGAGCCCCCTCCTGCACCGTGAACTCCTCATTTCTGCCCCTCCCCAAGAGCCCGCACTCCTAGCCAGGGCCCTCACTCCCTCTGTACCCCAACCCCAATTTCGTGAGCATTCATGGTCCGCCATACAATTTCCATACCCAGATGTGGCCCTTGGACCGAAAAGTTTGCCCACCTCTGGTCTAGCATGTTGAGGTCTTTACTGTAGCCTCTAAGTCCTATTGCAGTACAGATGATAAATGTCCCAGTTCCAGCTTGCTGACATGGCCAGCCAACAGGGGTGCGCGCGGGGGGCAGCACAGGTTCCTCCCCAATCAGCAGGAGCACGAAACTCCTCTGGTGCCAGAGAGGGGAGAGTGAGCTCCTCTGGCCCTGGGGCCACAGGAGGAGGGGGAGATGACCGCTCCTCCAGCCCCAGGGCTGTGGGAGGGAGAGGCAGCTCCTCTGGCACTGGGGGATGGGGAGGGGAAAGGTAGCTCCGCGACTGCTGGGGGGTGGGAGGGGAGAAGCAGCTCCGCTTGGCTGCTTGGGTGGGTGGGGTGGGGAGGGGAGGCAGGTCCTCCAGCTGCAGGGGTTACACAAAGTGCCCTTCTAAAAGCAGCCAAATGTTTATTTCTGTTCATGCCCCGCCAGCCAACCTCCTTCTCTTCCCAGCCTTACAAGTAGCTGAGTTCCTAGCAGCTTTTGGGCCACAGTGATATACAGGCCCGCTCAACCAAATTTATGTGCTGTGAATGCTCGAAAACCGTGGTATGTGGTGTGTGCACTTTGGGATTTGGAACTTCCTGGAATCTGTTTCAAACTCTGCTCAATAGAGAGGCAAGTGGTGCATCTTGGCCCTCAATACCTCATTAAGGACTCCATTCAATACCCATTGAAATCAACAGCAAAACTTAAGGGGCAGGATCTGGCCCCTAAATGTCAGCTGGCTGTATGAGAAGAGAGAATGTTGCAAGGTTAGGCAAGAAGTCTGGCAGATACAGCAAAAATTCCTACATACTTAACACCCTAGAAAAAGGCCCACCTGATTCACCCCAAATGTAACCTACCTTTGCTTTGAGTGAGACTCTGGACTGGGGTCAACCACCCTGAAAGAACAAGGGTGCTACTACAGGGGTGATTTCAAAGCAATTTGAGTGCTCCCTTTTCCGTCACTTCTCTTGCCCAACAGTCATATAATGCCTTTGGGATAGTTAATAAGGAGACATGGACCACAATAGTGTGTTGACAGTACACAGCTCGATGGCTGAATCACCTCTGATCATGTTGGCACAGTGAAACAAAGGATCCAGTGTTTTTCAGCTAGTTAGATTTCACTCGACCCAAGTCTGTTCCTGGATGTTCAACTAGCAGCTGTGGTCAAGTATGCTCATTTTGTTGGTTCTCTATCATTGCCTGGTAGGATGAATGTGACAGTTTCTTTCAGATGCAGATCTTGATACAATCATCCATGTCTTTGTCATTATTAGGTTAGAAAATGAAGCTGGTGCCAAATGTGGCAGCCCATTTATTAAACAAAGTATCTCACTGTGAACATACAACTCCAGTGCTCTTGTATGTGCACTGTCTGCCTGTTGGATTGCCATCATGGCTACTGTGTTAGTCTGCAGGTGAAGCCTGCCAAGTTCTCTAGTGGTGGTTTGATAACACTTGTTACTGGTAAGGCCATGAAGAAAACTGTTGATGTTAAAGATATAGAACCCCCTCTTTCTTTGGTTTGTTGTTTTGTTTTTGCTAACCTAGTCCACAAATGCAAGGGCATTAAAGGTGAAACTAACTCTTGGTATACCTGGGGTCTGCAACTCAGATATGTTATAAAGTCATCCAGTCTGAAGTCCACTGTGATAATTAACCACAACTTGGTTGATGAATAAAAGTATTAGTCTTATCTTCTGAATGTATGTCAATGTAAATCTTTAAATTACCATTTCTTAAAATTCAAATAGGTCTTTTTGGTCTCTGGTACCTTCTGACCCAACAGCATGCCAGTGAAGTCACTGAGATTTGATCTAGTTGATTAAGGTCCTTTATGAGAGAAACTTGGATTGGTAATGGGATTATTGAGCTTTCACATAAAGATCACCATTTCAAATCCAGTTCAAGATATTAAATATTGGAAGTTTCTGCTTTCTGATGTCTTTTCGGTGATCTGTATGAAAAGTTAGTGGACTTGGTTCCATCCCTGGTAGACAGAGTTCAACCACAAAATCCATTATTACTGTGTACACACCTTGTCAGTTTCAGAAAAGAGACTAAACATTTAGTAAGCCAGGAGGAAAGTACCCTCTGTCCATGTAGGTGGTCCAAACCAGGTTCAGTTTGAGGCACATGGGTGGACAGCGTAGGTACTCTTGCATTTCCTGTGCAGCACATCATTGTCTGGTGCTGTCAATCGGGCATCTTTCATGAACATACAATTATTTATCTTATAATATATTTAAATATATTTAAACACAGCCTTTCTGAAATAAAATTTAACTTGTCAGTTTACTGCAAGAATAATTGTTTATAAATTTAACAAATAGATCAGTCGTAGGAGTTTATAGGTTCACATAACTTCACAAAAAAGGAAAATCCTCCGCCACATGCTTTTCTGCAGCTAATCTGCCCAGAATATTCTCTTCCCATTATAGTTATCTAGTTTCCAATTATGACCTGACCCAGAATTTGGCACATTGGCTAATTACTCCACTTTCTAAGATTACTTAAATCCTGGAGCTATACACTGTGTGCTGGGTTTAGATCTGTTTATCTACTGTATAAGGTGTCTCAGTGTAAAAGTCAGCAGATCTAAAATGCAATTTGCTATAATTACCTGCAGCACTGGACAAACACAAGTGAAGCCTATTGAGTCACAAAACAGAAACTTTTTCTTATCTTTGAAGATAAGACTCTGCTTAGACTTTTGAAACTGGCCACTTAAAAATATAAATGGCTTTATCTGATTTTATATAACAGACCTTTGTAACTATATGCCAATTTATTTGGAGTTGCCTAAATGAGTCTTAGGCCAGGTCAATACTATAAACATACATTTAAAAAAAATCCACACCTTTGAACAACACCATTATACCGATCTAATTCCCGGTATAGGCAGTGCTATGTTCACGGGTGAGCGTCTCCTGTCAACATAGTTATCGCCTCTTGTGAAGGTGGTGTGACACTACACCCCATATTCTTCAGAGATATTGTTATGATATGATTATGGCATAACTGACATGTTTTGTGCAAGATAGGTCATGTAAGATATCATTGAAAAGGTTATGATACACTGAATATGATTATCCTATTTGTATGGATGTATCATTTTGGTATCTGAAGTTAGGAATATTGTCTATGCATCTATTACAAATGTGTTTACACCTGGGGAACATCCACTAGGCAGAATGCAATCAGTCTAGATGGCAGGCTGGGAAGGGCCATTAGGGAGAACAATAGGTCTTAGAAGAAGCTAATCTCCCACCGGGGAGCCTTCCTGAGGACACTACAAACAGCATCCGAGTCATGACTGCTGTAACACTACAGGGGCATGTGACCAGATCACCTGGTACTCGACTCCATCTTGGAATACCAGTATTTTTCCACTGAAAGGCATGGGAACAAAAGGGTCACACCATATGCAAAAGCTATTTAAGGCTGGGGAGTGACATCGTGGTTCTTCACTGACTCCCCGCCCAAAGAGACTCCTGGGAACACCTGAGGAAAAAGGACTGAACTTGGGGGAACCCAGGCTAGTGGGATTTCTTACTTGCGAAAGGAATACCTGGGGTTTTTAAGCTGCAAGCAAGTGCAGCTGGCTCCTCAAGAATCTCTTCAAACTGCTTAAATCAACAAGTGGGGTGAGAATTTGCTACTCATATCCAATCTCTTTAGTATATTAAGCTTAGATTGCATTTTTGTTTATTTGCTAGGTAATTTGCGTTCATCTGTTTGCTATCCCTTATAATCACTTAAAATCTATCTTTTGTAGTTAAACTTGTTTTTGTTTTGTCTAAAATCAGTGTTGGGAAATCCTAACTTGTGGCAGAAAGCTGTTCCATATCTTCTTCTACATTGAGGGAGGGGGGCAAATTTCATGAGCTTGCGCTGTACAGTTCCCTGTGCAGCGCAAGACTGTATAATTCAGGTTTACCTTCCAGAGAGGGGTGTGGGCCTGGGAAGCTGGTAAGTGCCCTAGCTGTATAGCCTTCCTATGCCGGGGCTGGTCAGAAAGCCTGTCTGCATGTTACTACCATTGTGCTGGTGAAAGTAAGAGACCGGGAGCGGGTCTGCAGCTTGTTACAGCATTACAGGGTGAGTGGGAGTCCAGGCTGGTGGGTCGGGGGGCTCACTGGTACCCCAGTTCCAGTTGGCACCCCAGGGGGAACCCGTCACAGGTGGATTAACTACAACAACAGGAGAAGCTCTCCCATTGGCATAGTAGCATCTTCACTGAAGTGCTGCAACTGCACTGATGTAGCATTGTAAATATAGACCTGCCCTTAGAGTGCACTGCTAATGAGCAAGGCTTGGAAAACACATTCTCCAGTGATGAATGAAATTATTGATTGGGTGACTGCACCTCTGCTTGCCAGTGCTCTGCTTCCTCCCACAACACCAGGCCTCCATTTGGTCAGATGCAGAACTCTGATTCAAAAGAATGCCTAAAACAAATTTCAGGTGCAGCAAGTCTTGCCACACTCTTGCCTATGAGTTTATGGCTGTATTTTTCTATCACCTTCCACAGTTCCTAGTTACTCACTGCAGACTGTGCCTCATACGTGTTTTGGGCGTAGAAAGAAACAAGAATAACAAGCACATAAGTTGCTGACAAATACACCTATGCATACTTGCATGAGAAAATAAAATGTAGGTCATCCTGTAGCGGGAGAGCAGGGAAGAAAGACAATAAAGCTCTCACATTCGTCTTCCAGGAAAACTACTGTCCTCTCAGCAGCTGGTGGGGGAGAGAGAATTAAGCCCTGTATCCCTTTTCTCTTCTGCCCTTTTTACCAGTAGCCAGGGGAGTACCAGGGAGACCTTTGCTGGGCCTTTCAGGAAGGTGCCTTTGGATCCCGCTATGGGGACGCTTCCTCTTTCTTATTTATATCTATCATTTAATTTACTATTACTAAGGGAACCTAGTCAAAAAATATCTGATGGCATTTCACATTGCTATTATTTAGCTAGCCTGAAGCTAAGCAGACACTTAAAGGTTCACACCATTTGAAGAAAAGCTGCCACTTTTGCCTGCCTCAGGAATGTTTCCATTGCAGATTATCTGCAAAGCAACTATATAGTTTATGCTCCAAACTTACAAAGTATGATTGCTTGGATTCAACCTCCAAGTGGATCTTCACCATGAGATTTTCATTCCCCCGATAGGGGAATCCAAACTCTTGCCCAGTCACCCCACTCAAAAAAAGTTTTTATTTGGGGACATCCCTAATTTTCATTTGGTCAATTTTTGCATTGGATTGTTAATCCTTTTTGTATTCTCAAATGTTGTGTGTTGGACTTGTAAGAGATTCCTGGCTCCTCTTTATATTGTTAATGCTATTCTTTTGGGACATTCCTAGAGCTTCTTGCGCTTCAGCAGTAGGGGTCCTGCAGAGGTAATATCTGTTGGATAAGAGAAAATTTGTTTATCTCATAACTCTGCTTCTCTGAAGATCTCATCTTTTGATTCTTGCTCTCCTGACCAGTTCCCCTCAGAGCCTGATGATTGTTTTTTGAAGGGGGTTTCTCTTGCACTTTGTTTTTCATGTTTCCCCCTTTGAGGCACATTTTTGATTGTGTTGATTATTTTGAATAGTCTTCTCTCTGGGAGCTTAGGCTAGTGATCAGTTGAAGGTGCTGACTGGAATGTATAGAGGGTAGCAATTACATTCCTTAGGGCAGAGGTTCTCAACCTTTCCAGACTACTGTACCCTTTTCAGGAGTTTGATTTGTCTTGTACACCCCAAGTTTGACCTCACTTAAAAACAGCTTGCTTACAAAATCAGAGATGAAAATACAAGTGTCACAGCCACACTGTTACTGAAAAATTGCTTACTTTATCACTTTTATTATATAATTATAAAACAAATCAATTGGAATATAAATATTGTACTTATATTTCAGTGTGATACTTGAGCCTGTTTTTCACTTGTGAGCCTTGTCATTCTGGGAGACAGTTGTTGCTGTCGCTTCACTAAGTTTTTCTCCACATTGAGTCTATTCCTACTCTCAGGGCCGGCGTTAGGAGGTGGCAAGCAGGGCAATTGCCTGGGCTCCATGAAGCTAAATTGCTCAGGCTTCGGATTCAATCCTGGGTGGCGGGGCTTGGGCTTCAGTTTTCTGCTCTAGGCCCCAGCGAGTCTAAGGCCAGCCCTGACAACCCCATAAAGACAAACTCGTGACCCACAGTTTTGAGAACCGCTGAGATAGTATATAGAGCAGCATAAACAAGTTGTTGTCTATGTGAACTTAGTTTGTACTGAGTTCGCTAGTGCTATTTATATAGCCTTTTGTAAAACTAGGCAGATATCTAGATGAGTTAATGTACCCCCAGAGGTCCATGTATCCTTGGTTGAGAACCAGTGACTTAGGGGGTCAACACAGTGACCAGTAAGGGGTGGGAGTGTCTAGTTTTTGCTTTGGTTGAGAATCCTGCAAGAGTGTATCTTCAGTGAAACAAGGTTACGTGTTGGGTAATTACCCCATATTGGTTACAGTAACAGTGTTGTGTGTGTGGTGTAGACTGTAAGATGGCAATTTTATAATTTATGTATTCAGAACTACTATGCAATATAAGCAATCCATAACTCTCTTTCACTGTGCAATCATAGGTGTTCTGAACACCAGAGATATCCTGAAATGAAGTGGGTTTGATGCTACTCTAGGCAGTACTTGTTCTGATTCCCTTATTTAAAAAAACAACAACCCAGCAATCATTTTTTAGCATCTCTTTATGTCAGTGATTTTTGTGGTATCATCATCATTATTGTTGCTCCTAATCTCTGGGCCTTTCTGACAGTCTGCTTTGTGTTCTTTCTTGATGTGAAATTGCAAAGAAGTGTTACATGAAAGTTAATGTTTGTAAAATGCTTTAAAGATGAACAGCAGTACAGAAATGCTAAATATTACCACCAAAGGCAAAATAAGCAGGATTGGCTCGACATTGGACTTTGTATTTCTCAAGAAATGGTTGTGTCTCGGAGTGTGTATCATTGATTGGGTTGCAGAAACAAAACTTTCAAGCTTGAAAATAAAAAAATAGTGAATTTTCTGCTGTGAGGTTATTTTCATGAACTGTCCAAAAAGTGACATAGTCATGCAACTACTGATGACTTGGATTCAGCTGTTAGCCTAAATTTAACAAACCTCTTTTACGTATTAAATGCATTTGGCCTTTCCTAGCCAAATTCATTTTAAAGCCATGCTTTACAAAGCTTCTCTTTTAGCATGGAGTAAAATCTTGTAACATTACTTTTCTCTTCTGCGTTCTACAACTTAAATGTTCATTAATAAAATGAATAAAACAGTGGCCCACATTACTTTTTTTTTCTTCCAGAAATGGCACCTTTATTAGAATTTGGGTTACTGGAGGCTTTTCACATACTTGATGGCATGTAAAAATGAACAATTTTTTTAATAAAGCTTTATAAGCTCAAGACTTCCAGTAGCACATTTCTACTTGCCTTTAATGTTTTTCCTATAGTCTCTCTAATCTGACATAGAAAAGACAAAAAATATCTATTTGGAGACTGTTTTATTACTGCTCTTTGTGGTTTAAAGGAGACAAACTTTAATTAGAAATTGGGTACCAGTACACTAAGCAAGGAAACTATTCCAGGACACACATTTTTATCAAATGGGGGTTTGTCTCATTTACTTATGCAGTGGTTCACTTCTGCACAGCAGCCCTATTTTTGACAGAACCCTTTTGGAGTGTCAGCACAAAGTGCCTTTTGGGAGCTCGTACTAGTGCATTCTGGGATTCCTGAAGCAGCTCTTGTTAGTCAGAGGGGCTTTTGGCTAACTTCCAAATGAGGCACTGCATCATGGAATGGGTTTAAGAGAACTGGTTGAGCTCGTGTAGGTGCAAATGCTTTTGACTCCTGCCTCACACTTGAAGAAATCATTGTTAGTGCACTAGTTCTGACAGACCTAAGCTAAATGTTTGCTCCCAAGTGTTATGACCAACCGTTATAACTGATGCTTCTAAAACACCTAGGATGGCTGTTATCTGTAAACACGAAGCTTTTGTACAAGTGTTACAAATTCAAGATTTTCCAAGTAATAGTATCTTGCAACACTTTTTTTGCTTAATGTATGGAGCGTTTGCTGCTCATTCCTTTGTTATAATGTAGTTTTGCTAATGCCATTTAAAAAAAAAAAAAGCAAAACCAAGTTGTCCTTCCATAGTGTCTTACTACCTCTTACCTAACTCCAAGGAGTATTGTGAGGATTAATTAGCATGTGAGTGAAGTGCATGGAAAATATTAGGGCTTGTTGACCAGAACAGGGCTGCCCAGAGGTTTTTGGGAGCCCGGGGCAAAATCTGAAACTGAGGCCCCACCCTCACCCTTCCAAAAAAAAATTTCTACTCAGGGGGGCCCAGGAAGAGAGAGTGTGGAGGGTGAGCTTGCCTTTCTCTCACCCTGCAGTTGTGGCTCCCATCCCGCAGGGTTGCAGCACCACTCAGATTTGGCCCTCCATCATGACAGACAAGCCACAGTGTCAAATTCTAGTGAGTGGCATTGTGACATGGCATACAGGGTTGCAGCACCACTCAGGTTTTGGGGTCCCAGGGCAAACTGCTCCCCCCAGAAGCCCTAGACCAGAACAGCTGTTGCAGGGAAAGCTATTCTGCAACTGATTAGAGTTTGCAATGGTTATTCTGTACAGCTTCCCCATGTACACAAGCCATTAAGCACTATGGAAGTGTGAAGTATTAGTACTGGATAATATCACTAGTTGAATGGTTTGATTTTTCTGTTAATTGACAGGGAAGAGGGAGGAGAGTGGCCATAACTGAACTGTAATGCTTAAACAGCCGAGAAAAAGATACAAGTAGATCATAACTTTGCCATGTTAGAACAATGAACAGTGGTACTCATTCCAAGCAGGATGTGGTGTATGCCTAAAACATGTAACAGTTTGAGCTCATTATTCTCTAATTACAGTTTTTCAAAGGTTCCAGTAATGAGCAAATGTCAGTGACCATTAAGTATGAGACTTAACATTCAAAAGTCAGGATAGTTACTAATAGCTTAATGTCTGGGTGCTAACTTGACCCCTTTAAAAGAGGTGGAAAGGGCACACACAATGAATTACTTTTTGTAATTTCAATTGGTTTTAAAATATACCAGCTTTTGGTATCAGAGTACACTTACTGAGAGGGAGGAGCTAAATTCCTTCCGCCATTATTCTGTTGCTTTCCCTTCCATCAGCAAGTAGGGAAACTTGCTGCCCCCTTTTCCCTCTCTCCACAGCCACCCAAAACAGGATCTGAATAGTGTACATTCTTCATGTGTTTTTGCATCTTCCCACTCATGGGGATGAGCTGGTGAGCACAGCCCAGATGGTTGCACTTTCTTATAGCAGTGCTTGTTGGTGTGCTGAAGTGCCCCTCCAACCCCTGCCCTCTGTGCTCATGAGTATTCTGAGAGTGAGGCTATAAAAAGCAGGGTGGGCTGGCACCTCTGCTGCCTCAGTTCCTTCCAGCAGCAGCAGCCAGACCTCAACTTTTCCAGACCCATCTGATCTGGGTCCTTCACTAGTGAATTCAGTGCCTTTTATTTAGCCAGTTTTAGTTTTAAGGATGGTTAATTAGCTGGTTCTTTTTAATTTTCTGTAAAGGTTTTTATTTCTTAGGATAGGCTTGTTGATTCCTATTTTGGTTCCAACCACCAGATCTGAAAACAAGAAGACCAGGCTTCAAGAGGTGTGCCTGTTGTCCAACAGTCTTCTTAGCGTCAGACACCCATACCAGATGCCTGTTGTGCCTCAGAGAGGGTCCCTCTTCTTCAAGCTGATCAATTTGCAGCACTCTTAACTGCGGGGCTCACAAGGAATGCCAGATCATGCTGCAGGCGTCATTACTGCAAAAATCTCTGGTTGCAAAAACTCCTAGATCTGACACATTTAAAGGGTCTGTACATAACAATAAGAGCGTTGCTCTTGTTACCTTGAGGTCTGAGGAGATTGAGAGCACTATGCCAAAGGTTCCAATCTCTGCCGCAGGATCAGAATTCAAGACTTCAGTGGGAACTGATTCCAGACCATTGGATCTGACCTCAAAGCACTCAGAGGATCCCTTTGCTAGCCTCTGAATTCAGAGGCAAACCACAGGAGAAACCTTCAGATCCATTTAACTCAGTTCTAAAGTGAACTCCACAGAGTAAGAAGGCTTCTATAAGCAGGGCCAAATCTAATTCAGGGGAATCCTCAGATTTGGATCCAAGGACTGCGAATCTTAAATGAAACAAAAATCTGCCATGGGATAAATCTCATGTTAAGAGCCATGTTAAGAACATAAGAATGGCCATACTGGGTCAGACCAAAGGTCCATCCAGCCCAGTATCCTATTGTTGTAGATATCCCTGGACACCTTTTCCTTTAAAATGCCTCTGGGATTCCCCAATAGTTATTTTGCCCTTCTTGAGTTTTACATATAACAGGTCCTGTAGTTTCTCCAATAATTTGAGTTCGAGCTAAGATCAGATGCGAGGGTAGAGCTGCTGTCTGAAGAAGTTTTGAAACATGCTAAGCATACCAATATACCTCCTATGTTTCTTTCTCATTAGAAAGATTACATCTCCTAAATACAACGCTTACAGAACACACCCTCCTAGCCTGAGTTTGGTTACTGCATGACTGGGAGATCCTGCCCTTGTCTTGATGGCCTTATTAGCCCTTTCCTAGGCAGTATAGGAATGTTTCACATTCTAATCAAGGTAGAAACTCCTTTCCTAATACGGTTCAGAAAAGTATCACTCCTCGGATCAGAGACTCCTGGATCCATCATCTTTGCCTGGTTTTAGGGAGCATTCTCCCACTATAGTTCCTGATGCATTATCAGAGGAGGAAGCAGCACCTGCTGCTCAATTTGAATGTCAGGATTTGGAGCCAGATCTTGACGAGGAATCTTTCATGGATGAAAATCTTGGTGTTGCTTCAGCATTCTCCCCACGTGAGGATGCATTACAATTCCACGACTTTTGATCTCTCCCATCAATCACAGACCAAGAAACTTCCCAGGCTGTATTCAGTGTTCTGGGTTCTCAGTCTATAACTAAGATTACCCTTCCAATTTCAGACAGATGTACAGGCAGTTTGGACTTCTCTATTATGGCAGACTATACTGAAACCCCCCCGGCATATTGTACCAATTACTGTATGAAGGTTCTCATTCTTTCATATACAAACTACCTCTAATTCTCATGTGGTAGTAGTGTCAGTATAAAGATCCAGAGGAGGACAGTTACATTCTACTCCTTCTGACCGAGAGGGAAAGAAAATGGATGCAATTGGCAGAAAAACATTTTCATCTCCTTTGCTCAATGTTAGAATGGCAAATTCAGGCAGGGAGATTGCACTATTAATACCACTTAAGGGAGAAAATGAGCATACGGTATTTGCCAAAGTGCTTCCCGAAGATCAAAGGAAACTCAACATTGCAACATTCTAAGAGGGGTGGCTTTCAACTCTCCCCTTTCAGCCATCCACCTAGGATGTCTCCAACCACAGATGGGGAGTGCATTTTAACATATTAACAATTCACAATCATTAGAATTCGCAAGAAAAGAGAGAATGTATAAGTAATCTGGAAATGAGGGCAATCCATTTGGCTCTCAAATCTTTTCTACCTCACAACCAGAACAAGGTAGTGCAAGTCTTCATAAACAACACAATGGCAGTGTATTATGTGAACAAATGGGGGAATTCTTTCTCTACAACAGCGCAAGGAAGCAGTTGTGCTGTGTGATTACACTGGTCTACAATTTTTGAGAAGTCGTCTGCTTCAGAGATAAAATGTGCTATTTATTATGTATTTTGATGTGCTGAATTCAAATATGACAATTAAAACAACTGGCTACTGTTTCTAAGATATTTAAGTTTTTACATTTTATGTCTATGTATATTGTGTAGATAGTAGAGTTTTAATCATAAATTGTAAACCTAGGTCTTTTCATGTGTTTATGGTTGCTTTACATCAGGCCTGCACAACATACGGGCTGCATGCGGCCCGCAGGGGCTCACTCTCAAACCTGGGAGGGAGGGGGAGATCCCGAGCGGCCACGGCGCGCGAAACAGCTGTTTCGCGCGCCGCTGCTCCCCCTCCCTCAGAGCCTGGGAGGGAGGGGGAGAAGCGGCGCCCGCGCCGCGGCCACTTGGAGTCTCCCCCTCCCTCCCAGGCTCTCAAACCTGGGGGGGGGGGGGGGGGGGGG
>NW_020664372.1:31982924-31987011 GCF_002925995.2 Terrapene triunguis
CCCCCTTCCCTGTCCCCTGACTGCCCTCCGCCGCCCCATCCAACTCCTCTCCTGATTCCCTATCCAACCACTCCTTCTCCCTGTCCCCTGACCACCCTTGGAACCCCTGCCCCTGACTGCCTCCCACCGCCCCATCCAACCCCTGCTCCTTCCTGACTGCGCCCCGGGACCCTTGCCCCCATTCAATCCCCGTTCCCTGCCATCTGACCGCCCCGACCCCTATCCACCCCCCCACCACCCTCCTGAACTCCCCTGCCCTCTATCCAACACCCCCTCCCTGCTCCCTTACCGCGCTGCCTGGAGGTGGCTGGCAGCGCTACAGCCACGCCGCTCGGCTGGAGCCGGGCCACACCGCCACCGTGCAGTGCCTGGAGCACCGGGTCAGGCTGAGCTTGCAGCCCCCCCGCTTCCCGCGAATCAGCTGTTCGCGCAGGAAGCCTGGGAGGGCTGAGAAGCAAGCGGCGGCTTCGCGCTCAGGCCCAGGGAGGCGGAGCAGAGGTGAGCTGGGGTGGGGAGCGGTTCCCCTCCGCGCCCCTCCCCCTGGGTTACCTGCTGTGGCGCGGGCGGCTCCCCCCACCCCAGCTCACCTCCGCTCTGTCTCCGCCTCCCTGGGCTTGAGCGCGAAGCCACCGCTTGCTTCTCTGCCCTCCCAGGCTTCCCGCGCGAACAGCTGATTCGCGGGAAGCGGGGGGGGAGGGGGAGAAGCGGGGCAGAGTGTTCAGAGGCGGAGCGGAGGTGAACTGGGGCCGGGGAGCGGGGCGGAGAGCTGGAGCACCCATGGGGTCGGCTCCTAAGGCGCCACTTTTGGATAATGTGCTCAGGGGGAGCAGCCGCTCCCTCTGCTCCCCCCCAGCTACGGTCCTGGTCACTTCAACTTACTGGTTGTTAAATTTAGAAGCCCTTTTAGAACCGGTTGTCCCGCGCAGGACAACTGGTTCTAAAAGGGCTTCTAAATTTAACAACTGGTTCCCGTGAACCGGTGCGAACCGGCTCCCGCTCACCACTGGAGACTCCCCTTGCCGCTCTCACCCTAGAAGCCAGAGATCTCCCAGCAGGGCTGGTGAGTGCGGCCAGGGAAGGGGGAAGGGTGTGGTGGAGTGAGTGTCTGGGAGATGTGCGGGGGGTGCTGGGCTGTGAGGGTGTGGAGGGCGCTGGGCAATGGGGGAGGTTTGTGTGTTTTGGGGTGCTAGGCAGTGGGGGCCTGTTGGGGGGTGCTGGGCAGTGAGGGAGATCTGTGTGTGTCAGGGCACTGGGGGTCTGTGTGGGGCATTGTTTAGTTGTGGTGGTGGGGCTGTGGGGAAGGGCACTGGGAGGGAGGGAGGAGAAATCTGTGTGTATTGGGAAACTAGCGAGTGGGGGGTTCTATGTGGGGTGCTGATGTGTATTAAGAGTTACCAGCTGGATTGAGGACTGATAGATCTGGACAGAGTTTATATTGAATGGGCAAATGAAAAAGATCGCAGGGAAAAACAGTAAGGTTAGTTTAGCCGTCTTTGACATTTCGACCAATAAGGAAATTAAAATGTATTTGTAATTACATATCTTATTCTTGGCTGATAATCATTTATTGATATTTTTTAGGAAAATTTTCAATTTAAAACACAAACTTTTGTTTTTCTTTTTTTACTTATGATGTCTATCTGAAAACCCATATAAATTGACACAAATTGCAAATTAAAACTTTTTAAATGTATAAGCATTTTACTCACTTGGGCGCATTTGCCTCATGGCACACAAATTTGAACTCTGCTTCAAAAATTTGCACAGAAGAAATTTTTCTTTTACCTTAATTATACTATCTTAGGAGCCCGCTATAACATAGTACCAAGGTTCAATACAAAGTCATATAAAAGTTATACAAAAATGCATAATGCAGAGATTTATCTACAACTGCATTGATTGACTGCTGTGTGCAGTAATATAGTGACCCCTGGATCTACAGGCTTCCACACACCCGTCAGTGCCTTGCTAGTGTGCCATGCGCCGTGAGATATCTCTTCTCTTTGTGTGTGACTGTGAGTGTTTCCCTTGTGTGTGAATTTATTCAACAAAATCTTGAGCTTCATAATGGATACCATGAGTGAAAAGAAAAAGAGAAAAATAGAATCAGAGCACAGAGTTTTCAACACTGAATGGACGAATAAATACTTATATACTATTTCCAAAGACAAAATACTGTGCCTCGTGTGTCGCGAAACGTTAGCCGTTCCGAAAGAATACAACCTTCGGTGTCACTTTGAAACTAAGCATCCCAATCTCGCCAAATTGAGCCCAAATGAAAAAATAATTAAAGCAGCCAGTTTAGCGAAAAACCTTAGTAGAGAACAGCAAATTTTCAAGAAAGTGAGCACTGAGAACGATACAGTTACTAAAGTAAGCTTTAAAATTTCTAAGGAAATTGCTGCTGCTGGGAAATGCTTGACAGAAGGCGAGTTATTAAAAAAGTGTATGTTGATTGCTGTATCTGAGTTATGTCCAGAAAAGAGGGGAATATTTGAGAATGTCAGTCTATCACGCATGACTGTACGGAGAAGAATAGCTGACATTTCTACCAATTTAAGTGATCAGTTAAAGCAGAGAGTCAGTGAATTCTGCTTTTACTCCCTAGCTATGGATGAAAGCACCGATTTAAAAGACACCGCCCAACTTCTTATTTTTATTAGAGGTATTGATAAAAACTTTGAAATTACTGAAGAACTTGCTGGCATGTGCTCCATGACGGGTCGCACAACCGGAAAAGAAATGTCCAGTGAAGTGATAAAGTGCACGAATGATAAGTCGGGATTAGATTTCACAAACTTGGTGGCCATTTGTACTGATGGTGCTCCAGCTATGTGCCAAAAAAATGTTGGAGCAGTTACTCTTCTTGAAGAATTTATCGGGAGAGAAATAACCAAATATCACTGCATTATGCATCAGCAGGTTTTGTGTAGCAAAGTCTTAAAATTTGAGCATGTAATGTCAGTGGTAGTTTCCATTGTAAACTACATCCGTTCTAGAGGACTAAAACATAGGACATTTCGAGCCTTTCTTGAAGGGGTAGACACCGAGTGCAATGACTTAATCTACCATACAGAAGTGAGGTGGTTGAGTCGAGGAAGAGTGCTCCAGCATTTTGTTGCTTTGAAAGAGGAGGTAGCAAAATTCCTAGAAAATGAGCCAATAAAATTCCCAGAGCTTGAAAATGCGTCCTGGAATCAAGATCTCTTTTTCTTTTGTGATATTACAGCACACCTGAATGATCTCAACATTCAACTTCAGGGAAAAAATCAACTTATATTTCAAATGTGTGCAGCAGTGAAAGCTTTCAAAATGAAATTGAAACTTTTCAGAAGTCAGCTGTCAAAAGGTGAAATGTGTCACTTTCCCACTTGTGCACAGCGTATCCCTCAGCACAAACACGCTGAGTTAGGAGAAAAATACGCAAAGCACATCATTCTTTTGATTGAAGAATTTGACAGAAGACTTACTTTGTCTAAAGAAGAAGACGTCCAGTTGAAGCTGATTGAAGATCCCTTTTCTGTGGATCCAGAGGAAGTGCCACTAGATTTGCAGTTGGAGGTTATTGAACTTCAGTGTTCAGCAGTTTACCGAAATAAGCACAGAGAAAGCAGCTTGCGGGACTTCTACAAAAGTCTGGACAATGAAGTTGCACTGAAAACGTTCAGGATTTTTGGACGCACTTACATATGTGAACAAACATTTTCCATCATGAACATGAATAAAAACAAGCAACGTTCTTCTCTGACTGACGACCATTTGGAAGACATTATGAAAATATCCACTTCAAATATGACCCCCAAATGCGACAAGCTTGTTGCCGAAAAGAGATGTAATATTTCTCGTTAAATTTGCAAGGTAATTATGAAAAGTACAAATGTTTTCTTTCAACGGAACAGATGTTTTTAATTTTTCCATGATTAATAAAAAAATTTAAAATAATTAAAAAAATTGTTTGATTTAATTGAAAAATTCTTAATAAAGTATCACACACCCTCCCCCCCAAACCTTAGCTGTTTCGGCGGTGCGGTGCTGGGGAAGGAGGGTTTGTTTCCGTGGGGCTGGGCGGTGCTGGGGGGGGGGGGGG
>NW_020664372.1:31987411-32175315 GCF_002925995.2 Terrapene triunguis
TCTCAGTGACCCAGAATTAGTAAAGTTTGACTACATTTATTTCAGAAACATTTTGGCTGTAGAGCAGTGTTATTTATCCCATAGCTCTTCACCTAGTAAGCAAGGACAGCAGACTGGTGGATCAAAAGAGCAGAGATGTAATGCAACTTCATGACTGGTTGTTAAAAATACCAGTGATAGATGAGATTTTCACCCTGTTGGGTTCTCAGACATACATTTATTTGTAACCAGACAAAATGCAAAGTGTCAGAGGCTTTGCTCAAGAAGGGGGAGAGACTGTCTATCCGTATTGGATGCCTTTCTACTGGACTGGGGAGAAGGTCTGCCTTATACCTTTTTCCCCTTCCCTCTCCTCCAAAGGTGATAAAGAAGATAAAACAAGACAGAGCCAAAATAATGTTGATTGCCCTAGCATGGGCAAGGCAACAGTGGTTCTCAGACCTTTTCCAGCTCTCCAAGGGTGTATATAGGCCTCTCCTTGTGACCAAAGACTTATTAAATTCTGCCCTTCTGTTGAGTTACCTCCTGACCCCCTATTATTGCATAACCTATAGGACTCTAATGTACCTTGGGAAATCTTGCATATCAGAAGTGTCTCAAGCATTGATTAACTCTAGAAAGCAGTTTACTAGAAGGTGTTATCTCAAGTGGAATAAGTTTGTGAAATGGGCAAGCAAGAAACATGTATCCATCAGTAGCAGCAATTGAATCTATTCTTGAATTCTTTAATTAAATCATTCGGGATTTTCTATATTCTCCTTTGAAAGTTCACCTAACAGCTATAGCTGTCCGTAATGTGTTGGTAGATAAATCAATCTTTGCACATAATACATTTAAGGAATTTATGAAAGGACTTGTCAGAATGTATCCATGCATAAAAGTTTCAGTCCCCATCCTGGGATCTCCAATTAGTCCTTACTCAGACTTCCTTTGAGGCCATGGCAGAGTGTTCTTTGTTCTACTTGTCTATCAAAATGGCTTTTGTCATAGCTGTGACATCAGCTAGACAAATGAGTGGATTAGATGCTTGCCTGGTGTATCCTTCATTCACTGTCTTCCAGAAGATACAGTGGTGCATTGCTCTAATCCTAGTTTTCTTCCCAGGGTGGTGTGTGTCTTTCACCTTAATCAAACGATTAATTATCCAGTGTCTTTTTCCTAGACCTTGTACTCATGTAGACAAGACAGAGCTGCATACTTTGGATGCTAAATGGCTTTGTGTCTTAACAGTGTCTTCATTTCATATGCTGATAACTGTATGGGGCACACTGTCTCTTCATAGACGCTACCTAATTGGATTAGGCAGTGCAAGCAGGAGCGCTATGAACTAGTATCCATTCCATCCCCCTGGGGGGTTAGATTACACTCTACTAGAGCAATGGCAGCCTTCGTAGCACACCTTAGACATGTTCAAATTGCGAAGATCTGTCAAGCTGCAACTTGGAGCTCTGTACACTTACAAAACACTACTCCCTAGACTTAGTATCTCAATGGAATGCGCAATTTGGAAGCGTGTTATTTTGATCCCTATTCAGTTAGGACCCCAAATCATACCTTCCTTACAGGAGGTGCTGCTTATCAAACTACCTCATGAGTGGGAATATCCAGAGGATACTAAAAGAAGGAATGAAGATTAATTACCTGTAATGAGAATTCTTTGAGATGGACTCTGCATTGTCACACTCCCTGCACACCTTCTCCTCTTTCTCAGAATCTCTGAGTCTGAAGAGGAAGTGGAGGGAACAGAGGTGGCAGAGGGCGTGAAGCCCCCTTTCATAGCCTCAGCCTTGGAATGTTCCAGAACGCAGAGGGGAGTGGTGGTGGTGGGATACATGATGCTTTCATTTGGCATTGTTCTGAGCAGGTTTTCCTGAGGTGTAGCCACTGGCACATCCCCAGTAGTGTGAATATGCAGAGTCCCTCTGAAAGAACTCTGTTACAGGTAAGTAACCTTCATATTCCTGTGGGAAATACAGCATGTATCGTAGGGAACAATTCTATAGGGAGAATGATTAGGTCTGAGAGGTCTCTTCCATCTGTAAGGCTTTTTCCAATATAGAAAGATGCACTGTTTTAACTAAATAGATGTAAAAATCAGTCTACTTAAACCAGTGCAAACCCATAATCCTAGCTGTATTTAAACCTGTTTAACCCTTTCTTAAGTTGGTAATGTATTGATACAGCTGTATTGGGGTTTGCACAAGTTGAACTAGCTCAACTGTTAAATCAGTTTCATTAAACAACTGCATTTTTCTAGTATACAAAAGGCCTCGTGTACTAATCTAATGGGAATCTATTATTTCTCCAATGGCACTTACCTTTATTCTGTAGTTTGCCAAGTTCCTCATACTGGCATAGTTTAAAACTCAAATCAGAATTTTGTAGAACTCCACTTGTTTGACTTTTTTACAGTAGAGGCGTACAGTAATGTCAGTAAGTGAACCTTACCTTTGGAAAAGTGAAGGATAAGTAAATAGATGCATCATTTACCACAAATCTATTTTTCAAAGGTGGTTTATTTACAGTTTTAGGTAGTGATTTGAGGGGAGTCTGTGCTCTATATAGAACAGAGAACACCAATCCTTTTAACTAATGAAATAGCTGGGCGTTTGGGCATAAAGATCCTGCTCTCTAGAACTCCTAATTAAGGCATTGATTGTGCAAGTAGATCCATGAGGGTGGATCTGTGTGGCATCCTGTTCAAGTGAACAGGATTCCTTGTGGGATCAGAATCTGCCTGCACAGATCTAATTGCAAGACTGGGGCCTGTGTTAACTCCTCAGAGAGCCCTCAGGCTCAGGCCCAGAATTGTTCCCAAGTCTCCTCTCCCCAGTAAGATAAAAACAAACCAACTTTCAACAAAACAAAAATCTGTTTATTTCACTAAGGGGCAAAAACCTGCATGATAGCAGTAATGTTTGGCTAACCTCAGATGTACATGGGAGACCCTAGATTTTAGATTTGATTGTGTTGAAAGTAAATGCTTTGTACTTGTTTTTTCTACTTAGTGACAGTCCTAATGCTGTTCATGAAGTGGAAAAGTGGTTGCCGCGACTGCATTCAGTTGTCATAGGACCTGGTTTAGGTAGAGATGACGTACTACTTGAGAATGCTAAGGTAACGTATACTCTAGTATTTTGCTCTACATCTTTGTTACTGAATTTTATAAACCAAGTTTGCAGCTTTTGTGCGGCTAAATGAATATTTTTCCGTGGGGTTATTGTATAATAGTCTTAATGGAGCCATTAAAATATAGTTTGAAAACAACATCTGTAATAGAATTACTGGCTATAAGTGAACCAAACTGCCTTCAAATGAACTTTCTATAAATGATTTCTTTTTGTTATGACTGGTAGTAGTTAAGATATGTTGGTCGCTAAATGTGAGTAACTATAATTTAAAGAGAAAAGTTAAAACTAGCAGTTGCCTAGCCTTTGTGGTGAGGGTCATAGATCTTAGGGCTTGTCTACGTGGCAAGTTGGTGCATGGCAAGCCACAGTGAGAATCTACAGCGCGCTAGACCACTGCACATTAACTCACTGTATGGACTCTGCTACCACACAGTAACAGTTACGAAGTACACTTGGATGTACTCCCCTTTCAAATGGGAGGCAAACTTGTACACTGTGGATTCATCCTTTGACTTGCTGCTAGCTTGCCATATAGACAAGCCCTAAGTTGTATTTTCACCATCAGAAACTCGGAGTGAGGCTTGAAGCTCATGCATCCAGGTGGTTATTTTGATCACTTTCATTTTGATGGTAAATCTGTAAAAACGAAGGCCAACATTTTCTAATGCAGGTGTCTAAAGTTAAGCACCTAACTCCATATTTAGGCTCCTAACTTTAGGCACCTGTGTTAGAAAATGTTGTCCCCAACCTCCTCTCCCCACCCCCCCCTTTTTTTTTTTAACAGATTCACCACCAAAATGGAAATGATCAAAAATAATCATTGAAATGCTTAAGCTTCAACTCGCTTTAGGCACCCAGGTTTGAAAACATTTTGCCAAGAACAATATCAGTAAGCAAATGTGTACCCACACATTGGAAGAGTTGCTATTCAATATAATAAATAAATATAAACTTTCTATTCTAGTTGAAGCAATATTCTTGCTTGTTTCATATCTTGGTGAAAAGTTTAAAAAAAGGGTATTTAAATATCTCTCTACACAGACAGGAACAATCTATTACACAGTTATTGCTGTCATATGTCAACAAACCAAAGTTAATGTTTCAGTCTAATGCCGGAAGCTGCATGTACAATACAGAACATTTTGGTGAAGCAAAATGCTGGGCTAATCAGTGACGGTAACAAAAAGTTGGATTGCTAGGTTTTTCAGAAATCTTGACATCTAAACGTGGAATTTATAAAACAGTAGATTCAAGAAACACTTAAATCAGAAGGTTAAAGTATCCTGAATGTGATGGAGAAAGAGTGATTTTTTGGGGGGATTTCTGCATTGAAACTGTGACTCATCTTCTGTTTATTTTTAAAAATTATTTGATGATGTATAGATGCTATATTAGTGAAAAGACACCATGCCCTGTGCCCCCACCGTCCCAGTGTGCTAACAGGTGGGGGGTTCTCTTTATTTATAGAGCTGGTCAAAAAATCCAATTTTATTTCTGTGAAAAACTTAGAACAAAACAATTTTTCATTAATAATGTTTACTTTTTTATGAGAAGTTTGTTTTTCAACAAAAAACTAAAACAAAATGATGGTAATGTTCCATTTCCATTTGAAATTTTTATTTCAAATTTTTGAAAAGCAAAACAAAAAGTTTAGAATTTTCAATGAAAAGTCCAAAACTTGGTTGAAATTGAAGGAAAAAAAAATTTGGTCTAAATATTTTGACCAGCTGATTTGTATCGTAGAAGAGGCTTCTATAGCCTTGTCTTCACTGATAAGAAAGGTGTGTGTTTTACCTCAGGGTAACTAACATACATATGCTATCCCTGAGGTAATAACACAGTGACGATAAGGTGCTTTAGTTTCGCCATGTGGTCAGCTAGTCAACCCCAACTTCAGGCAAGGGTATAGGGTTGACCTTGGCAAGCTTACCTTGTGGTAAAACTAAAATGTCTTGTCTTCACTGTGTTTTAACCATGGGGATAGCTCAGGCACATTAGTTGCCCTGAGGTGAAATATGCACTTTTTTTAGCAGAGAAGACAAAGCCTATCCGGATACGGGCTCCATTCTGCTGGGCACTGTACAAAAGCACATGTTTTGTGTGTGTTTTTTCTGGGTCAGTACAGGGTAGAAAGGGCCTACTTCTCAATCCCCTTTTGTGTTGCTTATTTGGATTTGTTTAAATATTGTATTCACCTGAGGCTTCAGTATGTGAGTGTAGTCAGGGCAGGTGAATCCCAGTCACTTACTTAGCGAGGCCTGGTGTTTCCATCATCTCTGTGCTAGAGATAGGTGCAGTCTGTTTGTTTCAGTGGTAAATGTAACTTTTGTAACTTTTTTTCTCCCAAGGGGAAAAAGCAACTACAGCAATTGGCCATTTAAATTTGTATTGAAAGGTGGGTTTTTGTATATCGTTTTCTTTTACAATATTTTTGGCTAGTCTAGGCAAGCTGCCTTATGCATATAGGAATGGGATGTAGGTTTGTAATTATCCCTTATATCTTTCTTTGACTGGCAGTGAAGATGGGAAAGAAGAGGGCTGTAAGATCTGCTCCTCTCTTGTGAGAGAGTGGAGGGCTTAGGGCTCTATCCATCTGTCTTAACTCTGATCTTGTCTGTAGTGTATGAACATCTCCATAGTACACCTCTAACCCGATATAACGCTGTTCTCGGGAGCCAAAAAATCTTACTGCGTTATAGGTGAAACTGCGTTCTATTGAACTTGCTTTGATCCGCCGGAGCGCGCAGCCCCCTCCTCCCCCCGGGAGTACTGCTTTACCGCATTATATCCGAATTCGTGTTATATCGGGGTAGAGGTGTGTCTGAGTGATCTAAGATACTAATAAATTCAGGCTTCTTATTTCTCATGTTAGGAACTATAAGGAAAGGAATAGATAAGACAGTAAATATCACAATGCCACTATATAAAACCATGGTACCCCCACACCTTGAATACTATCTGCTGTTCTGGTTGCCCCATCTCAAAAAAGATATATTAGAATTGGAAAAAAGTACAGAGAAGGGCAACAAAAATGATTAAGGATATGGAACAGCTTCCATATTAGGAGAAATTAAAAAGACTGGGAAATGACTGTTCGTCTTGGAAAAGAGATGAGTAAGGGGAGGGGGCTATGATAGAGGTCTATCAAATCACAGAGTGTGGAAAAAGTGAATAAGGAAGTGTTATTTACCCCTTCACATAAAACAAGAACCTGGCGTCACCCAATGAAATTAAAAGACTGCACTTGCCAGAGCCCATGTCAGAGTTGGGATGAACTCTAGTAAACGTATTAACATGCCGTGTAAGTACTTTAGTTGTTATGTTTTCTCTGTAATGCTTTGTTCCTTATAAAGTATGCTTGCTTACAAAGAGTTGTGTGGTAACTCGCATTTGTAGCAAACACTCTGCTGCCCATCTCTGAAGAGAAAAGAAGCAGGTGTCCTAGGACAACCTGACTGGGAATGACACAGTAAAGGAAAGGCAACTGTTCAGCCTGGGAATATCCTGGTCAGAAGGGAGAGAGACCCAAAAGAGGCAACAGCTGGGGAGCTGGAAGCCAAGAGTTGTTGCCCTTGCTGAACTATTGAGGGGAATACAGGGGCAGTTGCCCTGGACTGTGAACGCTCTTAATTGCGGATTCCAAGCAAGTGCACTGGCAAAGGATTCTTTTTGAATTCAGAGAGAAACTTAGCGGTAGGTCTTGCCTATATTTGTTTCCTGAGCAAAAGAAAACTGGGGAGTAATTTATATGCAGTTTCTCCAGTTTTTGTTGTTTCAGTGATTAGGTGTTTCTGCTTTTTTAATTTTTCCCAAATCATCTTAAGATTTCTTTTTTCCTCTGCCAAAGGCCACTCTCCTTCCCCCCCCCCTTTAAACTACAAGGGTGATGGTAAATTTTTTAATGCATTCTGTACATGTTAAAATTAAATCTCTTAACTAGCTTTCAGTTTGAATTGTATTAATACGTTCATACACAGAAGGGCAAATATTTTCATAAAATGGATGCCTTTGTTACCTAGGATTTTCAGACCCCCCCAGCACAAGTAACTTAACTCTTTCACTCCAGGCGGTATCAGGAATAAATCAATGAGAACACAGCAGTTTTGTCTGATAAAAGATTACTGCAAGTAAGCGTGCTCGATCTAAAACTTCAGTTTATTTGATTTAAGCACACACAGAGTTAAGCAATAGTTTTAGAACATCCCAGATACTTGTCTAGCATCTGGAACGATAGTGAGTAATTAACAGCAGGTTTGCAGTGACTAGTTGCTCAACCGCTGGGGGGGGGAGAAAAGGTGTCAGGAAAAAGTCTTTCAAGATGGCCTCAGAGGACTGCTCCAAATTACTCGATTATCTTGTCTTTTTATAACTAATTTTTACAAAACACATAACCCAGCAGGGGGTCACTATGAGCTATCATTTCTCCTAACTTCCAATAAACCTTTAATATCAGAGGGGCCCAGACTTAAGATCTTCCAACCACCAAGGTTTTCAGTCTCATTTGTTTACTTTTCTTTCCCCTCCTCCCATTCTGATTAACAGAAACTGCCAGCTAGTTTTGACTTTGCCTCTAAAAGCCTGCTTTCCAATAACCCTTAACTTCGTGGTGTTCTCTTTTATTAATTAATAGTGGCTGAATGCACATAACATGGTTGCAGTTGGCTTGATAATATTCTGGGGTACACACCCCTCAAATCCAGGGTAACACCTAAGTTGCTGACACATGTGTAGAGATTCAGGCTGGGGGTGGGGCTTGGGCTGAAGCTCAGGTTCCGAGACCCTCCTTCCTTGTGCGGTCTCGGAGCCCAGGCTCCAGCCTGAGCATGAATGTTTACATTGCAATTTTTAGCCCTGCAGCCCAAGTCCCGTGAGCCTGAGTCAAATGACCAAGGCCAGCTGTGGTCTTTTATTGCAGCGTTGATGTATCCCTGCAGTCAAGCTGGGTTCATTCTTTCTGTCTTTTAAATCTTAACCACTATTAAAGGTTCTGCAAGCCAAATCAAGCCCTCAGCACACGTGCCACTCCATAGCCTTCAGTGGGTTTGCACAAGTGTTAGTGTTGTTGGAACATAGTAATTCTATTTTTGGTGCATGAGGTAGAATAAAGTACTTTACTTATTTGCCATTTGTTTGCTCTACAAGTTTAACAGAAATAAAAAGGAGTACAATCTACTTTGTTATTAAAGGCAGCAGGTAAAAAGAAAGGAGCAGATCTGTTAATCAAGAAGATGCCATCTTTACATAGGTTCTTCTCAGAGTAGGTGCTTCTGACCCAGGGGGTGTTATAGAAAATTACTGTGTTGTTGTTGTTTGTTGTAGATTGAGGTTCAGCAGCAATAAAAATCTCTTGGGAACACTGGTTTAAATGTGTAAATCTGATGAGTTTTTCTTGAAGATGTTTCCACCCCTCAGTTCCTTCTCAACTGTCCTCGACTGAAGACAGGACTCTGGGCAGTGCTGATCCTCTTCCCTGGTTTCTGACGGAAACAATTGCAAAAAACATAGAAATAGTTTGTTAGTAACATCCCAGTTGTTTCCCTTCCTTTAGAATAGTTACTTAGTTTAAAAAACAACAACAAAAAAACCCACCTTTTTTCTTCGTTTGTCTCCCGCTGAGACACTCCCCGGCATTCCTAGTGCAATAATGCCAGGGGCTTCAGGATTCAAGAAATGTGCTTCCTGTCAGGACTCTATACCTAGGTCCGATGGACACTCATGTTGTGTGAAGTGCCTCGGCGAGACACACATCCCTGCAAAGTGTGTCCACTGCACGAGCCTCAAAACCAGGGCTCGTCATGACAGGGACCTGTGGCTGAAAATGCTTCTCATGCAGAAATCCCTGCAGCCGCCTCTGGAGACGGGCAATGGCAAATCTCACGCTCCCCGGCCAGGTCCAGACCAATTGGGAGCGCAGCTTCACCCTCTCAGGCAAAGACGCAGGAAGCCCAACTGTCTCCGTGCCGAGACTTTCACAAGGGTAAAAGTTCTTCTCATAGACTCATAGACTTTAAGGTCAGAAGGGACCATTATGGTCATCTAGTCTGACCTCCCGCATGATGCAGGCCACAAAAGCTGACCCACCCAATTTCCCTTATCTCAGCTGTTGAAGTCTCCAGATCGTGATTTAAAGACTTCAAGTCGCAGAGAATCCTCCAGCTTGCGACCCCTGCCCTATGCTGCGGAGGAAGGCAAAAAACCTCCAGGGCCTCTGCTAATCTACCCTGGAGGAAAATTCCTTCCCGACCCCAAATATGGCGATCAGTAGAACCCCGAGCATACAGGCAAGATTCTCCAGCCGGACCCACATTTTACCAGCGATGGCACGTTATTGCCGAATTGACTAAAATCAAGTTATCCCATCAAACCATTCCCTCCATAAACTTATCTAGCCTAATCTTGAAGCCAGAGAGGTCTTTCGCCCCCACCGTTTCCCTCAGAAGGCTGTTCCAAAATTTCACCCCTCTGACGGTTAGAAACCTTCGTCTAATTTCAAGCCTAAACTTCCCCACGGCCAGTTTATATCCATTCGTTCTCGTGTCCACATTAGTACTGAGCTGAAATAATTCCTCTCCCTCCCTGGTATTTATCCCTTTGATATATTTAAAGAGAGCAATCATATCCCCCCTCAGCCTTCTTTTGGTTAGGCTAAATAAACAGAGCTCCTCGAGTCTCCTTTCATAGGAAAGGTTTTCCATTCCTCGGATCATCCTAGTGGCCCTTCTCTGTACCCGTTCCAGTTTGAGTTCATCCTTTTTAAACATGGGAGACCAGAACTGCACGCAGTACTCCAAATGAAGTCTCACCAGTGCCTTGTATAATGGAAGCAGCACCTCCTTGTCCCTACTAGAAATACCTCGCCTAACGCATCCCAAGATCGCATTAGCTTTTTTCACAGCCATGTCACATTGCCGGCTCATAGTCATCCTGCGATCAACCAGGACTACGAGGTCCTTCTCCTCCTCCGTCACTTCCAACCGATGCGTCCCCAGCTTATAACTAAAATTCTTGTTAGTCATCCCTAAATGCATCACCTTACACTTCTCACTATTAAATCTCATCCTATTATTATTACTCCAATTTACAAGGTCATCTAAGTCTCCCTGCAGAATATCCCAATCCTTCTCCGAATTGGCAATGCCTCCCAACTTTGTGTCATCCGCAAACTTCATCAGCCCACTCTTACATTCGGTTCCGAGGTCAGTAATAAATAGATTAAATAAAATCGGACCCAAAACCGAACCTTGAGGAACCCCACTGGTGACCTCCCTCCAACCTGACAGTTCACCTTTCAGTACTACCCGCTGCAGTCTCCCCTTTAACCAGTTCTTTATCCACCTCTGGATTTTCATATCGATCCCCATCTTTTCTAATTTAACCAATAATTCCTCATGCGGTACCGTATCAAACGCTTTACTAAAATCGAGGTATATTAGATCCACCGCATTTCCTTTATCTAGAAGGTCTGTTACTTTCTCAAAGAAGGAGATCAGGTTGGTTTGGCACGATCTGCCTTTCGTAAACCCATGTTGTAATCTGTCCCAATTGCCATTTACCTCAAGGTCCTTAACTACTTTCTCCTTCAAAATTTTTTCCAAGACCTTGCATACTACAGAAGTTAAACTAACAGGCCTGTAGTTACCCGGGTCACTTTTTTTCCCCTTCTTGAAAATAGGAACCACATTAGCTATTTTCCAGTCCAACGGTACCACCCCCGAGTTTACAGATTCATTAAAAATTACTGCTAAGGGGCTCGCAATTTCTTGCGCCAGTTCCTTCAATATTCTAGGGTGAAGATCATCCGGTCCGCCCGATTTAGTCCCGTTTAGCTGGTGAAGTTTGGCTTCCACCTCTAATACTGTAATGTCAATCCCCCCTCCTTTATTCCCCTCTGTCCTGCTCTCTCTATTCCTAAGCCCTTCATTAGCCTTATTAAAGACCGATGCAAAATATTCATTTAGATATTGTGCCATGCCTAAATTATCCTTAATCTCCACTCCATCTACATTCTTCAGCGGTCCCACTTCCTCTTTCTTTGTTTTCTTCCTATTTATATGGCTATAAAACCTCTTACTATTGGATTTAATTCCCCTCGCAAGGTCCAACTCTACACGGCTTTTGGCCTTTCTCACCGCATCCCTACATGCTCTGACCTCAATAAGGTAGGTTTCCTTGCCGATCCCTCCCCTCTTCCATTCTTTGTACGCTTTCTGTTTTTTCTTAATCGCCTGTTTGAGACTCCCGCTCATCCAGCTAGGTCTAAATCTCCTGCCTAATAACCGTTTTCCCTTTCTCGGGATACAGGCCTCGGACAGCTCGTGCAACTTCAACTTGAAATAATCCCAGGTGTCATCTGCCTTTAGATCCTTAAGGATGTTAGCCCAATCCACTTCCCTAAGTAGTTGCCTGAATTTATTCTACGAGATCCTGACCCTCAGAGCTGACAGCACTGAAGGCAGGTGCCTCCAACCATCCCAGCACCTCAGCCATGGCTCCTGGGGAGCGCAGAGGCAGGGACCCGACCTCCTGTACCAGGAAGGTCTCCTCGGCACCGCTCCCCTCGGCACTGAAAATAGACCAGGTGCTGACTGTGCGCTCACCCTTTGACCAGCCACTCTCCCCACCTGAACTGGCTACCTTTACTGACAGCGAGCCTGATACGCAGCAGCAGCCGGAGTTCTCCCCACCTGCCTCTCCTCCTCCACCGGAACCTTTTGCACCTCAGGTCATGGCTCACAACCACCAGCCTCAGTTTCCCTACTTCGCCCCCCCCTCCCCATGGGCGGCACCTAACTTTTGTTATACGATGCCTTGGCCTCAGTGGTACCCTTGGCCAGCTCCTACTGCCACTCGCCCTCATGCTTCTTCCACCAGACCACACGCTCCTTCTGCGCCTCTATCTCCAGCTCCGTCTACTTCTAGAGCACCTGAACCCCCACTCTGAAGAGATGGGCTATGGACCATACCCTGATTCACCGACTCCGAACTCTCCATCAGCTCCAGACGGAACCCTCATGCCTCCGCTTCCACAGAATGTGGACGACTCTAAACAATTCCAGGAACTTTTCAAGAGGGTGGCATGGACCCTTACAGCAGAACTTGAATGGAAAATACAGGTAGTAGAGATGAGATACTTTTGTAAAACCCTGGGCATCTCCTACTTCGACCACGTCACTAATGAAGAGGTCCACAACATCATCACCCAATGCTCTGGTCATATGAAGACCTCCTGCTGACCATGAAGGAAGCGCAAGCGGAAGTGTTACGGCCATGTAACAAGATCTGGCCTATCCAAGATCATCCTCCAAGGGACAGTACAGGGAGAGAGAAGAAGAGGTAGACAGAAGAAGAGATGGATTGACAACATAAAAGAGTGGACAGGAATGGACTTAGCGGAGATTCAAATACTGACACACAATCGTCAGGGGGCAGACAATTGGTTGATTGCTTATCAATGATGGTGCCCCAACGACCAAAGTCGTTATGGGAGTGATGATGATAGACAAGACAGATTGGATACTCTTACTTGCTCTCCGTCATAATGCAAGAACAGAGTACATTTGGTGAATTTAAAACTGATAAAAAGAAATATTTTTTTTTACACAATACAGTAAAGCTTTGCCATCTGGCATGTTAGGGGAATGGTAGTTGCCAGTTAGTCAAAAATTCTGGTTAACTAAGAGTTATGCTTACCAATGGAATACCAATTTTCAAAGAATTAGAATGCAGTAAGTGAATAAAGTATAAAGTAGTATACAATTACTCACCAATCCAGTAGTAGTACTGCACTGCAGTGTGGTTGGTTTCTTAAAGCACTTGGGTGTATACAGGTGAAATTTTCTATACAGTAGGTTATCTTATGACACTACATATCACTATGGGCAGCGCATAGCGTACACCCAGATCACTAAAAATACACTTAACACTAAAACTATACTGAACATAATTTAATCGTTGATGATTCAGAAGGCACTTCAGGATCTTGCAATGCCTCAGGGTCATCATTACCAACATCAGTTATCACTGTTGATGTAGAAGGTGTAGGAGATTGGGCTGAATCTGTAATGACCCTATGACACACCCTGGAAGCTGCTTTTTTGAATAAATCCCTGATACCAGCTTGCTTACTTGTCTTCTGCCTCTTTTGCATAAAAGTTGAGTGCAGAATGTGCAATTGCATAACCTCCAGGGCAATAGACTAGTCCCGGTTACTAGATTGAAGATCTGTATTGGGAGATATTAGAAATGCCGATTAATAGAGCTTTCCGGTTGATAAAGTGCCTGATAACACAGATTTTACTGTGTATATAGTCAGTCTGTGGAGCTCATGGCCGTGTGATATCACCTAAACTCAAGCTTAGGGTTAAAAAAATGATTAGACATTTAGATGGATAACATCCACTGTAATGTTATATAGAGGGGAAAAGATCTAAACCCTCAAGCATCAGTACACAAGCCAATGACAAACAACATTGTAAAAGTTTTTATTAATCACTGCTGCCTTTCAGTTATGAAGGGACAGAGACACAGTTTATTTCTGGACTGGTATGTACTTGTTGCAAGAAACGTTGCAAATAAAAGTCCACCATTCCTGTTTGTTTTTAAATTCATTCTGCTAGTGTAAAATCTCCATTTTATAAGTGAAACTGCACATCTCATGTCTTTCTTGTCTCACAACATATGTTATTAACATAGTCGTATTACAATGTGGTTATAGTCAGAAAAGTGACTAAACTTAGCACAGTCTTGCTCAGTAGATACATTTCCTGAATGTATTTAGTTGTCGTCATCTTCCTTTTCTTTCCTGCATTTTACTTATTAGCATTGTGGAGCTGATACAGCTATGAGAGTGTGAGTTGGATTATTTTCTCATTCACACATCAACACAAATAATATCCTAGCTTCACTTGCAGGATTCCATTGCTGCTCGTTAAATGTGAACCAGAAACAGCACAGCTTATCTTTAAGACCTCCTACTAATTTTGCATTGCTAGCAATTAGAAGATATCATCTGTCTGTAAAATGCACAAATTTGATATGGAAGTGTCTTCTATCATACTCTAGCCATGTTTTTAATTCTTTCTTTGAAATGGTGATCTATATGACCAGACTCCTTAGGCAGCATTTTTTAGACTGAAATAAACTGCTGAATTTCATTTAGATCTTTTGGGAGTTAACCTACCAAGCGTCTTACAATCATTTGCATTTCTTGCAGGGTATTATAGAAAAAGCCAAGGTCAAAGGAATTCCGATTGTCATTGATGCTGTAAGTATTTTTTTTTATACCATTTATTTGTCTGACATTTAAAAAGCTATGAAATAATTTTTTTTTTAATTGTCTTGTGCAGGATGGATTGTGGCTCATTTCCCAACAGCCCTCTCTTATTCAAGGTTACCAGCGAGCGATACTTACTCCAAACTATATGGAGTTTAGCAGACTTTATGAAGCTATGGTGAGCTGCTGATTAATTTTTTGGTGATACATAAGTATGTATTTGTTACAATCTCAACGTATATTTTTTGAAAAATGAATCCAACACTTTCATATTGTTCCTTATCTATGTAAAAAGCATCCTGGGGATAAGTAAATCTGCATGTGATAGTTGTCATGACCACACTGGATCATTGCTTGGCACATCTTTAAAGCAATCAAAAAAGAGAGACGCTTTTGAAACAGTTTTCTTTTTTGGATGAATGGAAAGAATATAAAAAGTATAGAAAGACTGAATAATAAATCTTTTTTCATAGACTTAAATTGTTTGGTTTTGCATTAATGTTAAAATGAGTAATTCTGTATGGAATTCTTGTATTATAGCTTAGAGATCCTGTGGATAGCAATGATCACCATGGATGTGTGTTACGGCTCAGTCAAGCCATGGGGAATTTGACAATTGTTCAGAAAGGAGAAAGAGATCTTATTTCAGATGGAGAAAAAGGTAAATGAAGTCTTCAGCTGTATGATTATTTTGGTTTTTAGTGGGTTTTTTGTGTTTGTTTTTGTGTTTTTAAATTGTGGTCCATCTGTAGCTGATTCATTTGATTCAAGGATTGACTGACACATTTTTGCACAGCACTTCAGATGTCTTTTGAAGCTTGATGCTTAAAAAAGTGGGTGTGATTTTTAGTGGCTTTGATGTGCAAGTCCTTTAACTTCCCTGTTTCCCCTCTTTAAAATAGGCATAATACTTATCTACATCACATGGGTGTTGAGAAGCTTAATTTTTTTGTGAAGTTCTTTAAAATCCTCAGATGAAAGGAGTGCAATTATAAGTTCAATGTATTAACAAACTAGTTCCAGATGTATTTACTCAAGGGAAACTTAGTTGTTTCACTACATATTGATGTGACTGAGGAATGAAGATGTGTTGAATGGCTCCATCAACTGCCTGGTCACCTGATATTATCCATCCTCTTATATAGATCTGCGAGCTCTTTATCAACAACGCTACAGGCAGTGATATACATCACTTATGTCTATTAGACTTACTGTACATGCCACATACTTCAGACTTAGCAATATTTTTGCTAAATTCTTTGTAGATAACAGTTGCCCCTTTTAAAACTTCTATTTTAAAAAGTTGTTAAATTACTAGTTAGCAGTTTAAAAAAAGGAGTTGTTTGCTTGATGCCAAGATTTTCCAGTAATCAATAGAAAATTAAATCAAACAATGCCGTAATGCCCGTGTGACTGTGACACCATGTTTTACATAACAAATAAGAGATAGCTGAGGTCTACCAGGAGCTGATATGAACTACCAATCTCCGACATGTGTATATGCCACTTTAACAATTATTTTATATATACACTGTCAGAAGTCAAAATATCCTGACTTCCAGTGTATGGCTGTCCCATGGGTGTGCTGTTAGCTGCCAACAGTGTTTTAGTGCAATGTAGGATTTTTGCAATATTTGTTTTTCTTCACTGCTTCCTTATTACATACAGGTGTTTTCCTGGATGGTGGAAAGTGGGGGAATAGTTCTCTGTTCTCCTTTTGAAAATTGCCCATGCAGCTCCCCACTCCTTGGATAAGTGCATCCTCAGAGTTTTCTAGAAGATTGGGCCACTCAGCCCCCATCCTCTCTCCTCACACAGGATTCAGAGGCCATAAAACAGGGAGTGCCCCAACTGTTCTCCAGTGCCTTTTGACCACCAGGTGTGCAATGAGCTCAGAGCAGATGTGGTGTCTTTTGAGGTTTCCTAATTGTTTCTCTTCTCTCCCCCCCTCCCCCCGGCTCTATTGAGTACTATTTTTTCTTAGTTGTATAGCCATTCATTTTCTTTTTCATTTTAAAAAACAACTTTTTTTCAATTGCCAGGCCATTATATGTGTTGTCTGAGGCCCTGCTGTGTTAGGTTGCTTCCCTTGTTATATTGGTCTCATCAGACCATATATTCAATATTTTCCCTGTCTTGGGTCCTTCGACATCTCAGGCAGCATTGTTGATGTTGCTAAGAAAGCAGTCTTCAGGTCCTGGGCTTAATACAGGGGTATGATGTCTGTTACAAACGTCCATGTTTGTTTGTCTGTCATGCGTGGGAAGAGGTTATAACCAATACAAGTATTCAGTTTCCAAAGTGCATCTCAGACTCCTGTTGACAGAGGTTCTTTGGACTCAGCCACCTGAGTCTGGGGACTTCTGGCAATGTTAAGAGGCATTGTGATGCCACAGAACTGCTTCTCAAAATTGCACTGAGAGAGGAGGTACCGGTTGCTGCTTTTGTGCTGCAGCTAAGGACCAATCTCCATACCATGTCCCTCCAAGCTCTTTAGTCTTTACTTCTGCTGCTTCATCTGTAATTGTGGTCTCTTGTTTGATGTCTTTTTTTTATCAGATGAGACAACACACATGATGATTCTAGTTTGGGGAAAATCCATATCATCGGATTAGGAAAGTGTGCCCTGGGCACAATTCCATGTTCTGAAAGATTTTGTACTCCTGCTGCCTCCTTTTTTTTTTTAATTGCCGTTTTCCAACAATCTTTATCCCTTACCTTTCTCCTTCCAGGCATCTACTGCTTCAGCCTACGCATTTAGCACACTAATCCTTATTGTTTAAATACTGCAGTTTCCAGACTTCATCCTTACCTCTTACACATCTAGTGAAAAAAATTAAAAACTAAATCTGAATATGCTACAGAAAAGGTAAAAAAGTTGGAATTTTGAAGATAAAGCTTTCAGGCTGTTTTGTGCTTAGTTGGTGCAGAGGAAAGCCTTGAGCATACAGCTGTCTGTAGCAGTGAAAACTATAGGTTGATGAGCATTATTTTTTTATCGATTGATTACATTGGCTAATTGCATACTTCTGTTCAAATGATTGTAAGGCAAATATAGTCATCACATGTAGCCTTTTTCTTTGGTATTTGAATCTGACTGGCAGACTAAAGAAGCTCAATCTATTTAGCTTAACATGGAGAAGACTTGATCACAGTCTATAAGTACCTACATGGAAAGAAGATTTCTGATAGTAGGGGCCTTTAATCCAGCAGAAAAAAGCATAATGAGGTCCAGTGACTGGAAGCTGAAGATAGACAAATTCAGAATAAAATAAGACATGTATTTTTTAACTGTAAAGGTAATTAACCATGGGAATAATTTACCTAGGGACTTCATGGATTCTCAGTCACTCGATGTCTTTTTAAATCAAGACTGGATATCTTTGTAAAATATATGCTAAAGCACAAACAGAATATACGGGCTTGATGCAGAAGCCATTTGGTGCAATTCTGTGGCCTGTTATTCAGGAGGTCAGACTAGATTATCATAATGGGCCCTTCTGAGCTGTGAATTGTTCATTCACATACATAGTTCTCTGAGAAACCAGTAATAATTCTCTACTGTTTTTTCTGGAAAGTAAGAGGAGTTGTAATGTTTTTAAAAGTCTCAGCTTCAGGTATGCACTGCCAACTGCCCAGTGAACATAATTGGCAAGGCCTTTAATTAAGTTTTATACACGTTTTTTTTTTCTCTTCTTTTGCAATTCTACATTATAGCCTGGTCTACACTTGTTGACTTCCTGCTCTACAAAGATGTGCCCCACCATTCTGTTGGTAGGTGATATCAGTACCATCACTGATCAGGGCAGGCGTGAGTACTCAGCATAAGGGGAAAAGGTAAGTCAGCTTTTATTCAATATGGCACAGCTCTCTAAGGTTTTCTTTTTATTATTCTTTGGAGAACTGGGCAATAATAAAGTGTGGTTATACCGGTTTTTGTTCCTAACAAGTTTAAAATTTAGTTAGGTCCTTGAAGTGTCTGTATTTTGACTTTTTTTTTTTTAAATTGTGTTTTTCTCCAGCCCTGTATCAGTTACTGGCTTCCCTCCTCAAAGCATAGCTTGAAAAGACACAGTCTCTGACAAGTAGCCAGCTAGCTTCTTCCCCAAGCCTCCCTCTGCCAGTAGGTAGCAGCAGCATGCTACCCTCTCCAGTTCCTCTCCTACTGCCTGGAGACATGTGTATGAGAAAGTAGGAAAGCATCAGGTGAGGGGAGTATCTTGCTATTGAACAGAGGTTAAAAAGCCACCTCCTGGCATAAGAGCCAGTCCAGTGCCACTCAGGCCTTGAATTAAAGGTCCCACCTCCTCCCCCTACTCTCTTTTTATGGCTGGATAAGTGGCTATTCAGCTGCTTGTTAGAGTCCCTGTCTTGCTCGGCTGCTTTTGCAATGTCCGAGCATCCAATAGATTCTTCTGATCTCTTAATCAGAGGACAGGATGTTTGTTCCCTTTCTGCATCCCCAAGCTAGACCTGATTGAGAGATTGCAGTTCCAGTGCACTGGTTCGATATACACTCTACTGAGCACAGCCTATATTCTCCCTGGCACTATTCTACACCACCTGCCATCAGAGCAGCTCCTCTGTTCCTGTCTCCATCAAAGAAACAGAGATGACTGGAAAATTAAAATCAAATTTGACTTTTATTTTTTTTTTATTTTTTAACTTTCAAACAATTGGTTTCTTACTCTCAAGGACCTAGCTAAATTTTAAGTGTGATTAGGGAATATAACAGTATAAACACCCTTTAAATAAAAGCCAGCTTACCTTTCCCACATCACTAGAGTGATTACTCCAACCCTAGTCATTAGCATTTATATCGCTCTTCTTTTGCATGCTGGGGCATGTCACCAGGATTCCTTTGTGGACCAACCTGCAAAAGAGAAAAGGTTAAAATGTTACTCATTAGTATTAATAGTTGCAAGGTCAAATAAATGTATTGGGGATTTCATTCAAATTGAAATAACTTTCTTAAAGCTGAATCTTCCATTTAAGGAAGGAAAATGGTCCTTGATAGCTATCTGAAGTGGCCAAGTAAGATTTGTGTGTGAAAACTGATGTTGTCTGAGAGAAACTTTTGGAAGAAATATAATTCTGTTTGGGGCCAGACAGTATGTGAGACCTGCACTTACAGCACCTTTCATCTGAGGATCTCTGATTACTTTAAGAAGGTGGGTAAGAGGCATTATCCCCAATTTGTAGATGGGGAAACAAGCCCGGAGAAAGTTAAGTGACTTGCCTGACCTATTACAGACAGGAATTAGACAAGCATAGTCAGGAATATAACTCTGAATTCGTGTCTTGGTCTACAGCCTCGTTATACATATGTCACTTTAAATCTTTACACTAGTCATTATCTTTACCAGTGTTACTTAACATTTGGTCATAGCTAGAACTTGCCCATATCTCACATTTAAAATAGGAATAAATAAAAATAAAAAAACTTATGAACATGAATATCTAAAATTAACCTAATCATTCTGATTAACATTTTATAAATCAAGCATTGATGGCATACTACGAATAACCTGAGTTTTGCTGTGTTGAATATTTCCATGCATGTTGATTTTTCTGGTTATATCATGCCCATAATAGCAAGTGCTGTAAGTAAGACTGCTTGTTTAAAACCTACTGTTTTCACATAACTTCCTGATTTTAGGATGAAATTATCCATGATTGATATTAGCAAAAGATTAAATTATTTTTGGAGTTTTGGAGAACCTCCAGGCATTTTAATTTAAATGAAGGAAAAAAAGATTTTTTTTCCTAAGCATAGCATCCTCACAGGAGTCTCACTCTGGGTTTTGAGCACCCAGTGTGCTACAGAATAGGAACTCCTTCAGTTCAAAACTTTTTGGCAATGGTAGCTGGGCATGAGGGTTCTTATCTAATGTGCCCTCTTAATATCTAAGCACCTTACAATTTTTAATGTGTTTTAACCTCAATAGATCTTTGTGAGGTAGGGAAATGCCCATTTTATAGATGGGAAATACAAGCACAAGAGAGACGAAGTGACTTGCCTAGGGTCACATAGGAAGTCTATGGCAGAGCTAGGAAATGAACCAGGTCCACTGGACCAATTGAACCACTTTGCTCCAAATCTTCTCATGTCATATACTGATAGAGTTTAAGGCCAGAAGGTGACTGTTCGATCACCTAATCTGACCTACTGTGTGACATAGGCTATTAAATTTCACCCAGTTATCCCTATAGTGAATTCAAATCACTTGTTTGGCTAAAGCCAATCTTCCAGAAAGGCATTTTGTCTTGGTAGTTTGTTGCAATGGTTGATCACCCTCGCTGTAAAAATGTTGTACCTGACTTAAGTTGAATTTGTCTGGCTTTATCTTCCAGCCATTGGTTCTTGTTAAGCCTTTCTCCACTAAAAAGCCCCTTTATACCTCTTATTTTCTCTCTGTGAAGGTACTTACACACTGTAATCAAATCACCTCTTCATCTTCTTTTTGATAAGATATACAGATTGAGCTATTTGAGTCTTCCACCGTAAGGCATTTCCTATCCCTCAAATAACTTTTGTGGCTCTTTTCTGCACCATCTCCAATTTTTCAACATCGTTTTTAAAATGTGGGCACCAGAAGTGGACACAGTGTTCCAGTATCTGTTTCACCAGTGCTGTGTACAGAGGTAAAATAATCTCCGTACTTCTATTCACTTCTCCCCTGGGTATAGGTCCAAGGATGGCATTAGCCCATTTTGCCTCAGTATTGTGCTGGGAGCTCAAGTTCAGTTGTTTGTCCACTGTGGTGCCTTTTCAGAGTGACTGCTTTCCAAGATGCAGTTCCCCATTCTGTAGGTGTGGCCTGCATTCTTTGAATTTGGCTGTATCAAAATGCATTTTGTTTGCATGGGCCTAGGTTACAGAGAGATACAGATTGCTCCGTATGACTACCCTGTCCTCATTATTATTTACCTTTTTGCCAATCTGTCATTCGCAGATTTTATATTTACTTCTAGATTATTGATAAAAATGTTGAATAGTGTTGAGCTTGTAGCTAGAGTCCTAGTGGAAACACCCCATTCCATGATGATTCTCCATTGACAAATCTAAAGAGGTAGTTGTCAGCCAGTTTTTTAATCTGTTTAACAAGAGCTCCATTAATGTTGTATAATTCCAGTTTTATAATGAGCGTCGTGATATACTAAGTGAAACACCTTACAAGAAGTCTAAGTTTATTATATCAATGGAGTTATCGTTATCAACCAAATTTACAATCTCTCCAAAGAATGGAATCAGGTTTCTTTGCCAGGACCTATTTTCTATAAAACAATGTTGACTGGTATTAATTTATATTCCTATTGTTTATCAGTTGAATCCCATATCAGCTTTTCTGTTACATTTTCTGGGATTGATGTCAGGCTAACCAACCTGCAGTTACCTAGATCATCCTGCTTGCCGTTTTTGGAAATTGGCACATTAGCACTCTTCCAGTCTTCTAGAATTTCCCCAGTATACTGTGATTTATTATAATTAACATGAGCGGGTGAGACATCTCTTCAGCCAACTCTTTTAGGACTCAAGTGCAAGTTAGCCTGCTGATTTTAAAATGTTTATGCCTTGCAATTCTTGTCTAACATCCTCTTTAGTAACTAATGGTTTGGAAAGTACTTCATTCTTTTATGATACAAGTGCATCATCCTGCTTCTTTCCAAATACAGAACAGAAATATTTATTGAATTCTTTTCTGCACCATTTAATAAGTTATACCACCTCTGTCTAGTGATGGGCCAACACCATTGCTACTAGCTGCCACTGCTCCATGCAGGGTGTATGGAAGGTCAGCCACATGGTCGTCCCTGCCCATTTTTACAAACATCTGTTGCTTAGATTTGGCCTCTGGGGAAGATCCCCGATCTAAATTCTTAGTACTGCAGAACCTGTTTCCAAGACCAGGTGCCTTACAGTTCCTTTGTGGGGGTCAAAGAGATCTCTAACTGAACTAGCCAAATTTTTGAAAAAGCATCACAAAGACATATCCTCTGAGGCTCTGCCAGTCCGTCAGTTTATGCCTTTGTTGTTGCTTGGAAGTATTTTATTCCTTTTTATTTATTTTAATTTAAAAAGTTCACAGGTCTTAATACTGGTCATCAGTCTTTTTTCCTTTTCGCAATGCGCTTACTGCAGTGTGTCAACCTTCTATCTTGAAATATATCTTGAGTTACTGAGTCTCCAAGACTGAGACTTGTGAGGATGATGGTACCTTTTCCCATTATGCAAGTTACATACATGGAATTCTGCTTCTTTGAAGCTTCCTCGCTGATTTGTGCCCCATCATCTCTGCTTATGGTTTTGGGGGGACGCTTTTGTTACCTTCTAGGTGGTGTGTACATATGAGGCTTGCAGAAATCTTTTACTTTATAGTTTTATTTTATAATTGGCTTAGTTTGAAGAGCAGTTGCTTCCTGCACAATTCAGAACTGACTAGAAGGCTAAGGGACTGTGAGGTAGTGGCAGATGGTGACACATGGCTAATAAGCTTGTGTCAGCTGCAACTCAGATGGCCAAAATAAAAGCTTTGAGCAGAGGATTTTCCATCCTGCCTCCTGCCAAGAGTTCAAGACCTTCCAGTGAAAATCCTGTGATATATTATCTTCAGAATAGCAGAATTAGAGAGATTTCCCCCCAAACTATATCACCTTTGTCACACAGCTAATTAAAAAAAATACCTCTGACCTTTGAAACTTGACACACAAATAGTACACAATGAGAAACACATCCATAACCGAAGGTGGAGGGAGGAGTGATTGAAAAATTAACTTCTGGGCATGTTGTGGTGGCATCTGCTAAAATGTTGTTAGTGATTAATGAATCCATGCCCTCTTGATGACACCAACAAAGCACACTTGCTTGGCCTGATGAGCCCAGATGGATTACTGCTGAGACAACTGGCAGGAGAGAGAGGGGCTCATAGTATATTTCTCTGCCACACCCACCAACAAAGAGAGCGTACAGCCTTAGAGCTGAACTGGAAAGGGTGTGATTGTGATAACCGGATTTTAAATGCTATTGTTTAAGCACATGCAAATAAATTTCCCCAATGTTTCATGCGAATTGCCCCACTTTCTAAATAAAAAGGTTCAGTGGTTCCTCTTGCAGAAAATTCAAGTGAGAGCAGCTCAGGTATTTTAGATGAACAGTAATGTTCAGGGGTCTTGGGGAAGTCGAGGTCAGGACCCAGAGGTGGACGTTAGAGACTTGGAGCAGGGGTTGATGTCCCAAGTAATTGCTTCCCTGCTGGGAAAGATTCTGTTTATTCTGGATCTGGGAGAGGCTTTGTGACCCTTGCCCCATAGCCCAACAACAAAGAGAGAAGAGGGTGAGTCTGGTTGTTTCCCTGGAGGAGGGGTTTTGGAGGGGATGTGCCTGAATTCATTTTGTTTTCTTTTTATTTGCTTTGTGAGCCCTTGCAGCTCAGTATGTCTAGAATGGAGGAAAGTGATCCTGTGGGCAGTAGGCGTTAGATTACAGCTAAACTATTTCATGCCCATACTATCTTGAATTCACTCCATGAAGCTGGGTGCCTTCAGAGTAAAAATGCAAAATCTAATACTGTGACCTAACCTTTCCATAGTAAAACTGTTGACAAAGAACAGAAGAAAATCTCAGTTGCAAAGGTCTGAACTTGCCCCTTCTCTTCCCCCCCCCCTCCCCATAAGAAAATAACTTTAAATGCTACCTGGAACCTATTAAGCACAGGCAATCTCTTCCCTAAATAAAAGGAAAAAAGCACACACACACACACCCCCCACACAAAAGTAATGCAACATAAGGGTGTCACAATTAACATTTATAAAAATAGTAATACCCATTGCTTATATAGTTTATCAGTAGATCTCAAAGCACTTTATAAAAGGGAGATAAGCATCATTCCCATTTTACATATGGGGAAACTGAGGTACAGAGAAATTAAATGACTTGCCAAGGTCACTGGCAGGCCAGTGGCACAGCCAGGATTTGAATCCAGGTATCCTGAGTATCAATCCAGTGCTCTGTCTTCTAGGTGGCTTCTACAACAGTGATAACATGACTGTGGTGAATGTACTGTGTAGTTTCTTACATTTAACAACAGACAGAACTATTTCATTACATACTTAACAAGGAAAAGCCAAAATAAACCGTTCTAAATACATTCAGTGTGGCCAAGTTAAAGTTGCAGAAATTAAGGTAATGGGAAAATTCAATTTCTATAGCTACATTAACAGCGCTTTGCAATAATTTCTCCTCATTCCTATAAAATGTAATTTGTTTTGCAGACAACCTTTTGTGGGAAGTGCAGGCTACTTGAAATAGCCTGATAGATGCTGGATTCCAATATTAACCTTTGTAACAAGTTTCTGTTTAAAAAAAAAAAAAAATTGTTCTCTCAATCATTTCATGTTGAGCATTGTATCTGTAGACTGAGTGGGTATTAATGTAATTTATATGGTGTCCGTGATAATATTAGTGCTATATGATGCACACAAAGTAAAAAATTTCAGAAGAACCTTTGTCTCATTTTCCAAAGTGCTTGAGTCTCATTAATGTTCAGTGGGACTTTGGCTCCTAAATGACTTTTAGATGCTTTTGAAAATTTTACCCACAGCCCTTTCTCCTGAGAGTTTACAGTGTGTTAAGAGACCCAGAAAACTTCTGTGCCCTAATCTTCTGTTAATTTTTTAAAAATTGCCTACCCCCTTTTATTGGGACAGTTAATGCAGATACTATAAGATGTTAATGTTTTGATAATTATTTATGGCTTTTGAAAGGGATACGTTGATCAAATTTTGCCCACGATGTAGGTTTTATTTAAAAAACAAAAACAAAATTCCAAGCAGTATTTACAACCGAAACACTACAAGTTGGTTGGTTGGTTTCTAATTATATTTCTTTCCCCTGCTCCGTCTTTGTAAATCACTTGTCAGATTCGTAAACTCTTCAGGTGAGACTTTTTTGTGCTTTGTGTCTGTACAATGGCTCATACAGTGGAGACTCAGCCCTGATTGGGGCTTCTGGTCATTATGGTAATATAATTAATAATAGTGCATGAAAACCTACATGTGAAATTGGCTAGAGACAGAGTCTATTTTCCATGCTGAGAGGAATGGAAAAAGTAAACTGCATACTAGATAAAAAGTTTTATTTTTAAATGATTTTGCTTTTAATCATTGAAAGATGTTTTTTTAGAAATGGGTGATGGCGTCGTCTTTAAAGTAAATTCTAACCTGACAGTGTCTCTCCTCAGAGAAGAAATGTTCTAGCATACCTTGCATTTCCTGTGTTTCCTCAGCCCTCACAGCCATGGTAGTATGTCACATAAATAGAGGGTAAGTATACATGACCCTTTGTTTTTGGTTTCTTTGTAGTACTTGTATGCAGTCATGAAGGAAGCAGCCGAAGATGTGGTGGACAAGGGGACCTTCTTTCAGGTTCTCTTGGAGTCTTGGCACACTGGGCATTTCTTGCTGGACCAGAAAAAACTAATGGGTATGATTTCATTAGTTACTTCTTTTATCTCATATGAGCCCATGTGCTTCACAGCAACTCCTGTAGAAACGTTATTAAGAAACCCAACAAATCTGAATTTGGGGCACTGACATAGATCACCCTGACAAACTTTGTGTTGTAGAGTAGACCATAGTCATTGTAATAGTTTTGATTTTGATGAAGTCAAACTGTCTCTTGACTCTGAGAATGGCTCAAGATCACAAGGCAGAAAAGCAATACAAACCTGAATTGATTTCCAAGAATATTTATTTACCAGAACATATGTTTTTTTAAATAAATTTCATAGACCGAATATATATCAGACATAATATTAAATAAATGGCAGTTGCTGTACAGCAGTGAAATCTCAACAATATACAAATATATATATAATTTTGTTTTCTCTGTGTGGTGTATTGATGATGATTTGTGTTGGTTCAATCAGGTGATTCTACAAATGTAATTTGTCATTTAAATTATAAATGTATAAATAAATTCTAAAATACTAACGGACTAACTGAAGAATCAACTAAACTAGTTACAGGTACTTAGAAGCATTTCATTTGGATATGTCAAAATCTCAGAAGTAATTTGGCTTCACAATAAAACATTTTAAAATAAAAGGTCATTGCCAGCTGTTTTAAGAATATATAATAATTCCTATCAGATTAGACTAGTGATCCAGATAGTTCTATATCCTTTCTGTAGTCAGTACCGCTGTTTTAAAGGAAATCACAAAAAAATTCTGAAGTGCACAGTTATGGAATAACTCTCCCTGTCTTTCCAGTACCTTAGGAACGGGAGATAGTCTCATTAACCATATAAATATGTAATCCTTTTTTGAATCCTGCTCTACTCTTGGCCTCAATGGTGTATTGTGCCAATCAGTTCCACAGGTTGTGCACCATGTTAAAGAATTTCCTTTTGTATATTTTAAATATGTTGCCTTTTAAAATTTAATTGCATGACCCCTCATTTTTATATTGTGTGTGTAAATAGGATCATCCCATTTACTTTCTTTATACTAAACGTTATTTTTTTATACTTTTTTATGATGCACCTTATTATATGTCTTCCCTGAGTCTCGGTCTTTTTAATCTCTCCTTGTGGCAGTTTCTGTATGCTTCTAGACATTTTCATCACCCCCCCCCCCTTTAAAACCCTTCTGTTTTCACTATATCTGTTTTGAGATAAGGTAACCAGGACTGAACACAGTATTTTGGGTTAGGGCATACCATTGACTCAGAGTATTATAAAATTATCAGTTATTTTTCTGTTACATTCTTTATTCATCTTAATATTGTTTGCTATTTTTGACCACCAGTGTGCATGGAAGATATTTTTCAGTGAACTATCCACAGTGATGCCCAGTTCTTTGTTCCCATTATCATTTTCATCTAGGTGTGGTTTTTTTATTCTAATTTTAATAATCATTTCTACTTATTCTCCTGGTACTGAAGTAAGGATCATGGGTCTGTAAATCCTAGCATCACCTTTAGTGCCTTTTTCTTTTTTAATAGTTAGAATATAAGAACATAAGAATGGCCCTGCTGGGTCAGACCAAAGATCCATCTAGCCCAGTATCCTGTCTTCCGACAGTGGACAGTGCCAGGTGCCCCAGAGGGAATGAACAGAACAGGTAATCATCAAGTGATCCATCCCCTGTCGCTCATTCCCAGCTTCTGGCAAATAGAGGCTAGGGACACCATTCCTGCCCATCCTGGCTAATAGCCATTAGTTACTCATAACCTTCCAGTATAGTAGCTGATATTAATGATTACATATTTTTAGAAGCAGCTCAGCCATTTTACTCTTAAGTTTCTTGAGAACTCTTAGTTCTTTGAGTATATGTCTCTATGGGTGCTCCTCCGTTGGATGTGTGCGTGCCCATGCACTCTTAACTGGAGAATACAGAATAGTCTCCATGGGTCCGCACCAGTGAAGAGTAGTGCCTCATGTCTCCCTATGAGGTCATATGAGGAGATGTGGGCCCGCCCCTACTCAGCTCCTTCTTAACTACCTGCAGTTCAAGACAGAGCAATTTGATGTCCGCTGTTTTCAGCTTCCTGCCTTTTCCCTGTGAAACCTTTACTTGCTTTATTTTATTTCATTGGTTTTATTTCAACTGTAGCACAGTTGTGCTCTGGGGGGAGGGGAGAGGGAATAGTTTTACCCCTGGCGCCTGCACGCCAATTCTCAGTTGAGCCTCCAATCTTTTGGTACTGGTAACAATATGTGAGGCCCGCCCCAAATTTAGTTCTCCCTAACCTCTGTACCATACTGTGATGCTCCTGTGAGCCCATTTAATGAGGAGGGTCTCCCAAAACTAACCAAACCTCCTAGGTCTTGGGACTGTGACCATATTTGGTGACCCCCTCTCTGATTCCCCCTCTACACTGTGCCTGCTGGAATCACAGGGCCGCTTTGAAGAACAATTCTTCAGGATGTCATCCAAAAAGAAACTTCAGCTCCCAGCAGTACTGTATCACCCTCCAGTACTGATAAACCAGTCTCCAGTACCACACGCTTTATCAGTATTAGATGGTACACAGGAGAAGAAAGAACCACAGATTGAAGAGGTCTCGCTTCCTCAGCCAGCTGGTCCTCATTCTCCAGAGGAGGCAGCAATGCCACTGCCACCATCATGTGCTGATGACTTGAGGGCCTTCTAGGACCTCATGAAGTGCCTGGCAAACTCTGTACTGATCCTCTTGGAAGAAGGCCAGGAGTCCCAGCACTCTCTTTGGTGAGTATTTTAACATCAATCCCAAGGGAAAGATTATTATCTCCCGCTCACACTCTGTGGCAAACACCTGCCACAGTTCTACCCACCTGTAAGTGGACAGATGAAAAAAAAAATTTCTATTCCACCTAAGGGAATGGAGCACCTTTTCTCCTATCCTACCCCTAATTCCCTAAGAGTGGACATAGCCAGCAAAGGGAACAGTCAGACTTGCTTTAGACCTCCTCTGGATGAGGAGTCCAAACAACTGGACTTACTAGACAGGAAATACTACTCATCATCTGCTCTTCAATTTCGAATTGCCGACTATCAGGCCTTGATGATGAAATAGGATTTCAACAGTTACTCGAAATTCACACACTTTATTGAACACCTGCCACAAGACAAGAGACACCAAATTCTGTCCCTCATTTCTGAAGGCCAGTTAGTTGCCTGCAGGCTGCTCTAGATGCTCTAAATCCATGACCATGGCTGTGATTATGAGAAGAACATCTTGGTTTCAGTCTTCTCGCCTCATGAGAAAGGAGCAGAACACTGTAGATGACATTTCCAGTGAAGGGCCCAAGCTTTTCATTGAGCACCTGGACTCCTCTTTCCACAGCCTGAGGACTCCAGGGCAACACTCTGATCTTTTGGAATTTATGTCCCTGCAACATAAATATGTTTTAGCAGATCTCAAACCACTCAACAATCCAGGCTCTTTCAATACCATCATGCCTTCCCCAAACCCTGGAGCCCTTCAGGAGAAGACCTAAACCCCAAAAGAGAGGTCCATCTGCCTCTACAACTATCCAGTCTGCGCCTCTCTCTAAGAGGCAGTTTTGATACCTCAGTTGAGGGCATCAAGCAGCCTCCTCCACCACATTCTATGCGGTGCGATTGTTCCATCCAGCCGAGCTTTGAAAACTGCCTGTCCCAATTCCTACTTGCCTGGGAACACATCACTTTAGACAAATGCATTTTGGCGGTCGTCAAAGTGGGTTACACTGTAAACGTCCACTCTACCCCCCACCCCCTCTCTTTAGGGACCTTTCTCACAAGGAGCTCCTACAACAGGCGGTAGTCTCTTATTATTGGGGGTGATAGAACTGGTACCACCCGAGTTTGTCAGAAGAGGGTTCTATTCCAGCTATTTCCTAGTCCTCAAGAGGCACAGAAGGTGGAGACAAATCCTCGACTTCAGGAATTTGAACCACTATGTCCTTGTACAGCTTTTCAGAATGGTGACTCTAGCAACCATTATTCTATTCCTAGATCTGGAAGACTGGTTTGTTGCCCTTGATCTACAAGATGTCTGCTTTCAGGTAGCCATCCACCATTCCCACAAGTGTTTTCTACACTTTGTAATAGGATAATATCACTACCAATATTGAGCCCTCCCCTTTGAGTTCTCCATGGCCTTGAGGGTCTTTACAAATATCCTTTTAGCCATAGCAGCTCGCCTTTGTCACTGGGGCATTGCAGTATTCCCATACTTGGACAACTGGCTGATCATAGGCCAGTCAGACCTACAGCTTCAGTTGGCAACCTCCAAAGCACCACTTCTTCCAATCTCTGGGCCTTCTCATAAGTTACAAGAAATCTATTCTAATTGCAATCCAAAAAAACAAACCCCAAAACAAAAAAACATTATAGGCGCTACCCTGGATTCAGTGATGAGCTGCTAAAATATTAACAGGTTCCCTCCTCCTCACCCCATGAGAGGGTCGTGCCCCCCCGACCCTGGGACTCCTGCCCCCTCCAACCCGCCACGTTCCTTGAGGCCCCCCGAGACCCCTGCCCCATCCAACCACCCCTTCTCTCTGTCCCCAACTGCCCCTGACTGCCCCCCACCACCTCATCCAACCTCTACTCCTTCCTGACTGCCCCCCCCGGACCCTTGCCCCCATTCAATCCCCCTGTTCCCTGCTCTCTGACTGCCCCGATCCCTATCCACCCCTCCCAACCCCCCGAATTCCCCAGCCCTCTTCCAACATCCCCTCCCTGCTCCCTTACCGCGCTGCCTGGAGCCGCTCGGCCGGGTCCGCTGGGCCCGGCGCCACGGGGCCCAGGCCGGGCCGGAGCCGCTCGGCCGGGACTGGGCCCGGCGCTGCAGGACCTAAGGCGGGCTGGGGCGCTCGGCCGGGCCGGAGCCGCGGGGCCGGAGCCGAAGGTGCTCTGCCAGAGCTGGGCCGGCACCGCGGGGCCCGAGCCGGCCCGGGGCGCTCGGTTGGGGCCGGGCCAGAGCCGGGGGTGCTCGGCCAGGCCGGAGGGAGCCGTGCTGTGCCTCCCTGGAGCCCTCCCCAGCTTACCTGCTGCAGCTTGTTTTCAGGCTTCCCACACTTGCGGGAAGCAAGGGAAGGGGAGGAGTTCAGGGGAGGAGGGGGAGGTGAGATGAGCTGGGCCCGGAAGCGGGGCGACAGCTGCCGGAGCTTTTGTTTAGTTTAAAAGCCCTTTTAGAACCTGTTGTCCCAGAACAACCGGTTCTAAAAGGGCTTCTAAATTTAACTACCAGTTCCTGCGAACCGGTGGGAACCAGCTCCAGCTCACCACTGCCTGGATTCCCTAACAGCTAGAGCCTACCTATCCAAATACAGGTTTTCCACACTATCCAGTCTAATCTTGACAGTACAGTGCAGTCCACAAACATCTATAAGGACTTGCCTGCAACTCTTGGAACATGTCAGCCTCCACATTTGTAGCACCTCATGCAAGTCTGCATCTTGCATGTTTTCAAACATGGTTAAGATCAGTGTATACTCTAAGCAGACAGCCTTTGCACATTTATCGCAGAAGATTCTAGACTCCCTCCTAGGAAGGACCTCCTGCCACAGAATTTAGGGACCCACTTCCATCCTAGCCCCTCCTTCCTGCATCAGACAGCTTGGCTTCTGTTATCAAGCATGGAACTAATCTGCTCTACTGGAGTTCAAACAGTCTCCTATCTAGTGGGAGACCTCTAGTGCCCCAAAAAACTTACCTTCAAAAGTGGAAACGTCTCTATTCCTGGTGCTTTCTTCCACCTTCTCAAGCCTCAGAGTCCCGCCTTTCAAGATCCTGGATTGCCTGTTACACTTAAAGACACAAGGGCTATCAATAAGCTCAATTTAAGTGCATTTGGCCAGCATTACAGCCTTTCACTCACCCATCCGTGGCATCAGTCTTTGCCCATCCTACCTCAGCCAGATTCCTCAAGGGCCTTCACAACCTTTTTCCTCCGACCCCCTCAGTGGGAACTCATCCTGGTTCTTAATGCCTTGAGGAAGCCTCCTTTTGAACCAATGGCTATTTGCTCTCTCCTCCACCTCCCCCTTAAGACTTCATTCCTCATAGTTGTCATATCAGCCAAACGAATGGGAGAACTCAGCATTCTTATGGCTGACCCACCATATGCCATCTTATATAGAGACAAATTCACACTGCTTCCCCATCCTCATTTCTTTGGAATATCCCATTAGCCAAGAGATTTGCCTACCAATCTTCTACCCAAAACCACATGCCTCCAGAGAGGAGACGAGCCTTCACACACTGGATGTCAGAAGGGCCTATGCCTTCTACCTTGGTAGGACTAAGACCTTTCGGATCTCTCGAAGGTTGTCTCTTCATCCTCTCTTCAAATGATAACCTTTGTGGGGAGATAAGTTATTTCTATCTAAATGGGTTTCAGGCTGCATCTTAAACTGTTATGAATCTGCAGGTATGCAGCCCCCTCAGAGGGCGACAGCACATTCCACGAGGCCCACTCCGCATCTCTAGCTCTTCTGAAAGAAATTTCCAGAGCAGAAATCGCTAGTTCTGCTACTAGACCATCCATCCATCCATACCTTTGCAAAGCATTACGCCAACTCACTTGCTTCCAGTGATGATACTACCTTTGACAGTCTTCCGAGTGGTCCTGGACTTGGCTCCTCAGCACTCCCTTCTTCAATGAGATACTTCTTGAGAGTACCCTACAGTGGAGCATGCACAGGGACATATATTGAAAGGAGGAGGAGCGGTTATTTACCTCACACTAACTTGAGTTCTTCAGGATGTTTTGTCCCTATGGGTGCTCCACTTCCCGCCCTTTTTCCCATCTGCTGTGGAGTCTTCAGCTTTGCAGTCGAGAAGGAAATGAATGGCGGCAGGCCCATGCCTCCTTGTATGCCCTTGTATGGAGGCATGAGGCGCTGCTCCGCATAGGTGCAGGCCTGTGGACACTATTGGGTATTCTCTGGTCAAGAGCACATGGGTGCATGCACATCCCATAGTGGAGTACCCAGAGAGTCAAAACATCTCATAGAACTCATGTTACTGTAAGGTAAGTAACCTCTCCTTGGCTAATCCTTCTGACTGGTTACTTTTTAATCCAGTTGTTCCAATATCTCAATCATTGTCACTCACTGAAAAGAGTAGATCTTGGTTAGGTATCTCCCCAATATTATCCTTGGTGACTTCTTTGCATCAATTTAATTTCTCTGCAATGTCCTTATCTTAATTGTTCCCTTTACTTCCTGTAGTCCAGCAGACCCTACCAGTTCTCTCACAGGCTTTCTGCTTGTGATATTATTATTTAAAGAATGTCTTTTTTGTTTCTGCATCTTTGACTGTTTGCTCTTCACATTTCCATTTTACTTCTCAATTTCAGTCTTGCATTTTGTCAGCCATAACTTTATTGGCTCCACTTTTTTTAAACTATAGTTTCAAAAATAATTTTGATTTCTTGCTGATGTTACAAATGTGAAATTACTTCTTGTATTAGTGTTCTGAGGATGCTATCCAGTAGGCACACTGAGGTCAGTGTAGTCTGTAGTTATGCTTTCATTATATCAATGAACAAGGACTTGCTACAGAATTAGCAGCAGAATAATCAGACACCTTTTAAATGCTGAAATTTGACATGTCTAGAGAAAAACAGACCAGTTCATTTGCTGAAAATTAGTTGCAGCTGCCATGATAGGTAAAAACATTATTACATTTTGTGCAACATAAAGCAGATTGCTAATCCTTCAGAGAGATGGTGTGATGTACACGTAGTATTCTCCCAGTGGGCTGCTTCTGCTTCCTGATCTTTAACTCCAGCAACATTCTGTAGGCTACTGGTTTTCAACCTGTGGTCCGTGGACTCCTCAGGGTCAATAATGCTTCAGATTTCCAAAGGGGTCTGCACCTCCATTCGAAATATTTTAGGGGTCCACAAATTGAAAACCACTGATCTAGGCAGTCCACTTGAAACCTCCTTATGTACCAGGAAAAGGAGGAGCTTGTAGCTTGTTTTAGTGCCTCATCTTCCTGAGTCTTGCCTCCTGGGGTGTCCTTCAGGTGGCCTAGCTCAGAACATCTCTCTTCCCTACCTCCCCCATGTGGGCCAGGGGAAAGGACTGAGCTTTAATTGCTCATGTCCCTGGGCCTCAGCCCCTGTAATGTTCTAGGGGCAGTTCAGCTGGCCATCCCACATTTATGGCTCTCTGCTCCCTGGCTAGTTTAGGCTAACACAGAGCCTGTGTGTGTGTGAGAGAGGGGGGGAAATAGAAATTAAGGCAGCAAAATAAATTATGATGGCAGAGGAATTCTTGCTGTGGAATACATGAGCCATATGTGTAAGTAAGCAGTGACTGCAGCATATAGGAAGGAGTCCTCTCTGGAGCTTGCTAGTGCAATAAGCTGCATATGTAGTAGCTTTAGAAACTAGATTCCTACGGGTGTTAACCTTTAGCTATTTCTGAGCTTAGGATTCCTAAGGTGATTCTTGTTGATCTGAGGGCAGCATCTGAGCGTGCAAAATTATGGAAGTCTTTTAACTGCTGGGGAGAAGACGGCTAATGCTGTCACTGCCCCCACACCTAGAAGAGGAGTAGCAATAGGTTAGTTACGGATTTCAGTGGGAACAGTACTTGGCTGTGCTGCTCCATTTAATCTTGAATTCAAGTTCTGTTTAATATAATGATCGTCTGCTTTTAGTTGAACCACAGACCTGTTACTTTGCTACAGAAATCTGTAGATCTTTTCTGACTCATTGTAACCCAGACCAGGACTCAAGGTTTCTTGAGGCTTTCTTAACCAGTCACTTCTCTGAACCTTGGACCACAGTCTTAATTATGCTGCAGCCCTTTTACACTGCTCTGGTTTTGAAGGAAGCAAAGATGGCTGCCATGGAATAAGCTCTGTGTAAGGGGGTTCTTGATTTAGCATAGGGTTGCTGTAATGCCTCTAGGCTATCCCCACTGCAAGGGATATGGCTGGAGTACACTGTGCTCTAAGTACAGCTGGCAGAACAGACCTTGGGTGTCATTATAAGGCAGTGCAACTTAGGGCTTGTCTACACAATTTGGTACTGCTTTAACTATGTGTGCAACACATCTCGAAGAACAGTAACTATTTTTTATTCTTCGAGTGCTTGCTCATGTCCTTACAAAGTAGGTGACTCCCAAGCAGTTGCGCAGGTGGAGGGTTCAGAGTTCATACTAATGGTAATACCATTCAGTCGAAACCCGCATTGTCTCTCACCTGCTGGGTGATGGCGTAATGAGATGCAAAAGTGTGGACTGATGATCATGTTGCCGCTCTACAGATGTCCTGGATAGGAACTTGAACCACAAATGCCGCTCAAGATGCTTGAGCCCTTGTAGAATGTGCCATCATGGCAGGAGGAGCGGGGACCTTTGCCAGGTCATAGCGTGCAGATACAGGAAGAGAGCCACAATGACATTCTCTGGGCCAAGACTGGAAGGCCTTTCATTCTGTCTGCAATGGCTACAAAAGCTGAGTAGATTCTTCTAAAAGGTTTAGTCCTTTCTATGTAGAAGGCTAACACACATCTAACATCCAGTGAGTGGAGTCTGTTCCTCCCTGTTAGTATGTGGCTTCTGGTAGGAAGATATCCCAGTTATTATGGAATTGGGAGACCACCTTTGGAAGGAAGGTCGGATGTGGCTGCAATTAAACCTTGTCCTTGAAGAAGAGTGTATAAGATGGTTCTGAAATAAGGGCTCAGATCTCCGAGACCCTTCTGGCAGAAGTAATGGCCACCAGGAAGGCCACCTTCCTGGATAAGTAAAGCAGAGAGCACATTGCCAGCAGTTCAAATGGAGGTCCCGTTAGCCTTGCCAACACAAAGTCCTGTCCTCCAGGTGGGGTTGGAACACTTGGCAGGCTAGGCGAACTGCTCTGAGTTCTGAGGGAGCGCCCACCCCCCATCCCATTGCTGATGTGTCTGTGATGAGAGACATTGATGGTTGAGGTCTCGAGAATGGGATTCCTGCACATACTGCCCATGGGTCTAACCACCAAAGGGTGGCGATCACCGAAGAGGGAATTGTGACAACCATGTCTACAGGTGGCGTCAGGCTAGCATGTATACCAATGCCAGCCAAGCCTGAAGAGGTCTGAGCCATAAGCTCGCATGCTGCACCACGTAGGTGCATGATGCCATATGTCCTAGGAGCTTTAGGCAGTTTCTTGCAGTGGTGCTGGGATGATTTCTGAGGCTCTCTTTGAGGACCACAATTGCTCAGAACCAGGTTTCCAGGAGGAAGGCTGTGCCCTGAACCAAGTTGAGGATCACCCCCAATGAATTCTATCTTCAGAACTGGGGAGAGAGAGTAGACTTCTGCATATTTATCAACAGACCTAAGTCCTGGAAAGTTGACTGTATTAAATTTACATTTGACTCCAGCTGAGCCTTGGTCCGACCTCTGATCAGCCAGTCATGGAGCAAAGGGTAGACCTGAACTCCCTGTCTCCTGAGGAAGTCTGCGACAACTGCCATGCAGTTCGTGAACACCTGAGGGGCAACTGACAGGTCGAATGGAAGCACGGCAAATTGGTAGCGCACGTGGTTCACTATGAATCTGAGGAATCTTCTGTGACCCTGAAAGATTGAAATGTGAAAATAAGCATCCTTCAAATGGAAGGCAGCATACCAGTCCCACCCAGGGAAGGGATGATGGAGGCCAAGGAGACCATACAAAATGTCAGCTTCTTCATGAATCTGTTGAGGTGTCTCAGGTCCATAATCCGTCTGAGACCACTGTTGGCTTTTGGGATTAGGATATAATGGGAGTAGAACCCCCGGCCCCTTAATTCTGGTGGGACTTCCTCCACTGCTCCTACTTCCAGGAGTTGCTCGTGAGAAGGGTCCCTGAAGGAAGGATGGAGGGTGGGGGTGGAAAGGAGGGGAACAACTGAATTGAAGGGTGTATCCCAGTGCTATCGTGCGTAGCACCTACCGATCCGAGGTAATGCAGACCTATGCTCGATAGAAGTGGGATAACTGGTCCACAAAAATGGGGGAAATGAGATCCATATATTGTCCTGGTATGTCATCCCTGCGCATCCCATCAAAAGGCCTGCTTAGACCTTATTGATTGCCTGGGACGGGGGCAGGCATGGAAGCAGATGAGGACTGAGGTGGAGGTCTCCTCTTGTAACCTCTGCACCTTCCCTTACTATAGTCTTGTCATGACTGTGGCAGATAGAAGCAAGCAACCAGTTGGGGCTTATAGTGCTTCCTCGTTGGATCCGGTGTATGTAGCCCTAGGGACTTCAGGGTGGCTCTTGAGTCCTTCAGGCTGTGCAGTTTGGCGTCTGCTCCGAGAAGAGGAATGTACCCTCAACGGGGAGGTGTTGTAAGGGCTTCTGCACTTCATATAGGGTAAGCCCAAGGACTGAAACCAAGAGCTTCTCCTCCGCACCACAGCCAAAGACATGAGTCAGGCTGCAGAGTCTGCTGCGTTCAAGGCTGCCTGTAAGGATGCCCTTGCCACCAATTTTCCTTCCTCAAATAGGGCTGATAATTCGTTCCTGGACTCCTCTGGCAATAGTTCCTTGAATTTTGCCATAGAGTTCCAAGAATTAAAATCCTAACAGCTCAGGAGCGCTTGCTGGTTTGCAATCCTGGGCTGGAGGCTAGCAGTTGAACAGACCTTTCTGCCAAAAAGGTCTAATTTTTTGGCATCTCTCGTCTTGGGAGTTGGACCTTGCTATTCTCTCTTGTTGGCCGCTGATACCACCAATGATCCTGGTGGAGGATGGGTGTAGAGGAACTAAGTACTACTTCTCCCTCCTTTTTGCTGTTGGTTGCAGGGATCCTGGGGTCTGCCCTAAGGCCTTTATTGGGTCCAAAATGGTCTCATTCAAGGGCAAAACTACTCCTGCTGGGTCTAATGCCCCAAGAATGTCCACCGGGACATGGGAGGACTCTAATCTCCTGTACCTGGATCCCTGGGTTTTGAACTACCCTTTTGAGGCACTCCTGGTGCTCCCTATAATCTTCCTGGGAGGGTGCTATATTTGTTCCCGCCACCGCCTCATTGGGAGAAGAAGTGGAAGCCTGTACAGGCAAGGGGTATTGTTCCTCCCCCTCAGCACCAGATGGGTCTTGCGGTGCCGGATCTTGAAATTCAGCACCAGCTTCAGTACCAGAACCTGGTCCCTATTTCAAGGGAAGTGACGGTGGGGGTAGAGGCTTCTGCAACTGCGCTGGTGGCCAGGCTACCGGTGGAATGCCCTGGCTCATGTCAGCCGTCAGGTAACGCAGACCAGAGCAGTGTCGGCTCCTGAGAGAGGCGGACGCCACCTCTGAGTCCAACTCCAAGGAGATGCTTCCTGGCGACCAAGGTGAAGTGGTGCTCACTGATGCCAGTTGAGCAGTGCCAGGAGGGAGGAGACTGGTGCTGTGCCATCGTGGCCCCTTTCGACAGCACCTGAGGTCAGTGCCATGGGAGCTCTTGCCTCTTGTGCCACCACTGACAACTCCCAAATGGTGGGGACGGTGGTATTGGGAGCGACGGCTCCTCCCTTGCTGCCTCTGGCGTGGATGGTAACACCAGGGTAGTTGTCCAAGGGCTCTCTCTTGTTGGAGAGTTCGAAGGTGCCAGACTCAACGGAGCCCTTCCGGGGGCTGGAGTCAACAGCACCAACTGTACAGCAAGTATCTCTGAGTGGCCCGGCATGGATCATATTCTGCCAGTATCTCTGTGTTGGGGATCACCCCTGGTCAGTTTTCTTCTGCTGCTTTCTCGGCACCGGCCGAGAGTCCCTTGCAGGAGTGTTCATGTTTGGTACCAGGGATGACTGTCGGGGCCGGGAATACCAAGAAGCCCAAGGAACGTCTTTCCTTGGCGCCAGAGCAGAACAGCATTGCATCTGTCTAAGAGAAGCTGGTGTGCTTCTTACTGAGGCCAAAGTACTTGGTGCCAAGTTGTCCTGGCCTGGCTCTGAGGGAGGAGGAAGTACCACCTCCATGAAGAAGAGCTTAAGCCTGGTATCCCTGTCTGTCTTAGTGCAGGGCCTGAATCCTTTACAGATCCTGCAGCGCTCCTGCACGTGGGCTTCCCACACACACTTGCGGCAGCTGGAATGGGGGTCACTAACCAGCATCAGCTTATGGCATGACACACACAGCTTAAACCCCAGGGACTGAGGCATGCCCCAGTGCTGGGGGAGAGCTAACCACACTAAGCACGGTCCACTAATCTAACTAACTTACTAACAAACTAACTGAAACTTAACCACTACAAATAACTATGTACAGGCAATAGAACAAAGTCCACTGACAGAGGTACTTGCAAGGATGAGCTGAAGTTCCAATGACTCACGGGTGGTAAGAAGGAATTGAGGGGGTGGCAGGCCCCTTTATACCAGTGCTATGAGCACACGACTCCAGGGGGCACCAGAACTAATCCGACAGATGTCACTGAGGGAAGAACTTTCTGGCGGCTCTGCTCGGGGCAAGTACTCACCTACTTTGGAATGGACATGAGCAAGCACTTGAAGGACGAGAGATTTGGTACTAACAAATGTAAAGCCCTCCCCCCTCCCTCAGGAAAAAGAAATGTCATACACAGATACAAGATAGGAATGGACTTAAGCACTCCCCCATTACACTAAAGCAAGTCTCTTTTTATCTTGTCCTTCTGTCCTAATATTACTTTTCATATAATTGAGTACTATATCACGGGGGGGGCGCGCTAAGGGGAGAAACTTTCATAATGGAATTTCTAGCCTAACGAGGGTCCGTAATATGGAAATGTAAGAACCAGTATAAGGTGGTAAATAAGGATAAATGTGCTTCACTCTAACATTGAGAAACTCTTACAGCTATAGAAAATGTTAGCATCAAGAAGGTACATGGAAGCACCGAAGAATCTCAGAATTAAGAACAGAAATCATTCATGCATATAAATTATGTTAACACTAAATTCAGTAACAAGACAGCAGTGTATTCCAGCTGAATTTAATTTTTACTGCAACCCTCCATCTTCATAAGCCGCTACCTTTTGGGATTGTGCAAGGTTCCCCTGTGTAAGTGTTTAAAGAAAATTAACATGATTTTTTTTCCTTTTTCCTTTAGTCAAAATCCTTTTCTAGTGGCTGCATTTGGTGCTTGTTCTCTTACAAGGCAATGTAACAACCAAGCCTTTCAAAAATGTGGACGTTCAATGACTACATCTGATATGGTTTCAGAAGTTGGAACAGCTTTTAACAAACTTTTTGAAACCTGAAGCCAAAGCAGCAGAGTGGAAGGAAAGGAAGAACAATGGCTACAACAGTAATTACATTTACAGTAGAATATACATAAGTAATGCACCCTTTCAAGTGCTGTAGCAGCATTGGTATGCTAGGTAGTTTTTTTTTTTTTTTTTTTTTTTTAAGAATAGAAAAAATGATTAATGTAGATAGTTTTTTAAGAGTTTGGAATACAGAAAATGTTTTGGCTGAAATATGCTGTAGTTGCAGATCTGTTATATAATATAATAAAACTAAAGTGAAAGTATTCCTCTGTTCTTTTTCATAGTTATTGAGCAATAACTAAAGTGTGTGTGAACTGCAAAAATGCACTTGATACTTAAGAAGAAAGTAAAATTCTTCCACCAGCTGAACTGAATTTCTTGGCTTGCACCAAGGTTGTCATGATTTTGTTATTAGACTCTGTATCTAGAATTAGCTACTGCACTTCATTTTTCTCCACATTAATATTTTTCCCCCTTTTTAAAGATGCCTCTTTGGAAAGGGAAAGCTTGGGAGTTGCTTTCAATTTTGAATGTAATTGGTTGCCTTTGCCCATTCTTAGACACTGAGGCAGCAATATATGATATGAAATTCTTGCTCTTCATTTTTCAGAGAAAATGAGGCTCTCGTTTTAAAAAGTAGAGGAGGGGGAACCCCCTTAAAATAAGGATTTACTCTAGAAGTGTTGGCATGAAAGGTAGGAATTATGTTTAGCTGAAATAATTTACTGTATATTCCATCTACTGCTCTAGACTAAAATTGAATATGGAACACAATGTGAAATGTAATCATTTGAAGAAAAGGTACTAGGTGTGGTGAGGAACTAGTGATATTTAAATGGTCAAAAATGTCAGTGGTGGTAGAAGGTTGAGTGCTTTTATGCCAGCTCAAAACAAGTTATAACTCAAACTGCTGGAGTAGAGCTCTGAGCACATTACTGTATGTATGCATATGTGGCTATTTATTGCCAGCATAAATAATAATTGAGGAGCCAGAAAGCGGCACTTAATTATACGATGTTAGTGCCATGCAGGCAGTCAAATACAGTTAGTCCACTAGGAGACTGTACTGGGCCCAGGGGATAGAAAAAAAGTGGGGATGGTCAAGCCTTGGCTGTAGCAAGGTTTTTAAAGGCTTTTGCTGGATCATCATTTAACAAAGGCAGCACTTTAGTGTCAAGGAGGACAGGTCAGCAGTTCCATGTGTGTCTTGCTGTTTGAGTAGATGCAGGCAGGAATAAATCAGAAGTTGAGAGATTTGTGCAGTATGGGTTTCTTAAACTTCTGGACATGCAGTTTAATATTGGGGTAAAACTAATTTATGGGGGGGAGTCAGAAGTAAATTTCTTGAAGTTTCAGTAAGTACCAACTTACTGTCCTATGGTTTAGCCTATAATCTAACTCAATGTGCATATTCATTAGAGCATAGGGACTAATTTTGTAAACTATCTACTACAGTAATTATTAGATGTTACATATTCATTTAAACCATTTTTCCAGTGGCCTATTTCTAGAATGGAGTTTAGTACCCTATATATTAGTCAGATTGCACTTTCACATCTTGTAATAACTTCCTTCAGTGAACACATTAAATCAGAAAGGCTCTTCTGAGTAGCTCTGGCCCTTATAATTCATATTTTTGGATGCACTGTGACTACTACCTCACCCCCAATGCATTTTTGTTTTTCTTTCTAAACTGGTAACCTATTTTTAAAATAGGTTTTTATGTTTGCTCATTTTATTCTGTTGGGGTTCTAAGACTTTTAAAATTAGAGCAGTTGTTTACTCCTAAGAAAAGGCTTTGCAGTGTTTTACCAAAGCACTGGTTTGTAAACTATTTTCCTGGGGAACAGAAGCTATTGTCGTTTTCTCCCCTTGGAATGACTTTTGAACTCTAATTCCTAAAATCAAAAAGTTACAGTTTTAGAACAGTTGTTGAATTGATTTTAAAATGAGGTTTTTGTATTTGGTATGTAAGAAGTATTATTTCTAAATTACATTTGTAGGGAAAGCCAAATCAAATAAGACCTTTTGGGTTTTTGTTTTTTCAAAATGAAATTGCTTGATATCAGAGGTCAGTATAAATTTCAATTTGCCTTTGTTTTAACTATACACAGAAGTAACTTTGTTATTCACCATTGTATACAAATTGTTACAAGTTAATTTTAAAAGATTCTGGAAATGTAGCAAGTTTCTTTCCATAGGAAATAAAACTATAGCAAATAAAACAAAACTGTCGTGTACTTTATTTGCAGTGGCTTAGTCACACAGCACCCACAGTAGCTGAAGACACTTAGCTGAAGATGATTTATCCTCCGTACCCATTCACTTTTATTACTGACAGAGTTGATACAACTGATAATTTTTATATGAACGGTATCGTGTGTAGAGCTGGCTGAAATGTGGGATCACAAGAAATTTCTAAATTTGATTTTGTTCTGGGGCTCCCGGGTGTGTACCAGGGAGCCTGGAAGCCCTGACTCAAGATGGGTTTCCTGGATGACTTCATTGCATGATAGGACTGCCACAGACCCTGGAAATCCTGTGGTCTCAGTCTGCCAGGGAGCCAGCCAGGTTTCCATTGTAACCCTGCCTGTGATTCAGTACAAGCCTGAACTTGACTCACTTTCATGAGACCCTTTAGCATTTTGTTGAAAAATTTCCAACCAGCTGTGTGTGTGCGCGAGAGAAACTTCCCTGCCTTCTGTGCCAGTACCCAAAAATGGGGCAGGAAAACTGCTTGGTAGTGACCACTGCTTCTCTAGTCAAAGAAATGGTTAAAAAGCAAATCTTTAGCCTTTTGAATACATTAGATTACTTCTGCTGGGACCTGTATTTTCAGAGGAGATCATTGTAGATCATCTAAAGTTACTGTCCCCCTCATATCCTTTCACAAATTGCTTTGTTTAAACACTGAAGAACTCCGTACCGACTTCCAGATAATAGAATTTGAATGTAGACCTTTAACCCTATGCTGCACTACCAGTTACCTAAAGCATCCAGTTTTTTGTTTGAATATGAACGTCAGTACCCTCTTTGGGAGAGGCACACTATCCTTTTGGGATGGCTAGAAAGTATAAAATTCAGTGTAAGCAGCCTGGCTTAAGTATAACAGAAAGCTGGTCTCTGTTCTTTTCAAGTTCTTATATTGCATCTAAATTCTAATTCCAACTCGGCCAATGATTTGCTGCAATGTCTTTGGAAAGTCTATTAACATCCGTTTTCCTTCATCCCCAAAAGTATATACTTCCCTTACAGAGGTGGTGAGAGGATTAACGATTCAGCGAGAGAGGTACTATACACGTTAAGAATTGATTTCTAATGCTGATAGTTCCCGAGCTTTCTCCACTACCATTGTTAGGGAACTGTAACTTATTTTGTGCAAAAGTGAATTAGAAATACCTGTGGCTGTTTCTGATTCAAGGTGCCTGTAAGTTGATAGCATGTTTTACTTAACCTGGTTAAAGGCCTCATAGGCCCTAATCTATGTTATCTGATATGGAAAAAATCAGAAGTTTAAGAATTAGGCTTGTTCTATGCCTGTGAAATGTTAAAGCTTAAGGGCAAGAGAATATTTACCTCCCCCACCACACTTTTCCCTCTATGCCCTGCCCACATTTTGCCCCTGTGGCTGGTTCAGCAAATGGGTGTGGTGAAGCTGGTTGCAAGCACACACTAAGTAGGGATAAGGGAGGGTTTCCAGCAGTAGAATACATTGACTAGCTCCATAGAAAAGTTCCTAGTTGTCTTTTAGTAAGTGGAAGCCCTTCCCACCCTCCTACCAAACCCATTCTTGAAGTGAGAGCTGGTTTCTTTACAGGTTAAAGAAGAACTCAGAGCAACAGTCTACATATTTTAAATGCTTGTTTTCATGGTGTCTGTTAATTGTAACTTTTATATTCCTGAGCCTAGAGCTGGAGGTGCTTATGGGGAATCTCACTGGACGAGACTGAGGTCCTGCTCCTACTTCAAGTTATGCAAGTACAGACCCTTTTTTCCTTGTCTACAGTGGGGAAAAAATGTGTTCTTAATAGGCCCTATGTCGGTGCAGAGTGCTGCAGCACCTTCTCTGAGACTTTACACAGGTCTGCACTAGCAGATTAGGCTATAAAACAGTTTAATATTTTAGAATAGTGTAGCTGAATTTAAAAAAAAACACTTTTTAGAAGAAGCCAGTCCTTAGTTTCTAAATTGCTTATGTTCCTTTTCCCATTAGGATGCTGGCTTCTCTGCCCTCACAAACAACATACTGTTCTGTAAGATCGGCGCTTTCAACATGTCAGCTGCAATTCAACTTTTTATACTGCTGGGCTGAGGAAAATGCAAGCTGTTTCTTTTTTAAAGGAAGCACCTGTAGTTCATCTTTGCCATGACCTGGAATGCCATGGGAGACTACAGATGGCCTAAGTGGCTTACTTATTTATATACTTTAATAGCAGTGTTTTATGGAGGTTTAAATAATGTAGAAGCCTGAGTACTATATAAGTGGGGGAAAAATTCAAAAGCAACTTAAATTTCACTGATAGTCAAGGGGAGAGGGGCCTAAGTCACTTAAAGCACTTCTGCTAATTTTACCAAAAACTATAGGAGTAGTAACCTTGACAGCATCAGATGCTGTCCTGGGGCATCCACTCAAAGAGGGAAGTTGAGAGGGGGGAAAAAAAGCTGTTGGAGAAAAGTCTAGGTGCTGAGCTAGCAGATGAACTGGAGCCTGGGTAGGAAGTCAGGTGCTAAAAGAACAGGATAATAAAAGTAGGGGAGCAGAAAGAAGGAAAATAGAAAAGGTTTCAGCCTAGGAGAAGCAGAAAAAAATAAACGTGGCTCCATGAGCGGACACTCCTGGTGAACAGAAGTAGAGGGAAATAAAATCTACACTATAACAGTACCAAGGGGACAGTAAACAAAAGAAATAAACAATTCTTAGATGAAAACAGTAAATGAGGGACCCACCCACAAAGGGTACATGAACAGGAGAATGACTGTTTGAACTCTGTTGAAGAAATACAGTTCAAAGGTGCCTAATGGACACACAAGGGCCCACTAGGTGAAAAAGGTACAGCCCAAGGAACAGCAGCTGCAAGGAGCACTTCCTTTGGAAGAGAAACAAAGAACAGGACATGGAGCTGGACTTACAGCCAAGAAGAGGAAAAGTTGATTGTTCTCTTAAGTGACACAGTATAAGCGCTTTTGTTAACGTGTTTGGTATCTGCACAGACAAGAGTAGCATGTACAAGCTCACAAAGGTTAATTTGTTGGTAGCCTATAGTTTATTATTATGATTATGGGGAATCTCATTGGAAGAGACTGAGGCTCTGCTCCTACATCAAGTTATGCAAGAACAGACCTTTTTGTCCTTGTCTGCAGTGGGGGAAAAGTGTGTTCTTATGTTGTATATTTTTTAATGCTCCTGGTACAATTTTGGGGTTTTCCCTTAAATGTTCTAAAAAAAATTAGTCGTTCCTTTTTGTCTTGGTTGCCCCTCTACCTCTCGTCAGTAAGCCTAGCTCGGTCACCACATAGGCTGGCTCCAGTGGAGTGGGCATGAATAATCAGCAGGAGCAAAGGGAACTTCTGAGCTGCACTCTGTTCTGACTACCTATAGAACATGTACCTATTTAAAATATGCAAACCTGGCTCATAAGCTAATTACTTGGATTATAGATCCCATTTTTACAGCTGTTCAGTTGTGTTAATTGCTGCATTACTTGAACAAAACCACTTATGTTACTACCAGCTTATTTCACAATACATGCAGAAAAAAATCAATGACTTAAAGGGAAAAAGCAAGTTGTGGCAAGCAGAGAGGTATTTAAGTTAACATTATTTATTAATAGACAGACAAGTTTCTGCAGGGTTCCTTTTGATTGGGAAATAATTAATTTACAGTTGTTCCTAAAACATTCACTGCGACATGATCAGTCCAATCATGTTCCTGTGCTAGATCAGCTGCCGGTTTCAGGTCTTTGCTCTTCTCTTCGTTGATCCACCACTTCCCACGTAGAAGTAGTACCTCTGTCCTGTAAGAATAAATAAGTGGGTCAAACCCAGTAATTTTTTTGATTACACACAGTACTTTGTATCTGGTTAAATTATTTAAATCCCTAGAACCATAACCCATGCCTGAAGTAGCCTAAGTGAACCTGAAACATTCTGTATTAAACTCAAACAGCAAAAATGCTGATTACATTTAAAAAAACAAGTAGGTACTTGATTATTAGTTGTATTTCCAAGCTTCAATAGCATTGCTATTGATCAAGTTTAAAAAAAAAAGTGGTCTATCTTACTTTGCGTTAAGAGGCAAAGACTGAACAATAATTTTTCAAAATGATGGCTACATTACGGGGGGGAGTGGACACTCAGTTTAAATTAATTAATATGGCATTGACATGAGAAAAATATTGCAACTTCAGTTCTGAAACATTGTTGAGACCATATTGTGTGATAGGAGAAGTATATTGGATTAGGTGATGAAGATACTCTAATGCCTATTGTTTTAAAAAACAATATTTAGTGTGTACCTTCTCCAACTAAAGTCATCAGAATAGGTTTTCATGTTTATAACTTTTGCAGAAATAAAACAAAATAGGCCTCCTTTATGGCCCCTAAATGAAAATAAACTGCCTAGTACATTTTGAGCTCTTTAAACTTTAAAAGAATGATGCAAGGTTGAATATTTTTAATAAAGTATTATCTTAGTATAATAGTCCAACTAGTCACTTCTGCCTCCTATTATTACCTAGCCATTCGATTGCAGTTTTGGGAAATAAACTGAAAGTGCCTCTGAAGAGTTCAACAGGCCAGTAATGGAATTTTCAGATCTACCGAGTTTGACTGGTAGTCATGAGGGATATTTAAAGTAGTATGCAGAATTAAATACATATAGAACAGAAAATTAGAGTTTGATACATGAGCAGATTAAACATAGCAATAGGTTATTTAATTGTCAGCATGAACTGTGTTAGTCAAAAGAATTCAGTTCTATTAAACCTGAAATAAGTTTTTTTACAGACTTAGAGAAATGTGAAGTACATGCCAGAGTTACTGGATAATCTTACTCCGTTTTTTAAATAATGTAACTTTAATTAATCTGTTTGTATCAGCAAGAAGAGTGAGACACTGGACGAAATCCGTACCTTCAGTATCTGAGCCAATAAAGGGACAAATCTTTTTGTAACATGATATTATGTAAATCAGATTGAGGATAAATTTTTAAAGAAGTTTGAATATTTTGATAGTTTAAGAAAATAAGCTTTCAGGAAAAAAGGACTTTAGTGATTTAATGGAGGCTAAATTCAAATTAATAAAGACAAACTAACTTATTAGCATTCTAAGACTTCGAATTTGGAATTTTCCTGGCTCTTCTTTAGTGCAGGTACTATCAAGATTATTTTTTTTAAGTGGTTACATTTGACAGATTCCAAATAGTTCTTACATTCTTAATTTAAAAAGACAGCAGGAAGATGTCTCACTTTATAACCACGGCTGTCTCTACATGAGGCTTTTTTATCAGTAATTTCCCACCGCGGGTCCCAGTAAAAGTGCTGGTGTAAATAGGATTCAGGTGGCCACCAGCATCTTTTCTCAGCAACATTCCTGCTGTTGCTGAAACAATGGGATATTTTTGGCACAAAAAAGTGCAGGCAAGGCCATACAACGAATAATTTGTGGGTAAGACTTTGTCAATATAGCTCTACAAGAAGTTTAAATGGAAACAAGTAAAATAGCATAAAGTGTCTGACCAAATCGATCATCTGTTTTAGACTGTAGTTTCTTAAATAGAAATTCATCTGTGTCACTGCTAGTGCCAGTTCTAAGTGATGAGCCTCAAAAGTTAATTGGCTCAGTTTTGCAGGGGATGTCTGACTGTAGCACAGATTTGAATACTAGTGCTACAATTACAGGGCTGAAGCGTTGAAAAGGACAGTAAGGCAAGAGGAATGGGAGGCGCAGTATTGGATTGAGGGAGAGTAGGTAAGGTCTTGAAGGTGAGAAGGCGCCTCTTGAAATGATGGAAGAAGAGAATGAGCCAATTAAGATGTTTTTTTAAGGGGAGATATGGCTGGAGAAAGGGGAAGGAAAAATAATTCAACAGTGGCATTAGGGATAGACTAGAGGCAGAGAGAAGGGCTAGAAAAGAAGGTGGCTACAAGCACTTGGGACAGTGCAGAAGGAATGGAGCTATTTAAGTGAGGGGACTGAGGTTGCTTTTCACAATGACTTCTGGGGGGAAAGCCCCACCTTCCTATCCAAAACCAAAGTTAACGAAGAACATGAAAGATCAGTGCAAACAGTGTCCCCGCTTCTTGTCAAGCCTACTCCAAATTGCTACCATTCTACATCATAACCATTGCTGGCCCTTGTTTAATCCAGCTAAAGGGCAGAAGGGGATTTCAGAACATGGCAGAGGATGTTTTAACAGCTAAATAATACGCTCTCAGTAATTACAGAAGTAGCCATAGCTACCGTAGAGAGGTGCGGGGAGAATATAAAGCTAACCGATTGATCGTACATGACCACTTCATTTCTACCCACTACTAGTCCAAATGCACGCAGCGTAGAGCACAGTACTGAGAGATGCTGACAAAGGGTGTGAAAAGGGCAAAAATAAGTGCTGTCTGACACTGGAGAAAGTCCAGAGAAGAGCAACAAAAATGATTAAGGTCTTGAAAACATGACCTATGAGGAAAGCTTTAAAAAATTGGGTTTGTTTAGTCTGGAAAAGAAAAGACAGAGGGGACATGATAATTTTCAAGTACATAAAAGGTTGTTACAAGGAGGAGGGAGAAAAATTGTTGTTCTTAACCTCTGAGGATAGGACAAGAAGCAATGGGCTTAAATTGCAGCGAGGGTGGTTGAGGTTGGACATTAGGAGAAACTTCCTAACTGTCAGGGTGGTTAAGCACTGGAATAAATTGCCTAGGGAGGTTGTGGAATCTCCATCATTGGAGATTTTTAAGAGCAGGTTAGACAAACAGCTGTTAGGAATGGTCTAGATAATACTTAGTCCTGCCACGAGTACAGGGGACTGGACTAGATGACCTCTCGAGGTCCCTTCCAGTCCTACGATTCTATGAATTACTAAAGGAGTTGCAAAGACAATATTTTCTCAAACCTTTACGTTGATTCCAAATGCAGCAAGGTCTCGCCGCAGGTTGTCACAAGCCTGCAGAAGGGGTTCTCGCTCCAGCAATAGCTGCCGTCTTGTCTCTTTCTCTTCCTGTTTTGTTTTCTTTGCTAGAATGGTACCTTCTTCCACCTGCACCGCTTCTGTTGCTCCAGGCATAGCAAGAGCATAATTCCGCACCTTGACACGGAAGCTCACTAGTTCATCAATCACACTGGAAAGCGTAGCTGAATTTTTGTTTTCTGGAACAACCTATAAATCAAAAGCAGCAGCATTAAAATATTGCATCAGAAAATGAGTTAAGCAGTATTCATTCAACAGAATAATCTCTGAAGTAAGGCCTTGTCTACACGCAAGGCATGTGTACATTGCAATCAGGAGTCTGATTATAGCACAGGCTGGCATACCTCCACCAGCTTTTATCAAGCTAACACAGTTAAAACCAGTAGCGTTGTTGCAGTGATGCAGCCTCTACAAGCTGCCAAGGATCCTGGGAACATACTTGTATTACATGTTCATGCCATCATGTCTTCACTGGTATTTTGAACTGTGCAATCTAGACTAAAGCTGGAGCAGGTAATGCTAGTCCATGCTGCAATCACACTTCTGCTTGCAGTGCAGGCAAAGTTGTAGGGCTTTAGCTATACTTGAAGCAGTTATAGTGGTGTAACTGTGCTTATGCTAGTGTAACTTATTCCGGTACAGGAAGGGGAATGAGCTATACTGTTGTGAGGCACCTTTGCACCAGCATCTTATCCATTTCCAAATCCCTCCTTAAGACTTGACTTTCAGATGCCCACAGAAACTTCCAACATCCAACAACGACTAGGCAGGTGGCAAACAGACAACTACTCCGGGCTTGTCTAAACCGGGAAGTCATTCCAGAATAGCTATTGCTGATTAACTCCATCTGTGGACGCTTTTATTCTGAATTAACTTAATCCACTTCCAAAGGGAATGGATCTGGCATGTTTGTAATAGATCCAAACAAACTGTCATCCCTTTATCAAGGCATCATTTCCATTCAATTACAACAAACTCTCTTCCAGAGAAACCAGGCACAGAGTTCTCAGTGTTCTAATCCTACCTCACACCAACATCTTCAGCACCACCTGAAAGCCCGAGAGAACCCATACAGTATGCAAAAGTTCAGAAAAGCGTATATCTAGCTAGGTACAAAGGGCACAGAATGCAGATGAACATGATTCCCCCAAATACAGTATGTCACCAAAAACCACAACAAATGCATAAAGCAAATGTGTGGACTAATAGCCAGCTCCTAACATACACAGCTGATCAGAAGCCAAATACAGAAGCTGCTCTAACACACACAGTAATACAAAGGAACCACCTCAATCTATGGCTGAAAAGTTACTGCTTTTAAAAGGCTTGTGTGTGTATATACTATAAATAAATAGATGTTTGTCTGAATCCATAAAAAAATTATGATATGGATCTGCTACCTCACAAAAGGAAATTTGCTCCTTGTTTAGAATTGAATAGCATCTGCAAATTTTAGGACCTACAGAAAACAAGCCTGGAACAGCTCTCTCAGCTCCTGTCCCATTTATTTTTTAAATATATAGTATTGGATTATTGCCTTTGGCTTTTAGCGTCTCTCCGCATAGCACTCTTGCATTGGCGTTTCACTGGTTTCCTTTTCCTCCCCATTTCTACCTTATCCAGTACTTAAGGACCTCAGTCACAAACATATTCTTGTTTCACGCCCCAAACTCGTTTCCACCGCACCAATGCCGCAATAGAAGAGGCACAGGAATATTCAAGAGCAGAATTCAGCCCATACTTTGTTCTATACTGTTCAGCTGTGTTTAATTTTCCTTCTCTTCTAAACCACACAATTTACATCTGTATCAGTGCAGATGCTTCCCTCGGTGTTTCTGCATCAGTTACAACAATCAGAACCACGAGTTTTACCTAGATTGTGCTTATATTTTTGTAAAATGTTCTGTAAGATGTAATGCCGCTGCTGTTACTATATTGTTGTTATAATACAAACAATAACACCTATGATAGATCTTTAGAGCGGTTTCATACCTGTCTGTCTCCAAGAGATATTCCAACAGTGTTAAAGAAGTCCTCTATATAGGAAAGCATGGTTCCATACACAACAGGGCTGCTAGGAGATCCACCTTCCTGTTACAAATCACAAAAACAAAGCTGGCTGACCAATACAGTTTATTGCAGGCCTCAAGCTGCCAATATATGGTTTGAAGTCTATGGCCTTGACTACCTGGGAAAATTTTTACCAGTTATGCTAGTACAATCCACCCATGTGGAGAATTATTCTGGTAGAAGAGTGGGATTTTTTTCAGTTTCACTTATGTCATTTGGGAAGGCTTTTAAGTTAAATCATAGACACTCCTATACTGGAATAAGAGTGTCCACGCCAGGGACTCATAACTATCACATTTTAAATTCCTGCTTTAGGTTATTAAAAATAACCCACACACCCTTTTCCATGTAGACAAGGCCTATGAGCATGAAGAAAAATGAAAACTAAATTAACAGCTGAAGGTTTTTCAGGTTAATTAATTACATCAACTGCTTCAAACGTCACCTTTTGTCATGCTGAATTAGGCACCGTGAAGGCCATTTTCAGACACCCTGGCAGTATTTGGCTGCAAGACAGTGGTGGTCGCCCGAGGAACAGCATTTGTAAACATGGATGCAGGCACATTTTCTCCTTTTATATTTACCCAACATGAACTCAACATTCAAAATTAACATGGCAAGAACAGGAGAAAAGATTTATGGGGACTAAGGCTGGCTAGCAAAAGGCAACGGCAAAATATTAAGTTAGAGACCGGTGTGGAGTGAGGTGCATCAAAATGAGGTATTTGGTGAGGTTTTATTTAACATCTTCATTAATGACTGGAATAAGCCATAAATAGCTTGAAATTTGCAAAGGACACTAAACTGGAAGGAGCTAGAACCAGAAGCCAGGAAAAAAAATGCAAATGGATCAAGAGCGATTAGGAACATGGGAAAAAAGCAAACAATGACATGAGTTCAGTTTAGGGAAATGCAAGCACATAGATTAGCTGTGTGTGTAGAGTACAGGGACTATCGACTACATGTGTAGCTACACGCTGCAGTGAAAGGCAGATGGTGTCCACACTTGTCATTGCGGTGGCCACACAGTGGGGAATGGCTCCAGCAGCAAGATACTACACTGCTAAAAAGAGTAGTGTTGACGTTGGAGGCACTGCTTGGGCATACAGGGAGCCATGTAGGATACATCCCCTAAGGTTCTGGCATGTAACGACACTCTACTCGCCTAAACCGGTGCCTCACCATCCATGCTGCTGTTTATATCCAGGCTAGGAGGACGTGCAGGGTATGTGCTACTCTGCACACTGCCATAACAACTGTAGACGTACCTTCAGAGGAAAAAACCCAACTCACCGATACTCCGTAGGAGACAAAACATGGAAAATAGTAATGTTCAAAGAGATGCACAGAGCAGTCAAGTGTAACTGCCCCTGGAATAGTGCATCCAATTCTGGGCATGACATTACCAGAAAGATTGTTTCTGAATTTCCTTTAATTATCAATTGAAATGATCTAAAGGGTGAGGGGGGCTTGTTTTGTTTGAATTCAAACAGCTGGGTTATCCAGGACTTAAACTACAAACTGGACTGACTCAGGGATTTGCTCAGTGGCTCAGAGAAGAACTCTATAAAGAAAGGGAAAGACTGCGACTAAGTCCAGATCTCAGAGACTGGTGCTGCTACAGGACTACAAGGAGACAGCGTTTAAAAAATAAAATCTGAAAATGAGTTATTACTATATTCAACCTCGCCCGTCTCATCCCCAGTAAAAACAAACTGCGAACGCCATGAGACTGGTAATTAAGCAGTCAGGGACAATGAAGCAGAGAGGTTAAGTATCTGACCCAAGGCCAAAGATAGCATCTTTGCCAAAATTAGGATCAGAACCCAGGAGTCCGTAGGGCTGTGCTTTTACTTTATTTCTACCCTTGAACTCTTGCAATCAGCCACCCAAAGCCTCCTCTGCTTCAGCATCAGGTTTTAACTGGGGCCTCAAATTGCCAATGTATGATCTAAAGGGTAGCTGGAGCCTTAGAGGGGCAGTTTGAGACCACATTTATGATTTGCCGATAGCAGAGGCAACTGGTGAAGGGTGAATAAAACAGGTGCTGTGTTAACCGCCATTGCCACCCCATGCGCTTGGAAGTCCTAGTCATAACAATGACTTTTTTACAAAATAAATCAATCAATCCCCAGTCCACTCTTTATCGGTATTATGGGGGTAGAAAGCAGGTATGCGCAACAAGCATTAAAGCCTGTGGCACATGACAACACCCTCAGGTGTCTTTCAAAAGTCTTCCCTATGAATACAAGGCAGCAGGAGAGAAACGTGCTTTGGACACAGTGAAGCATAAAACAATAGCACAGAATTCTAGAGATGCAGTCTGGACAAATGTGTGTCTTTAAGGTCAACAATTTGTAGAGCTTTGTTTCTGCTGGTCTGTTGTGTGAACAATAAACTAATCTGTCTGAATTAAACAGTAGGACTGTAGACAGCTGTCATTTTCTGATCTCTCTATCCTAATGGGTTACCTTAGTAACAGCCTTAAGCTGTCTGTTGCCATGGTGAATGAGGTCCATAATTGCAGCAACAGCCCTGGAGGTGTCAAAGTCATCTGCAAATGCAGCCTTTACATTTGCTTTTGTGTTGGCTAGGCTGAAAAAAGAAAAGGTAAGGATGGACAAGTTGCCAGCAGAGTACTGAATTCATCTACTATCAGCCAGAGGGAGTCATCTAAATGACATTGTCATTTTGTTCTAGGGTGACCAGATGTCCCGATTTTATAGGGACAGTCCCGATTTTCGGGTCTTTTTCTTATATAGGCTCCTATTACCTCCCACCCCCGTCCCGATTTTTCACACTGGCAGTACGGTCACCCTATTTTGTTCCTAGCTGTACCATAATGGGCAATGCTACAGCACTCAGAAGAGAAGAAATTTTTCAGTGCAAAAAGGGAAAGCTATGTCTATCCAAAACTGAACTGTTACATCCACTCAGGAAATATGACATCATAATTCACAGTTGTCAACGGCTACATGAACAATGTTTGGCCATTCAGCTGTTATCATTTGGGAAACTCATTTATAATTTTAAAAACTAACAAGTTTGCTTCGTTGGTTTTTTTTTTAGCAGTCCATCTTTCACACTAACTGTGGGTCTGTCTGCAGGAGCCAAGTCGCATGTGGCATCCCAACGCGTTGCAAAAGAGCGGACTTGGAGTCAGCGAGGCGCTTTGGTGCAGCACTGCATGCCGCATCAAAGGACACAAGTTCAGGAGCAAGCTCTCTTTTCTCATTTGCGGCGCTAGTGGGACTCGAACACCGCGTCTGTGCAATACCTGGCTCAGAGGGAAAGGCCTGAAGGCCCTTTGTTACAGAGAAGCTTCGGGGTGTCAATTTGGGAGGTGCTCTTGCCCTCTCCTCCCCAGTGGAAGAATCAATGCTACCAGTGCATTTATTAGTAAAAGGGGATAAATGGCAACTTGTAAACAGTGTGTGGCTGTCAATGGCCTCCTCTCCTACACTGCTTATCAACCTTCTGTTCATTCCCACTGATCTCAGTACGTCATTTGACATGAATGATTGCACCACAGCCTTCTCGAGAGCCTCAAACGTTATGCTGGCATCTCTGGCTCCCTTCTAACTCTGTTTTGCTCCTCCCTTTGTAGTCATTCTGTGTCTGGTGGCAATTGCTCATGAGATGATAGACCAGGGATCGGCAACCTTTGGCACGCGGCCTGTCAGGGAAAGCCGCTGGCGGGCTGGGACGGTTTGTTTACTTGCAGCATCTGCAGGTTTGGCCAATCACAGCTCCCACGGGCCGTGGTTCACCGTTCCAGGCCAATGGGGGCTGCGGGAAGCAGCGGCCAGCACATCCCTTGGCCCACGCCGCTTCCCGCAGCCCCCCATTGGCCTGGAACAGCGAACCACGGCTAGTGGGAGCTGCAACCGGCCAAACCTGCGGACGCTGCAGGTAAACAAACCGTCCCGGCCCGCTAGTGGCTTTCCCTGATGGGCCGCGTGCCAAAGGTTGCCCATCCCTGTGATAGCAAAATCACTCTCTGTGTCTTCAGGGTCATGCCCCACCCAGCTGTGATCTCATTCTTCCCTATATCACCTTTTTTCTGGCCCTCTCCACGTCCCACTCTCTCCTCTCCTCCATGTCAGAACTCAATTGAGCGGTTACGTCAGTCAAGTGGAGCAAAGGAACCTAGGTAAGGCTACACTACGTACACACCATGCATCAGAGTATAGTAGACTATGCAAAAGTGCATCAGCTAAAGGAAGAAAGGGGGAAAAAGCAATCGGAAAGTGAAAAGGAAGAGGATGTTGCTTCTCACTCTCCCCCTTTATCTTGACCAGATGGATTTTTGTACAGCTTTTTAATGACATGCAATGTGGCACAGAGTTCAATCCCTCATAATCAATCAGGAGTTCACAAATTACCCTTCATATAATCAGAATCTTCAAGTGATACAATATATATATTTGCACTCACATCTCCCACAGTACATCTTCCTTAATGGGGTCACACACCAGCTGTCCTTTCATATAAGCATTTGCATCACTAATAAAAGAAGAGATGGCCTGAAGGAGGTTCTTTGCGTCATTCATGCTGTCATCACCAAATTCTATTGCTAAGAAAATAAAAAATTCATTTAGATGTTATGCTACAGAAGATACTGTGCAACGTATAGCGGAAACAGGGCCATGAGAAAATATTACAAGAAATAAGAGTTCTTTACTATTTATCTGTCACCACAAAAGTTTTGTTAAATTACCTACAAACTTAACTAAAGGCATTAATCTTTAGGCATATTAGGTTTTATGGTTCTAAAACAATCCAGTAATTAAAAATGGCACAGCACATATTTATAGAAAGCAAATACAATGGCCCAAAGATTATTGAGAAAAACCTATCTGAAATTTTACAATTGTCTTTCATGTACTGAATCTTTCCATCTAGTACAGTGCTTCTCAAAGTTGGGCCGCCGCTTGTTCAGGGAAAGCCCCTGACGGGGTGGGCCAGTTTATTTACCTGTCGCGTCCGCAGGTTCGGCCGATCGCGGTCCCACTGGTTGCAGTTCGTCGTTCAAAGCCAATGGGGGCTGCAGGAAGCGGCGCGGGCCGAGGGATGTGCTGGCCGCCCTTCCCGCAGCCCCCATTGGCCTGGGACGGCGAACCGCGGCCAGTGGGAGCCGCGATCGGCCGAACCTGCGGACGCGGCAGGTAAACAAAACAGCCCGGCCCGCCAGGGGCTTTCCCTACACAAGCGGCAGACTGGCTTTGAGAAGCACTGATCTAATAGGCACCCCAAAATAGTTAAACTAGCCATATGTGTAATTACCACCAAAAAATTAAGTATATAACTCACTTATAAAAATCAAGAATAAATTATCACATCTCCTGATGTGTAATGCAAAATACTTATCTGTTTTTAAAGAGGCATACATATTATATGTTTAATTAACCGTAACAACATCTTCAGTCCATCATACCAATGTGTTTCATGGAGCTTGGTATTGCACTAAGAGGGATTCTAGTTTTAGCCTATGTGAAAGCTCTGCAATTAAAGTCAGGGCTTACTAATAAATATTTGCTTCAGATAGAAAAAAAAAAATCTGCTCAGGTTTGAACCACAGTTTCTGAAATAGTGCTGAGAACAATCCATCTTTGGCTACACCTGCAAATAAACCATGGACAGCACCAGTCCATCTGCACCCACCACTGACATCAGCTGTCAGCTGCGGATCATCTTCCTAAATTACACAAAGTTATACATATTTTAACTTACACTGCAATATTGGAGCCAAATTCAGCTCTCGTGTAAGTGGGCGCTACTCACATTGAGTTATGGCCACTGGAAGTTGTGCCCATCAACATCAGGGCTGAATTTAAACTTAATCCTCTAGAGAATCAAGTCAGAGTAAGGTACACAGCCTTTACATACCCACTGAACATAAGTAGGGCCCTACCAATTTCACAGCTGTGAAAAACGTGTCACGGACCGTGAAATAAACCCTTCCCAGTGAAATCCGATGTCCCCTTGTTCCTAGGAATGGCCCAGCAAAGGGGCCTCCTAGCTCCGGCTGGGCTGCGGAGGGACAGGACTTTTCCATCCCCTGCACAGCTGCTCTGGGGGAAGAGAGGAGGAAGATCAGACACACCTCAACCTCTGGGAACCTCCTGCGGCTGCAGGAAGCTCTGTGGTTGCTGCCTTCAGAGCCTAGCTCTGAAGGCAGCACAGACGTTAGGGCAACAATCCTGCAACTACTTTGTGACACCCCCCACAATCCCATTTTGGGTCGGGACCCCCATGGTTACACCACTGTGAAATTTCAGATTTAAACACCTGAAAATGTGAAATTTACCAATTTTCAAATCCTATGGCCATGAAATTGACCATAATGGACCGTGAATTTCGTAGGGCCCTAAACATAAGTAACACTGCTTTGCCACATATACCTGTTTTCTGACTAACTTACACCCGAAGTATAGTTTATTATAGTGTACCGCTCCTTATATCAGTGCCTAGTTTGACCTACAGTTTCCATGGCAACCTCCCTCTGGCCCTACAAGCACATGCGTTACAACAGTCTGCTTTGTATGACTACACAACACTGAGCAAACACACACACCATTTAGAAAGGTAAACAGTATGTGCAAGACAGAGTTAAAACTGTGGTGGAAGCCATAGGCCAGACCTGATTTCACTGACACCAATATAAATCCAAAAACAAGTTAGCAGCTTAAACAGAATCTCTCTGGATTTACCCCCAATAGAATAGAGGTCAAAATCTGGCTCTATATTTGAGAGATTCTCAACTTGTGGACGATTAAAATCTGTCAATGTCGCATTAACATTGGTTTCAAAAATAAAATTTTACTGTGTCTTTCAAATCAGACATTTACTTTTTTTTCGTTAAAAAAGTTACAGAAATTGGATATCAATTTTTATCCAATAAGATTACCCAATTAATTACTCTGGTGACAGGAACTGTAAGATAAGCACACATGATAAATGTTTAATACAGTGAAGTCCACTTTGATTAAAGCAATTCTTTTTCACTGATTTTTGCCTATCTACTATACTACAATTACGGTCAAGTACAGATGCACAGTCCAGTTCCAATGTGTTTAGTTCTAGAGTGGAAGACGGGTGGATCACTCCAAAATTGCGCTGTTCTGTACGTTATCCCTGAAGCTCTGGTACTGGCCACTGTTGGGAGACAAGATTCTGGGCTAGATGGACCATTGGTCTGATCCAGTACAGCAGCTCTTGTGTTCTTACGTTCATACATTCATGTCTATAATCACCTTGGATTAAGTCCCTGAGAAAGTTCTGTCTCCTGCACAAATAAGCTTTATCATCCTAATGGACAGCTCCATTGTGCCAGAGGAGCAGAGTTGTTAACCACTGTCCATACCTCAGAGTTTCAGGAGATCATTAACGAGCCTAGACCATTAGACTCCTGTGATAAATAAAATGGGGGAGGGGTAGCTCCCTTTTGTGGACACCCAGCCAGCCCGTTAGCTATAGAATTCCTCTTAGTAGCTGTTCTCTACTTGCTTTACCTGTAAAGGGTTAACGAGCCCATAGGTAAAAGGAAAGGAGTGGGCACCTGACCAAAAGAGCCAATGGGAGGGCTAGAACTTTTTAAAATTGGGGAAAAACTTCTCTGTGTGTGTGTTGTGGTTCTTTGGGAAAGAGGGGAACAGGGAGCAGTTATGCTGTGAGAAGCTGAAACCATCAGATCATACCTAGAGATTGCTTATCTGAAACCCCAGATATGTAAGTAAATTAGGGAATGTCTAGGAAGACGCAAGTAGGTTTATTTCTGTTTATTTCTTATTGGCTTATGGATTCCTCTGTGCTAACCCCAAATGCTTTTGTTTGGCTTGTAACCTTTAAGCTGGACCTCAAGAAGGTTATTCTTGATGTTTAATTTTTGTAAGTGGGTTTTTTAATTCTAGCAAAAGCCTAAGTTCCAGATGTATTTTCTTTCTTTTTGTTTTTAATAAAATTTACCTTTTTCAAGAACAGTATTTTTTGGTGTGTGTGTTTGTCCTAAGAGGTTTGTGCATACGTTGTTTAATTAGCTGGTGGCAACAGCTGATTTCCTTTGTTTTTCTTTCTCAGCTCTTCCCCAGAAGGGGGGTTGAAAGGGCTTGAGGGTACCCCACAGGAAGGAATTTCCAAGTGTGCCTTTCTGGTTTCAAAGGGGGTTTTTTTGCACTTGGGTGGTGGCAGTATCTACCCATCCAAGGTCAGAGAGAAGCTGTAACCTTGGGAGTTTAATACAAGCCTGGAGTGGCCAGTATTAATTTTTAAAATCCTTGCAATCCCCCACTCGAACTGCCAGAGTGGGTAATCAGCCCTGACAACTCCGGACTCCCAAGTCTGTATTCTAACCACTAGAATATGCCTCCTCTTAAAGACAGCTATCATAGGGTCGTTGGGCCAAAAGTAGGCTAACAGAGCTTTTTGAGGAACAAACAAAGGAGAGCAAGGAGGTACAAAGAACTCAGGCAGAATTTCTCTGCATTAAGTAATTTATATAGGAAGCAGTTGCAAAAGGCAGCATACAGAAGCAAATAATAAAAAAAGCTTTAAAAATGAATTAAACAGTGGGGACAGATGGATAGACGGACACACACAAATTGGTTTGCAACAGCTAACTCAAGAGAGGAAGACAGACTCTGGCTTTTTATCTTACCTGATAAAGTGGAGGTGTACACCCTGAAATGCTCCTTCCACCGATATAACTCCCCTGCCATGCCGATATAATAAAACCACCTCGACGAGCAGTGCAGAGCTTTCTGCGACGTAGATAGAGTGACGCAGTGTCAGTGTAGACACCTCACTAAGTTATGTCACCCTAACTGGCCTCCAGGAAGTATCTCACAATGCCCATCATGACCCCTCTGGTCAGCAGTTTGAACTCTGCTGCCCTGGAGGTACACAGGTATGTGCCCCTCCCGCATTTAAAGGCCTGGGAATTTTTGAAATTCCTCTTCCCGTTTGCTCAGCGTACACAGTTCACACAGCATCTTCCCAGCTGACCCTGATGGCTTTACGCAGAAGGCACGTTCCCAGGTGGAGCACACCGGAGCTGCTGAGTATATGGGGAGAAGAGGTTGTGCAGTCGCAGCTTTGTACCAGCCATAGGAATTTCGATACCTACGGGCTGATTGCTAGCGCCATGCAGGAGAAGGGGCACAAAAGGGACACGCAGTAGGCAGGCATACCAGAAGGCAAGCAAGTCAAACCGTCGCTCTGGTGCAGTGCTAAAGACCTGCTGCTTCTAAGGAACTGGATCCTTGGCGACGATCCCACCTCCACTGCCAAGAGCCCCGTGGATACTTTAGGGGAACTGGAGGCAGCGGCCAGTGGACTCAACCCCAATGAGGAAGTGGTGGATGAGACTGTGGAGCTGGAGGACGAAGCGGCGCATGTGGCAGGGTCATCCGGTGGCGGGGTGAGTCAGGAACTCTTCTCCACTCTGGAGGGGTCTAGCCAGTCCCAGCACTTTGAGTATGGCGCACAGCATGCAGGAGAGGGGAGCTCCAGGAAGTGCTTATTTTACTTTGAGAGTGCATAGTGAGACGAGATTGAGCTCTCATGTACTTTATTATATGGTAGAGGAGGGACTAGGGACAGAAATTAAAAACCGAGCCTGTGCATCTACACAGTGGGGCCAGGACGGAAAAGTTTGTTAATGTACACGGGGATGTCTCTGGAATCCTCCATAGTGATCTCTAGGAAAAACTTTCCTGTAGGTATTCTGCAATCCTCTGCCAAAGGTTCCTTGGGAGAGCTGCCTTGTTTCTCCCCTCGCTCTAGGAAACTTTGCTGCATCACCTGGCAATTATTTCTGCAGGGACCAGAGCAGCACACAGGCAAGGGGCATACAGAGCCAGTCTGCAGCCACATGCATGCAGAAGATGCTCCCTTGCATCCTGGGTTACCCTTAGGAGTGAGATATCAGGTTCAATTACTCTAGCCTGTGGAAAAGGGTACCCATATTCAGAATAGATTACCTAACCGCTTATAATAACCCCCCTTCACAAACCACCCTTTGTCCCTTCTTGCCCTTTCTCCCTTGTCCACCCCCCTTCCCACAAATTCACCATAATTGGGACTTGCGGCGACCTGTGTGCTAGCCAAGGGACAGTGAGAAAGAAGCGTATGTGTAATTTTTGTGATTCACGGCTGTGAGCGCACTCACAATATAGTCTCTGTTCATTATTTCTTTGCCTTCTGCAGATGTGCCCTTGAGAACACAGTCCTCCCCACCGGTGGAGCGCCTCCATCAGATAAGGCAGTGACCCAGGAGGAGATGTTTCACGAAGTGCTGCAGTCAACAGATACACCACATAGCAAAATGAGCATGGAGGGGGACAGTTAATGAAAGACTGAGGCTGGAAAGCCAGGAAAGTACACAGGGGCAGGAGCGGATGATAAAGCTCCTGGAGAACCAGACAGAGATGTTAAAGTCCCTCATTAGCCTGCAATCAGAGCAAATCCATGCCCAACTCCCCTCCGGCTACTACAGAACTCCGGTCCCTGCCCTCCCCAAACTCCCCCACCACATTCGTTGCGTGTTCCTGGTCCCTTGCAGTACCCTGTGCACACCACACCTGGAATTACACCCAGCTGTAAGAGCCCTAACTGCAAGACTGGTCCTCATTTTCATGTCCCACTTGTCTGAAAGTTTGTGTTTTAGCCCATTATTAAACTTGAGTCTTTATTTGTGACATACATACATCGCTCAGTGTGAACATTGAAACACAGTGGCTGTAGGTAGGAATATTTGCTCCTTGCAATAATGCTCAAGAAGTGATCACTACAGAGGTAATTCATGGCAGCCTGACCAAATGCATCACATACAGACACACTACTGGGAATCATGGTCAAGATGGTCCTTCAAAGCCTCCCTGATTCGAACAGCCTCCCACTGCGCCCCTCTAATTGCCCTTGCATCTGGCTGCTCAAAATTAGCAGCCAGCCAATCAGCCTCAACACCCTCCCCGGGGAAACTTTTCCCGCTTCGATTCGCAAATATTATGCAGAGTACAGCAGGTCGCAATGATCATTGGATTATTTTCCTCATTGAGATCTAACCGCCCAAAAATAAAAATAAAAACCAGCACCAGCAATCTTTTAAATCGGCCAAAGATAAAGTCAATGGTCATTCTGCATCTGCAGAGCCTGTTGTGAAGCGCTCCTTGCTGCTGTCTAGGTTTCCCGTGTAAAGCTTCATGAGCCATGGGAGCAAGGGGTAGGCAGGGTCTCCAAGGATCACTATGGGCATTTGCACGTTCCTCCATTGGAAAATTCTGGTCTGGAAAGAAAGTCCCAGTGTGCAGCTTTCTATATAGTTCAGTGTTCCTAAAGATGCCGGCATCATGCACCTTCCCTGAGCAACCCGCACTGATGTCAGCAAAACTGTCCCGGTGATCCACCAGCACCCACAAGACCATGGAGAAGTAGCCCCTTCAGTTGATGTACTCCATCGCAAGATGGTCAGGGCCAAAATTGGGATGTGTGTTCCATCTATCAACCTGCCGCAGTTAGGGAATCCCATTGCCTCGAAGCTATCAATTATTTCCTGCACATTACCCAAAGTCGCAGTTCTTCGAACCAGGAGGAAATTAATGGTCCTATATATTTGCATCCCCGTAGCCCCCACCATAGACTTTCCAACTGCAAACTGATTCGCAACTGACCGGTAGGCAGTCTGAAGTTGCCAGCTTCGACATACCGATTGCCACTTGCTTTTCCACAGTGAGGGCAGGTCTCAGTCTGGTGTCCCTGTGCCGCAGGGCAGGGGCGAGCGCTGCACACAGGAAGGTGGCTTTGTGCATCCTAAAGTTCTGCAGCCACCGCTCATCATCCCAGACCTGCATCACAATGCGATCCCGACGGTCTGCTGTGGCAAACTGGTCCGTGAATGCCAGCAGCAATCTTGAATTATTTGTTTCCATGGAAGACGGCAGGGCGGGCATCACCGATTCACTCTCTGTTTCACAGCTCATGAAATACTGCAGGACCATCTGTGTTGTGTTCATAACGCTCATCACCTGACTGGTCAGCAGCTCAGGATCCAGGCTGTCAGGCAGAGATGAAGGGTGCACAGTTTACAAGGGCTGTTGAAAAATGGCACAAAATGAAGCCCATGGCATGATGGCACGGAAAGAGCTGCATCATGGGACAGTGAGCATGTCCCCATGATGCACCGCGATCCGTTCCCAGAGCTCCCAGTGGCAGAAGGTAGTGAGAAGCACTGTGGGATAGCTACCCATAATGCAATGCTCTGTCAATGCAAGAGCAACAACTGTGGACACACTCAGCTGACAAAAGGAGCGCTGCGTGGATGTGCTCCACTGATATTATTAAAGCAACTTCTGATAGTTGACAAAACTTAAGTAGACTTAACTCTGTCTTGTAGACATGGCCTTAGAATAGTCCCATGTCCCACAGCATGTCCTGCCTTATTAACCTTATGTGCCCACTTTGTATAGACAGCAGCAGCCATTCACGCATCCATGTTTGCTTCTCTAGGTTACTGTCAGCAAATTCTCATTATTCCCACTGGATTCCAACCCACAGTGTGTGGTTTCCTCTGTCCTTATCCTTTATCAGATGAGACGTGCACCAGATCCCAGACTCACTGCAGCAAGTCTTCACATCCTATAATGAATTAATGAGGCTGTAGCAAATGATGGGTAACCATTCATCAGCTGCAGGGCTGTCGGCACTTCTCCTCGCCCCGGGGGCGGCCTTAGAAGGTTTGACCGGCATTTTAGCTGTTGTATTGCATCGTACATACGTATTATGTAGTTTGGGTTTCCATTTCCTCAGGGTCCAAGTGCCTTCAGGTGCAGGTCAAGGATCCATTCATGTGCTCAAAACTCATTTTGTCTTGTGACGGGTGCAGAGACCCTGAGGTGAGGAGCATGCCATCCATAATAGCAGCATTCCTGCCACAGGAAACCTCTCACACATCCACATGTCGGGCTTGCTCAGCATACAGATTCATCTAGAATTTGCTCTTTATTTTCCCTAGTAATGGAGGTCTGTTGCTGAGAGTCAGGCTAAGTCTACAGTGGCACAACAGCTGTGCTGCGGTAGCACCGTAGTTACTTCCTACATCAATAGAAGGGGGTTTTCCATTCGAGCAGCTAATCCACCTCTCCAAGAGGCAGTAGATTGGAAGAATTCTTCCATCAACCTAGTCGCATCTACTCTGGGGGTTAAGTCAACCTAACTATGGCGCTCATGGCACAAAATTTGTCACAGCCCTGAGCAGCCTAGCTAGATTGATCTAATTTTTAAGTGTAAACCCGGCTTCAGTCAACTCTCTCCTCATCCCTTTCTGTGAAATATTTTAGGAATAAACAGCACTCTAGAGCTTTCAGCTACCAAGGATTTTAAGTGAGTGAAAGTGAAAAAATAGCTACATCAACCTAGCTACATCCCTCAGGGGCTGTAAAAAATGTTGCACCCTGAGCATTGGAGTTAGGTTGACCTAATCCCAGGGAAGATGCAGAAGAATTCTTCCATTGAGCTAGCTATCGCCTCTTGGAGACATAGATTAACTACATTGATGGAAAAACTCCTTCCGTCAATGAGATAAGCATCTACCCCAGGGTGCTACAGCCGCACAACTGCAGCGTCATAGCTGTGCTGCTGTAGTGTAGACAGGGCCGGTGTAAGGATGTTTCGTGCCCTAGGCGAAACTTCCATCTTGTGCCCTCCCCCCCCCCCCCGCCCCCCCGCCGCCCCCCGCCCTCCCCCCCCCCCCCCCCCCCCCCCCCCCCCCGCCCTGAGGCACCTCCCTGTGGCAGCTCCCCACCTCTCTGTCAGTGAACTGTTTGCGCATGAAAATTCCCAGCATGTTACAGATCAGCACACATTACCAAAATGCTGAGCAGTCTTCTACTCATGGGAATTAAATTAGTTGGCTCCACATGAAGATAATCCAACACATTGCAGCATTGACCCTCAGCATTTTAGAGGATTGGGTGAAAAGACAAACTAATCAGCCCCTTTTTTTTTCTTACCTGATCTGTACTTGCTGCGCAAACAAAACATTCTGAATTCATCCGCTGAACTCTTTGTCAAAAAATCCTAACCAATAAACAAATAAAGAATCAGTATTATACTAGACAGTCTAAACAACAGATCTTCATTGTGTAATTTTACACTTTGTATTTGCAGTTCTGTATTTTGTGTTCATTTCTTAGCCTTTTGGGAAAGATTAATAAATACGTTTTTGATTATCCTGTTTTGCAATTATAATGTTTTAAAGTATGAAAACGATTAATATCTTAATCATTCAACTTTAAACTAAAGTTTATTTGTGGCAGAATTAAACTAGGCAATGTCAGATATATGCCAGCTGTCGATGTAAAGCATTGAAAGATGCATTCAAAATTACATTTTCATCGTTATGATCATATCACACAAACACACAGTATGAAGGACAAAGAAAAGTAAACCTGAAATGTGCTGAAATTCAGAGACAACAGAATGGGGGGAGGTACCCTGAAGTCTTGTTAGCTTCACAAACAGAATGTTGGGTTTGTTGAACTAGATTAGAGTTTAATTTATGTTATAATTAAGAGATTAGAATATGTAGGAATAGAAGGAAAATTGGGACTGTGTGAAAGTTAACTTCTCCTGTACTACCTTGATTTATCCATACAGACCTGTCAAAATCCAACTCATCCAGAGGGTAACTCCCTCATATTGGATTAATGTTAAGGTTGCTTTAAAACTTCACTCCTGTGAAAAAGAATTTCACTGAGTCGTCCAAAGAACCATTTCAAATCGTGATGGTATATTTAAAAGTGGTCAACCACTTGACAACCCTGTCTACTTCTCAGCACAAAGAATGGCAGGTAACAGTAAATGCTACATTCATGATCTTTTAAATTAGCAGATGAGAGGTAGTAAATTGGTAGTACCTCTACGTGCTGCTGAACTATAGCATTGCAATGAGAAGTTAGTACAAGTCTGAAAAGATGGGAAAGCAAAGAAATGCATACAGAAATTTTGCTTCTGTTTCAATATTTCAGCAAGCGGCATAGTGAAGGTAGCAAAATGTCGAGCACATACAGTGTCTAAAATGAAAATAGAAATAATTGGGGCAATCAAGGCTAAGCTAAATCAAGAACCAGACTGGGATACTAAATTATCTGTCTATACACTTTATATAGCTTAGTAAACTCAAAGTGCCTGAAGACATTGTGGTAGTGTGTGGTAGGAGAGTATTATGCCTAAGGAAGGAAATAAATTGTACGAATCAAAACTCTGAGCTGGAGCAAGGCCCATCTGAATTGGAAGATCTCGATAGATGGATATGCGTATGTATGTATATATGTATATTTTTTTAAATCTATGTTTTGGGAGGAAGCGTGTCACTCTTCAAAACAGGGTGTGTGGGAAAACTGAAAATATTCACACGAAATTGATTTTGGGGGAGAATATGAATAGCTATTTTAACAGACCAGAAGGTGTGTGTGTGTGTGGAATACTGCAGAAAAGCACAGCTTGATCAAGGGCATTGAACGTGGCTGCAGGAAAGGAAAGTCATGCCTCACTGACTATTTGCAATGTGTTCAGTGTATTACTGGCAGGGGAGACAAAGGGACAGCAGTAGGCAGCATCATCCTAGCCTTGAATTTTTTAGAACTCACATGAAAAGTCCCACATAGGGTTTAACTTTCACGATGCAGAATGACTAAATGCAAGGAAGTTTGGTTCACTGATCTGAAAATTACCTACAGGACAGGATTACCTTCATTAGTCACAGCTAATCTATATATATTTAGACTAAAGAAAAATTACCCCGGGGTACTGCAGGGAGGAGTGCTGGGTCAGCAGTTATTTATTGTTAAACGTATCTGACTTGCCCTGGATGTAAAAGCTATTTGCTATGACAAAGTTCTCTTCACCTTCCCAGGAACATTCTCTCTCAGCTCATAACATTCCATTAGAAATGCAGCTGCGGATGATTTCTATTTTTTGAAGTTGTTCTTTTTGCGTTAACCCTCATTCCTCCAACTCCTCTCCAGCATCTGTCTACACTAGGAAAATTACTGTCAAAACGGTCAGCAGTGGGTAATTTTCCTAGGGCGGATGAGGCTTAGCTGTACATAGACAGCATCAGGAGAATTAAGAATAAAGCAGCTCACATTGCACTCTGATTTTCAAAGGATTATAATTAGTCTTCCAGAAGGGCAGAGAGAGAGGCGGGGGGAGGGAGGGGGGGAATGTATGTGCTGAGACAGCCTTTTAATCCTTGTCTACATGAGGAAAATTACCCATTGCTGACAACGGATGTCAACAATGAGTGCAGCTGAACTAGTGCTAAACACAGCTTAATTGTACATGTAATCAAGGACAAACTGTGTTCCACACCACTTCAAAAACACCACTAATAAACATATCGACAGGAGCCACCAGAAGTGAGTGCTTCTGTGGCGTTAGCTAAGAAAGCTGCTTTTGGCAAGAGCCTATGCCTCTCTAATACGGTATTACCATCTAACAGGATCGCATAGGCTGATACAGACCCACTCCTGGCACTTGATATTAGCTACAAGGTAAAGGTCTATTTGAGTTAATAAGAGAATGACAGTAAAAATAAAATAAAATAAAATAAAACAAAATAAATACAATTAAATTAAACAAAAAAAATGCCGGCTACAACAGCCGTCTACACTGGCGTTGGAAGATACACGTCAGATCCATATAAAAGAGTTTACGTTATCAAATCCTGCTTCATGTTAAATGAGATAAGGAATGAAGTCTCAAAAAAGTAGTGCCCCCAGACTCTAAAAGAATATGAATAGCCTATGTTAATGAATTCATCTCTGCTTGTCTGCTGACCAGTTTAGTAGATGGTATGAATGTTGTGTTCCAGAATATGTATCTTTGCTCACATATGTTAAGACAGGAGTATCAAATTCACTATGTGAAGAGAACTGAACTATATCTTTTGATTATGGCCCATTGCCTCAGCCTCAGGACTCTAAACAACCCTTGAGTAAGAGCAGGTTTCATACTGATTACTAAAGGTTAATATGCCCAAATAAGACATAATGGGCACAAAGGCCCCCAATTTGGGGAACAGAGACAACTTCTGTTGGTGAGAGAGACATGCTTTCAAGCCTACATAGAGCTCTGCTTCAGGTCTGGAAATTTGGGGAAAGCACTCCTATATAGGAGGGGATTTAAACACATGATTTAAACGTGTCCACGTGTTTTCCTGAATCTGGGTCATAATGAATTATAGCATATTAAACACACACACACCCCCACACACCCCAAAACTTCTCTAGTTCATAACAATATATTACCTTAATTGTAATGTAGTTTTTTAATGATTTTGACATTTTTTCTTGATTTCCTTTAATAAGCAAATGCCCTGGAAGAAAAAATATAGTTAAATTAGTCTGCTTCTGAATGAGTGGTGAATGAAAAAGCAAACTCTGCTTTGAGGAACTGGAGGTTGAATATACTTAGATGGATTTGTCATAACCATTTCAATGCAGTGCTTTGTATTTTTAACCACAGCTTTACCCAAAATCCTACACCATTAGGCACCCAGAGCTTTGGATGGGAACATTTTAAACCAATCTAAAGAAATAAAACTAATGGAATGGAAGAAAATAAACAACTTGCTTTTACCAGAAATGCCAACACACACACTTCTAAATAATAATAGAAAAAAGTCTTATCTCTTGACATCCCACAGTGATATTTGGAGTCCTGTAAAGCCTCCTCAAATGTATAGTATCCTCATGCAAAGCAAGGTATTTTCCAACCAAATTCAAAAATGGAATAAAAGTGTAACACAGCCAGACAACTAATTCAGAAGCTTTGCCTTACAACAGTGCCCACACAAAATGGGCAAGTTTCAAAGTAGGGAAGAGACATACAAACCTCCACCAAATTTAGGATTTAATTGGAGCAGGTGATACTAAGGGTTCTGTAATAGATGAAACAATGCTCGCAAAATGTAAGGAAGGTCACATATACACAATGAAGTTCCACCTTAAAAGGACTTGAAAGCGAGCCAAGGATTTTGAAAAGCAATCAATAGTTTTACCAGCAGCTTCCCAAAGTAAGGGTAACTGGAGGCTATTTTCCTTGTGAATATCTGGGCTTAGAAATGCTTCAGGAGCTAAAAGTGATGCAAAAAGTTAGTGGGAAGACCAGAGAAGAATGAACTGAAGGGGCAGTCAGAATATATGCTGAAAAGAATATGCTGTATCTGGGACTGCATCCTTTTCACACAAGACGGATATTTCCCTGGCTGCCCCTCTAGTACAACAGACCAGCCCCAATTAACAGAAGGCAAGCCCCTGAAAATGCACCCCCTTTGGAAAACCTGATCATGTGAACGGTATGGTCCTGGCTGCATCATGTTTATACCTATGGACTGCGATGCTCTAAATCTGACATCTCTGCAAGTAGTCATGGATAAACCTGCTCCCTTCCATCTCCAACACATCTTGAGCAGCACAGACTACCAAATTCTGTTCGTGGGGAGCAAGGGAATTTTATTTATTGCTGTCCTGCAGTTTAAAGAGGAGGTTGGCAACAGGACTTTCAGAGAAGGGGCTTCTGTTCTGAAACCTACTGCCCACTTTGGTCCACTACAACCTGAACGTGCCAGCCTTCAGAGGCCAAGATATTTTATCAGGTTCGGAGGATGGGTTAAGAGGGTAGAAGTGAACTGGTAGTGGGGACTTACATTTTGGTGTGTTGGGATGATACATTTGAATGTGGGGGAGGGGCTTAGTTGTTGTTTTAAATTAAACTCCACATGCCCCTAGACTCCTTAACAGCTGCATTTTACAGACTGAAATAAGCTCTGGGTTTGCAGGACCCAGAGCAGAAGAGGGGCAGCAGCCATCCGTATTTACTCCTGGGGAAATTCTGCACATGCGCAGTCGTGCAGAATTCATGTCTCCCACAGATTTTTTTTCCTCTGCAGAATAATACATTCAGCTGGAGTCTTGCTGCAATTGCACCTTTCGCCCACCAGCGGCTGCTGTGGCATCAGAAGATAGAGCAGCTGGCTCATGAGCCACAGCAGCCAGCCACAGCAAGGGAGAGAGCAGAGGCTGTTTTTCTCATAGCAACATACCTGAGGGGCCAGGTGCGGGGGTGTGTGGACAGAATGGGGCACCCAGGGCTGCTGCGGGGGGAGGTGTCACAGACTGGGAATCTGAAGGGTTAGTTGGGGGGACAGGGAAAGACAGAGACAAGGCAGATGTGCCTGAATGAATGGGAGAGAGACTGGGCGTCAGACAGGGTCTTCATGGGGGAGGCTCCTCAACTCCCTAACAATCCCTCGCCCCCCCCAAAAAAACCCCGTTCCATACTTCTCCCCCTACACACCTCCAGATTCACCCCCAAAAATTACTTCCTCTCCCTAACCTCCTGTTACCCCTTACTCCTCCTGAGCCTTTGTACTGTTTCTGAGGGGTGTGGGACATACATTTCTATATTGTAGTTTAAATGAATTACTCAAAGTCCTGTATTAATATGCCTAGTAAGGAATCTATTTGTCAAAAAACATTTCCTAGATGTTTTTTGTTGTCTGCATTGTTACGGACATACTTGCTGACAGGTAGTTTGAAATAAATTACCAAAATAATTGAAACTAGCATGCTTATTTTGTGTTATTTTGACAAATAAAATATGCAGAATTTTAAAATAGTGTGTGTAGAATTTTTAATTTTTTGGCACAGAATTCCCCCAGGAGTACATATTGCACCTGGGATAGCATGTAGCTCAGCTCAAACATTGCTATATAATGTCATCCACATTTGGTAGAGATCCTTTCAGACATATATCTGTACTCTTGGGTCTTGTTTACTATTGGTCTTATTCTGCAGTCCTTACTCACATGAGTAGTTCAGTGAACACAATGGGACTTCTTGCATGAAGAAGCAGTACTCAACATGTATAGGGGCTGGGGATGCAGAATCAGGCTTTACCACCACCAACTTTGGAGAAAGTCAGAATAACCAAGGTGGGAAAGAGGACCATAATATACAGGGTAGATATCCCTGGTACCATTGTTATATTGGTACTAAGATGATGCAGTGGCAAAGCCTAATGCAGAGCAAAATTATCTGGAGTGTTGTACAAAGAAGTGTTAGGAGCATTCCTACTCAGAGCCGCAAAGCATGGCACTATACAATCCCGAGCAATGCCACAAACAGGAGGCTTTGTGAGACAAGGGTTCGTCCCCATCACAGAGTCTATTTAGACAAAACCAATGAGGTAGCTGTCTGAAAAAGGTCTTTTGTCTTAAACAGGTGACAGTCACCCAACCCTCAATCTTTCTCTCTGTCTTTTTTTAAGCTCTTTAAGAGTGTGGAAATAAGAGGCTGAGGCTGTCTACACTATGGGTCCATCCACACTAGACCGCTGAACAATTCCATGCTGAATTTCCCCACTCACCAAGCTGCAGGGGACATTCAGAAGTATGCTTTAGCTAACCTTGCTCTTTAATTATTTCTTTTCCCCTCTGGCCAATGCTGACGGTGCCAAATTGTGATTAAAATCAGTTAAGGTTGCATAGGCTAGATATGGTTTCTATATTTGATTTAAATAAAGTTCACATTGATAAGAGAGTGCTTAAAAATCAATATGGCCCGAGCTAATTTTAAACCATGCTTGAAAACAGTTTGCTATAAAATAGAATGGTATATCATAGTTGATATGGCAATTTAACGGTCTCTGGTGCTCACCTGTGCTAAGGGGTATGTGAATCTCCTCAAGATATAGAAGTGACTAGTCTGTCAACCCTGCCATCAAAGACAATGTAAATTGTTTGGATCACAAAGAGGAAGTTAAAGAAAGCTACAGAGGAAGACTTCAATAGAGTTATGACAATTTAGACCAGTTGATGAACTGCTCCCACGGTTTTAGGGGAAGTTTAAAGGTGAAGTACTCAGAGAGTGAGTTCCAAATAGACTGGACAATACAACAACTGTGGTGAGTGGTGGAGAAACAAGACTGAAAAAAGAGTAGGAGGCAGAGGGAAGAAATCTTTGTTTGAAGGTATTTCTTTTTCAGGATGCCAGGACCCCAGAACAGGAGAGCACAAAGCAAAGGAAGTCAATTATAGAGAATGTTAGACACAAACAAACTTGTTTCTCTTCTCATGACTGGAAATAATGCTACTAGTAGATAAAAGTTTCTCAGCTGAATTTAGAGTTAAGTGCTGTGTCAACAACAGAATAATTACACATTCAGAACTCCAGTATCTTTCTCTAATCCAGATGTTTCTCTGTTGGAAAACACCACTGGGGGGGTTTTCTTTGTTAATCTGTTTATACACCTCAGCATTATCCTCAGGTCTCATTTTCCCTACCACGACTCAAATCCTTTTACTACATTTATAAATACTGCCGTTCCGATTACAACTTTCTATTGAACACTATTTCAAGACCAGTGCACATGATGATGAGAGTTCAAGGACTCCAAGAATGATTTGTAATCCATCCCAGTTTTGGTGCTTCTGAAAATTATCATCAGACATCATCTCACAGAATTCTGACTCACCTACTTACCCCGCTCACCTCTCCCCAGATTTTGGGGGGGGGGGGGTTCTGATTCCAAGGTGATGTGTTTTTCTACTTTTAGGAATATATGCACACACATACCAAAATAACTAACTATCTAAATAAATCTTTTCTATTTTTCTGGGAGAAATAAATATAAAAAAGACATCATCTCAAAATTCTAAGGAAAGCAGGTGAAGGATGAGTGAGAATTCTGAGAGACTATATCTTCAAGGAGTAATAATTAACCTTCCTTTCCATTTGTTTCATCAAACTTAGGGCAAAAAACTTAGAGACTTCCAAAAATCCAATTACAATTAAAAACTCCTACATTTCTGAACTTATTTAAAAAAAAGAGTCAATTTGTATTATTTAAGGTAAAATTCATTTTCAAATGATCTTTCTTAATTTATTTGGAGAAAACAGAAACTTGTATGTACATACAATTATCTGTATGTAAGTTTTTCTCCACATTTCTAAGCATAAAAGCATGCCATGAAAAGCTGAAAGCCAAATACAAAATTTAAGATGACTAAATTTAAGCTGTTACTTACCAGAATGTAGAAAATAATTTCCCCATTGTTCACACTGATGATAAACCTCACACTGTGCAATTTCATTTTCATGATGTGGGAAAGCAAGATCTATGCCACCAGTATGGATATCCAGTTGGCTTCCAAACACTGTACTGTAACAATATTTTACTGATCAAAACCAGAACAGCACAATAGCCTTTGTAAAGCAATGCAGTAATTAACAGAATGAAATACTAAGTCCAAATGCTTTCTCCAGTTTATTACAGTAACAGAACAAGTATTCTAAGAAATACTAAAATCTCAGCAATGTATTTTCAGAGTAGCAGCCGTGTTAGTCTGTATCCGCAAAAAGAACAGGAGTACTTGTGGCACCTTAGAGACTAACAAATTTAGCTTATGCTCTAATAAATTTGTTAGTCTCTAAGGTGCCACGAGCAATGTATTTGTCCAGTTTCACTTTCTGCAAAAATGAACACGTTTTCTTTATAATCAGCAATTTCTTATTTTTGTTTAGATTCAAAAATTACAAATGGACATATCCTTTCCTTGTTCCAGTTACCAAAACCACATCAATCACACACGCACACAGGCACAGACGTGTGCACAAAATTAAAAATCTAGGAAATCTGACCTCGAAATTGTAGAGCACTCGATGTGCCAGCCAGGTCTTCCTTTTCCCCAGGGAGAAGCCCAATAAAGTTCTTGAGGTTTGGCTGCCTTCCACAGGGCAAAATCTTTGACATGTCGCTTATCACGATCAACTGCCAATCATTTATTATTTGTTAATAGAATAAGTCTCCAAAAAGAGTCAAAGCATGAACCATTCAGAATGTCAGTAAAGGGAGCTATCCAGATTTTATTCTTGGACAGACACTTCCATTTTCCTGTATCTTTTTTTTTTTTTCCTATCCTGGAGGACAGACATGTTGGACACAAAGTGTTCAACAAAAATAATATCCTGAACATTTTACCATGAGCTAGAAATGGACTCTGATTCATCCACAGACCTTAAGGCAAGAAGGGCTCATTAGATCATCTAGTCTAACTCCCATTGTAACACAGACTAAAGAATTCCACCCAATTCCCCCTGTATTGAACTCAGTAACTTGTATCTGACTAAAGTATATCATCTTATTTATCTATCTATAAGTGCCCAGGCTGATATTAGCTCCCACTAACAGACCCACACCTAACATATTTCTAACTTTATTCCATCCAAAGATAACCTGGAAAATATAAAACAATAATTTCTCCTAAACACAGGTTATCCGGTGGTTACAGAATAACTTTCCTTCCAATTTTTGAGCAAGAAAACTGTATTTAAGTGAAGTAAAGTCAGAAAAAAAAACCTTAAATACATACAGCAAGAAAAAATGGTCAAAACTTCTTCAGCACTAAATAAATATTATCTATGAATTAAAGTTACAAAAGAACTATGACTGAGTAGGAGATGCACTGTTTGTATTGTTTTAGCCTTTCATATTAGGATTTCATACACATGCTAGTTAAGCCTCAGAAAACGCATTTAAACTGAAACAAAGTATTGATCCAAACCAGTCCATAGCAACATACCCATTTCCTCTTGTACATCAGGGTAAACACTAGTTAACTTTCCGTATCGTTCTCCCCTAGACTTGACATCAAAATAAACATTACCTGTTAGAAAACAAACATTGAGATTTATTACAAAGATAGGGGGCATTCACTTTGCCAGTGTGGTGCAGGGCTGCCCAGAGGGGGGGGCAAGTGGGGCAATTTGCCCCAGGCCCTGGGCTCCACAGGGCCCCCCACAAGAATATAGTATTCTATAGTATTGCAACTTTTTTTTTTTAATGGAAGGGGCCCCCGAAATTGCTTTGCCCCGGGCCCCCTGAATCCTCTGGGCGGCCCTGGTGTGGTGAAAAGGTAAACGCTTTTCCTGAGTAAAGCATCTGTTGCGTACTATTTCCTAAAAGAATCATTCTGCTCTGGAAAGTAACTGCAATAATGGGAGCATGTGTTTCCATGGTTATGAGGTCTCAAAGACTACAGATTAAGTTTGCTTGTCTCGCACATAAGATTATTTTTTCTAACTGCAAACCCACCCTAGGATACAAAAGTCATACTGGGTTCTTTTCTGCTCACATAATATCAACTGTACCCTTCAGGATTCAAATGAAGCCTCTCACAGGTGTAGTTAACATGCAGCTGAGGTCCCCCAACAACCACAACCCTGCTTCTAAAACCCTACTACGCACTCTGTTTTGCAAAAGATGTGCTCTGCAGTGCATAGGGGATGCACACCTTCCCATAGGGACTACCAGGTTCTTATCTTGCACAAACCTCTGGTGTAATAGAGTGTGCCAGTTCCATGGTTTTCTAGCCCAGGATTTCCCCATAGGAATTATATAATGCAGTTAATGCCCATAAAGAACATTAAAAACTCAGTTACATTTAAATTACAATATAATTATACATGTTCTTAGCATTGTACACAAAGTGTATTAAAGTTATTCACAGCATTTTCCTTATCAGTTATCAATCAAAGGAAGAGATGGTATTGAGTATCTGAACTGACCCCAAAGTGGTATGGTCATAACTCCAATTAAGAGAATGAATTTCTTGCACACACACATTAACATCAAACTGTACTGCTAGAAGTCTTACCTTTGGAGGTGGCATAAGCATGTCCACTAGCCATTATTCGTTCTATAAAAGAAATTATCTGAGGAATATTTTCAGTCACTCTCATATACACTGTCGGGGGAAGAACCTTCAATGAAAAAGCAAAAGGAATATGCTGCTGATAAGCTACTTTAGTTTATGACAATACCAGCATGTTTAAAGGAACACTGCCAACTTAAAAACATCCCTTGGCCCGCGCTGCTTCCCGCAGGCCCCATTGGCCTGGAGCAGCGAACTGCGGCCAGTGGGAGCCGTGATCGGCCGAACCTGCGGACGCGGCAAGTAAACAAACCGGCCCGGCCCGCCAGGGTGCTTACCCCGGCGGGCCGCGGGCCAAAGGCACTGCTCAAACACAGGCAGTATGCAGTACCTATCCTGAAGAGCTTATAACTGTTCATTCATTCCTTGAGACAGTTTCTTCCTTACCAAAAGACACATATAAACATATGGGGATCAGATGAAATCTTATAAAAATTTTAAAAAGGAATTTAAAAAATGTTCACTCTGTACTATTTAAAGGAGGATTAATCAGAAAGAGTATTTTCAAATTAGTCAATTAAAATTATAACTTAAAAATCAGATTGTCATTGTTCCTTTAACAAATAAATGTACTTTATAATAATTTCAGTTTTAAAAGATAAAATATTAAATATTTGTACCTTTAATGCAGCCATGTCTTGTTTAAAGTCTTCTTCATAAACCCGGGCAAGAGCTAATGGTGATATGTTCATCTGTAGAAGAAAGGCAGATGAGTGAATCATAAATCAAAATAATACAAAATATTATAGCCTTATCAGTCAGTTAATGGCTAATTGGAAGAGTTATGGGCCCCCCCAAAAAAAAAAAAAAAAAAAAAAAAAGTAAGGAAGGTTTATTAATCCAACATTCAGTACAGAGGCTGTATAAAAGATAGTTATAGCATAAAAGTGATATTTAATTTATCTTTTTTAATTATAGGAATATTTTAATCCACAACTTTCTATAGGAAGTGACTAAAAGTTAAGTCCACAAACCTTTTATTTTTATTCAGTAAGGGACTTCACTTCCAATGCTAAGCTTACCTCATATTCGTGGTGCAAGAAAGTCATTTACAACACTTACTGATGTATGTCAGAGTTATAAAACAGAGACTTACAGACACCACACAGGATATTTTTTATCATTGAAAATTAATATGATTTTTCAACTATTCATTGCTGTTCCTCAAATATGTGAATGGAACTGGGGAAATGAACTGATAGTCAAATATTTTTGAAAGCATAGTAACACTCCAACAATATCTACAAGTTTCAGATGTAGACTCTGTTGACAGCTAGGCACAGGGATCTTTACAAAAGTGAATAAATAAGTGGGAAGCAGAGATAAAGAGTCAGTTTGCATTTGATATTACATTTGTCTGAAATACTCATCATAGCCAGGGCTTGAAAAATTCACCAGAACAAAACCTTCCCTGGCAAGTGGAGGTGCGATGTCATTTAATTTTGCAAGATTTAAGTTTCTAGTCCTTATGTTTTGGAAAATAATCTGCTGCATGTGAACCAATGGAAGGCTGTCTTTCTGAATTGTCAGACAGGAACAACAGAATGAAATTAACAGAACAAAATTCAATTTTATTGCTGCCATTCAGAATTAGGTGAGCAGAAATACATCAGTTTTATTCTGCAGATGCTATTCAGGAACTTTATAAGCAACTAGAGGCAGGCACTAGGGTCAAGATTTTCAAAGGTAACTTTGGATGCCTAATTTAAGGCATCTTAAAAAGGCCTGATTTTCACCAGGCTAGTGCTTAGCACAGGGACCGGCAACCTTTGGCACGCGGCTCGCCAGGGTAAGCCCCCTGGGGGGCCGGGCCGGTTTGTTTACCTGCCGCGTCCGCAGGTTTGGCCGATCGCGGCTCCCACTTGCCACGGTTCGCCGCTCCAGGCCAACGGGGGCGGCGGGAAGCGGTGCGGGCCGAGGGATGTGCTGAGCGCTGCTTCCCAACACTCCCATTGGCCTGGAGCGGCGAACCGCGGCCAGTGGGAGCAGCGATCGGCCAAACCTGCAGACGCGGCAGGTAAACAAACCGGCCCGGCCCGCCAGGGGGCTTACCCTGGCGGGCTGCGTGCCAAAGGTTGCCGATCCCTGGCTTAGCACTTTTTGAACCATCTATTGGAGTAGCCAGGAGTTCAGGGGAAGAGGTAGAATAGAGGAGGCTCATCTCTTGCAGCTGAGAGAAGGCTTGGTGTAAAAGGAAAGCTTCTTCCCCATTCTAGGAACCAGAAAGGAGTTGCTTCAGACACTAGAGCCTCCAAAATGAATCCTTGAGCGAGGTTTAGGAGCCAGCCCCCCAACAAGAATCTCAGTATTAGTAAGACTTCTCACGAGGGCATTGCCCCTCAACCTCACTGGGGGTACCCTTCCTCAACTTTCTTATTGACCTGTGGCTCTCTTATAATGTATTCCATTATCAGGACTTGAAAAACAATCGGGTTCAAAAATCTAGAGGATAGAAGGAATCAACAGTAATTAACAGCATAAGAGCATAAAGAACAAATCTTTCCAGACAAAACTAATTGCTTTTTGGATTGAGAAGGAGAATGCAATTATGTCCTATATCTGGACTTTGGTAAAACATCTGATACAGTGTCAAGAAATCTTACTTCCAAAATTAATTCCGCTTCCTTTGGATATGCACCCTACCCCCGTGGACTAAAAACTGACTGAAGGATTGAAAACAAAGGGTAATGATTAACGCCCACTGAATAAGAGATAGTCATCCTGTAGAGTGACACTCAAGGATTGATGTTAGATCAGTTTTATTAAATATCTTTTTTACAGAGCTGGAAGAATCACAGGAAATAAATGCAAAAAAGGCCTGTTAGGTCATCTAATACATCCTCCTGCTAATGCAGAAATGTCCTTACGATATATTATCCAGAAACGTATTGTTCAAATGGGGATAAAGAGCAAGCTAATTGCATCTGAAGATAATGTTCATGGGAACGTTTGGAAGATACCAAAGAAAAAAAGAAAAACACCACAAAAGGTACCTAGAGAAGTTATAAAGTTGGGATCAAAGCACCACATTCTGGCTTGCTCAGGGTGCTGTTTGACCAAGAGCCTTTCCTGGAGCTCTAAACCAGTGAAGAAGACTAATGGGGAAAAGGCAGACGCTAAGCAATCTAGAAGTATTGTGGTTCCCACAGATCGTTAAACTGAGACTTGGTTCTGTAAATACAGTTTAAGGCACACCAAATCATAGCTGGGATTTATTTTTAAATAATTGTGTGTGATTTCTATTATTTGTGCTATTGTTACCACAACTCTTCTAAAGACTTTCCCACCCAATATCATGACAAACCTACAATCCTAACCATAGGATTTGTTACTGACGGCCACTCTAACACCTCCTCCTCTATAAATACCCATAAAATGGTGAGGAGACTTCAGTATGCCACTGTTCTACTAACTGTACAAAACCACTCCTCAAAGTACAACATATGGGACTTGGTAAAAATAGAATAAAAGCATCAGACTTGTTTAGCATAGTTATAAAAGTTCTGACTGCTAAAACTATTTCATAGCGCAGACTTTAATCTTGACAAAAGAATGGAGCAAATGAACCAGAATTCTTTTAAAAACATTAAGTCAACTTTTTCTGCAAAGAAATAACCATGATGCTCTTATGAAAGAAAAATTCTCAAGACAGACACGCACACATATCTTAAATGTGGGTCGTATGTTAAAGCACTGGCCTGCAGCCATCAAGAAAAAATATTCCTAAGGGAAAGAATAAGAATGAGCAAAAACTTATTTTATCAAAAGCATAACAAGGCCAGTATGAGAAAACTCTCTACATTTACTGTGAATAATAGTTTAAAAAAATGGATTTTTTTCCTTGTAATCATTAAAAGTTATTTTTTTACAAACTGTCACAATATAGCTCACATCAGGAAAAGAACATGCAGTTTGCAGCTGAGATTATTTTGACAGATTCCCTTGTGTTCCAGAAGGCAGGAGTCACCAGGTTTTAAAACCCAAAAAACTCAATTTAAATCTTTCAAAAAATAATTAGCATTCACAATTTAGCTGTATATTATTAACATTTTATGATCTGATAAGGATTTTATCAAGCAGAAAAAGAGGTAGAATGACAATTCACTAAGCTCAGTTGGTAAAATTGATTTGATTAGCATCCCACTGAGAGCAGTTTACAGTCAAAGCTTTTAATTTAGCCAACAGCCATGAGACATCAGTGAAAACTTCGGGAAAGTTATTAACTACCTTTACTCTAGCAATCTAGGACCCCACCGCTGTTAAAAGACTTATACATATCCTTTACGTTAAGCTTGTGAGTAGACCCATTTGAGTTCAGGGCCTCGGAAACCATTAAGAAAGGTAGCACGTATACAACTGAGAGTCAATGAATCCTTGCCTAGTTCTAGGTAATGTTCTAATAATATAAAAATGTTGTAATGTTACTCAACCAAAATACGACAGAGCCCTCTGAGTCCATTTCACTATACAACTAGATCCTTCCGGGCAGACCCTTGAGAGATGCTGAGCGCCTGCAACTTGATTTGATGGAAGCTCCATGATTATGTACAGAACAACCATCTTCTTTAATGACCAATTCCAAGGCAAATAGCGACAATTTAGATAATTTCTGTAAAACAGCAGCTACTATAGACAACTGTCCAAAGTTCATTGGTTAATAATTTTCCACCTAGGATGGAGAAGGGTTAAGACAACTCCTCAACTCTAATGAGAGCCCCAATGACTTTCCACTTTCCCCAACAACCTTGTATTGCAAAAACGGTCCTTCTAGCAGAAGACGAAGTAGGGTTGCCTTTGTAGCCAATGCTATGGCATTTGTTGTACCTACATCTCACTGATGAACAACTTTATATGCTGCCTCCTTCAGAGCTACATATGCCAGCTCTGCCAGATTCCCAGCCTCTACTAGCCCATGAGTTGAGAGCCCAGGAAACAATTAGCCAGTGATTTTAAAAAGCAGTAACAAAATCAAGGTTGTTGTCTAACACTACTCAGTACATTAAACACGATCAGCTTTTGTCAAAGTAAACGTCATATTTACCTCATTGGCTCTTTTAATTATTTTGTCATCTATGTCTGTAATCCCCATCACCATGACTACTTCATTTCCAAAAACCTTAGTTATTATTCTTCGAATAATATCAAATCTAACATAGGAACTGAAAAAGAAAAAGAAAAGCTTTTAAATGTGTATTATTGGTAATGAATCTAAATAAAATTAATAAACAGCAAAAATCACTCATATAGAAGCTCTGAATGGCCTAATAATGAAAGTGAAATAGAGAGAGAACAATGATAGTCTTTAGAAAGAGAGAGAATATATACAAAATGCTACTCCAGAACTGGTTACATTCTGTAAAGAAGTTATGCAAATCTCAGTTGAACTGGTCTACCCTCTTCTGGCACTAGTGACACATTACATCAAATTTTCTGAAGTGTTTCTTTTCTTTTCTTCATCTCTTTAAAACAATGTACTGAAGTGAGATTGTGTTAACCTAAAGGCTTACTACTAAAATGAACATCGCACTTACAATACTCCATACTCAGCTTCTAAAACCTCTAATACCTCATTCACATTCTGAAACACTCCTGTTTTCAGGTATTACAGCACATAATTGAAAAAGAAAGAAATCAATACAAATATGTTCCAATTAAAGTTGTATGGGATCAGCTAAATAAGCACTGACCTCGGTTACACCAATGTAGCACACAAACAGTTTTGTTTATACATCATCACAGGTCTTTTTGGATACCAGGCAACAGTTTTTCCAAATGTTTGAGAAGGAACCATTTTAAATTATTCACAAACTTCAGGACAAATATATTGTTTTAACAAAATCCATGAATATTAAATATAACCTATGAGCTACGATGCCCCATGAAGCCATTTGCTACTGTAAGAATCTCAGGTCAGACTTCCAAAGAAATGTCTTTGGACTCAGTAAAGGGCAGCTATTGCAGAAAGGCTAAGCAACAACAGCAGCATCTCAGGAAAGGACGCAGACCTGCAAGGTGATGAGCACCTACAGCTCCCACTGAGTTCAAAGGCAGTTGTGGGCATTCAGTAACTCACAGGACTGGGTCCAGAAGGATATTCACAAATCTACATTTTCCATTCCATCCAGCATGCTGAACAAACTGGAGACTGTGTTTACTGTGTCTGCAAAAAGAAACAAAGCTCAATTCACTTTGCAGATGTATTTGCACCTTTTCACTTAGCTGCATGGATCTGATGGTGATAACACAATGCCTTCCCAAAAATTCTCAGCCCCACATCATAAATCACAAATGTCATATTTGAACTACACATGGAGAAAAGTATTGTTACTTGCTTGAATTATGCCATACTAAAACATGTCTTTGAAAAGGTAGCATATACAACTAAGAAACAGATCACGTTAATGAATCCCGGGCTAATTCTAGGTAAGATTCTAACAATATAAAAATGTTGTGGTATTAGTCCACCAAAATACGCCAGAGCCCTCTCAGTCCATTTCACTATCAATAAAAGAATCACCATCAATGTCAAAACGCTTAAAATTAAATCCACCAGCTCCGTGGTTTTCTTTGCTAGTACACATATGAACGTTGCCCTGTCCCCTGCTATACACCTCTACTCTGTCTTGAGAAGAAACAGCATGTTGAAATATGCAGAAACCTTGGCATTTCAGGGAGCAGGATTCTTTTATTCTTCAATAGCAACACGCTGACCAGAAGAAAGCAGAGAATCAAGGAAGAAGGGGTGGCACAGAAAAGAACCCAGCTCTTGGGATTAGTATTGCTAGGAATCAGCCAGCTGAGAAGCTGGATCCTAACCAAGTTGAAACCCTTATGTCAGCAAACTGATAAAGTCAGTGTTTAAAATCAAGGTTACATTTTGACCCATTAACAGCAATTCTCTTAAATGGGGGCACACGCTCCGTACAAATGTGCATAGAACCCTGGTTCTGATGCCTGGGGGCTGTTGCACAGCAAATAAAAGGGTCATTTGGTTGTAAGGGGCAGGGGAAATGTAATGTCATTCTTTTCAAATCCCCCCCGCAGATGACAATCTCATTTCCATTGTTAATTCATTTCTGTAACTGTGCCATTACTTCCTTCATTAGTTGTGTCTGTCGTGGTTTAAAAACAGGAAAAACAGACGCTTGTTTGAAGAATTCAAGTAATAAAATGGCATCCTTACTCTTTAAAAAAATAATTTTGATTTAAAAAAAAAGTTAAAATATAACTTTAGGGACCACAAACGGTTTAAACAGAGCCAGAGAGACAGCAGCATTTCTCTTCATAGTGGGTCTCACTCGTACATTATCGGCCTGGATGCCTCCCCATGTTTTCTAATCAATTGCCTGCCACATGAACCTCCTTCAGCAGCAGAAGACTAACCAGCAGCTGCAGAAGCAGGGATCTAGAGCAGAAGCAATCTACAAGCAGAGCCAACTACAGAGGGAAACTAAGAGAATCCTGCCATCCTAGTCAAATTAATGCTTAAGTTATACCTAACCAAGCAAGGCAATTGGGCAACATGAAGGCATAAGAACCAGTGCAAAATTATGCACATTGGAAACAGGTTTCAGAGTGGTAGCCGTGTTAGTCTGTATCAGCAAAAAGAACGAGGAGTAGGGGGAAAATTAACATGGGCCAGAAGAGTACCCAGAAGTCACCTACTACACGACAGGCCCAACAAAGAAAGTAGCAGAAGGCCACTAGCCATCGCCTTCAGCCCCCAACTAAAACCTCTCCAGCGCACCATCAAGGATCTACAACCTATCCTGAAGGACGATCCCTGTCACAGATCTTGGGAGACAGGCTAGTCCTCACTTACAGACAGCCCCCCAACCTGAAGCAAATACTCACCAGCAACTACACACCACACAATAAAAACACTAACCCAGGAACCTATCCTTGCAACAAAGCCCATTGCCAACTCTGTCCACATATCTATTCAGGGGACACTATCATAGGACCTAATCACATCAGCCACACTATCAGAGGCTCGTTCACCTGCACATCTACCAATGTGATATATGCCATCATGTGCCAGCAATGTTCCTCTGCCATGTACATTGGCCAAACTGGACAGTCTCTACACAAAAGAATAAATGAACACAAATCAGACGTCAAGAATTATAACATTCAAAAACCAGTCGGAGAACACTTCAACCTCCCTGGTCACTCAATTACAGACCTAAAAGTCGCAATTATTCAACAAAAAAACTTCAAAAACAGACTCCAACAAGAAATTGCAGAACTGGAATTAATTTGCAAATTGGACACCATTAAATTAGGCTTGAATAAAGACTGGGAGTGGATGGATCATTACACAAAGTAAAAACTATTTCCCCATGCTAATTTTTCCCCCTTCTGTTACTCACACCTTCTTGTCAACTGTTTGAACTGGGCCACCCTGATTATCACTACAAAAGTTTTTTTTCCCCTCCTGCTGATAATAGCCCACCTTAATCAATTAGTCTCATTAGAGTTGGTATGGCAACACCCATTTTTTCATGTTCTCATATATCTTCCTACTGTATTTTCCACGGCATGCATCTGATGAAGTGGGCTTTAGCCCATGAAAGCTTATGCTCAAATAAATTTATTAGTCTCTAAGATGCCACAAGTACTCTTCACACATTGGAAAGAATCATTTGAATTACTCATACATGTTAGTGAATTTTAAATTAACCCGTAACAGCTCAGAAAAAGCCTTCAGTGACATTGTGGCCAGTTCAATGAAAGCCTCTGCTCAATGAAAGTCTCTGTACACCCGAAGTCAACAGAACAAACAATATATGAAAAAGCAAAAGGAATGGGGTAGAGATCGTAATGCAGCTATATAAATCAATAGTGCACCCATACTTTGAATGCTGTGTTCAGTTCTAGTTACCCTATATAACAAAAAAAAAAATGAAAAAGAGGTGGATTTCAAAGATGGAAGATTAAGATGGTGAAACTTCCATATAAGTAAAGAGTGAAAGACTGGAGCTGTTTAGTTCAGAGAGGGGACAAAAAGAGGTACATGAAAAAATGAATAATATAGAGAAGGTAAATTCGGAACTCCTACATACCCCTTCTTGCAAAGGGCAGCAGAGAGAAGAGGACAAAAAGGATAGATAAATACATTAGATAGATAATCAGAACAAGGAGACCAAAACAAGTTGAAATTCCCTGAGGTGTAAAGGGCCTGTTCAACTTTAGACCTGTCCAGGGAGGGAGGGGGGAGAGATGAATGTGCAGAGCAGACACGCAGAACTGCCTCCTGAATAAGTGATGGTGAAAAGAGAAGGGCCACAGAGGAAGTACATATATAGATCCAGAGGCTCCCAAACCCCTAACTGGGGATACATTGTGTTGGTTCCTGCTATTCCAGCCCACAGAATTTGTGCATTAGTTGTGTAGTAAATTGGTAAATTAGTTGTGCATTGTTTTAACAAAGTCCATGAATATTAAACATTCTGACCCCATTTAGTTTCCAGTACAAAGCCTGACTATTTAGGGTTTGTACTAGAAGAGTGACATGTGCAGAAAAAGATATTAGGGGTAAAAAGGAACTGGGATAATAGTAAGAAAAGAAACAGTAGCAATTTCAACCTTGAGATCCAATATAATTCACTATGCAAAAGTTATATGGGATATCAAGTTAGGAATGAGCTACTATAGTGTATGTTTTGGTATTCCACTGAACTAAAAGAATGTACTCACTCATGCTAAAGTAAAAGCTGGCACACAAAAGCTACATTTAAATAAAACTTTCTGGAAAATTATGGGTTTCCTCCTCCCAGGCCATTACTAGATATTGCCTTTTGTTATTTGCATTCAGATGACATTTACCTCCCTACTCTCAAAACCTAGAGCATGGGTTCCCAACCTGCAAGTCCCAAACAGGTTTCAGGGGTGTGCAATGACACTCCCATTTGTTACAGCTAGATGGGAGAAGGGTTCTAAAACTTTATGTTGTAATGAGGGATTAACATGAAAGAGGTGGAGAGCCACTACCCCTAGGGTGACCAGCTATCCCGATTTTATAGGGACAGTCGCGATTTTTGGGTCTTTTTCTTATATAGGCTCCTATTAACCCCCTCCCCCCGCCGTCCCGATTTTTCACATTTGCTGTCTGGTCACCCTAACTACCCCAGAGGAAAAAAAACACTTGACAGAAGAGCCTAGAATGAGGTAATGGTGGAGTAAAGAAGTTTATTGATATAGCAAGTTTAATAATTTTCTTGAACAATGACATTTTAAGCTATTCTTCCAAAATGAACAGTGTCAGTGATTTATATTCTGGTAACCCTCTTCCCCACCAATTTGTAGAACTAAAAATAGGGGTTATTTGGAAGTTAAAAAATAATCATATTGCACATTAGGTATTAATTAAAAATAATTCATGTATGGTTTCCTGATTTTCTGACCATTATTAGCCATCCAGATTCATAAAGTCCTGTCAGAAAGTTACAGAAAGGATGGAAAACTACAGCAATAAACACACAAAAAGAATACAGCAACACATAAGTATTGGGAGTGCAAAAAGGAGAGGTTGCCAGTTCTATGTCTGGGCACTTAGTATTTCAAAACCTGCATTTCTACAAGAGATACATAGAAATAAATATTATAATTCTCCTCTCACAGTTCCTGCCACAGCTAAACATTGAGGGAAATGGAACACAATGGGTTCAGAGAAAGAACACAGTCAAAGTCATAAGCAGCATAAGCTAAGAAAAAATATTTACAATATTAAGTGGCATTTGACGTTCATACCGTTAACCATGACCTGAAAGACATCTTTCCTCTGAGATGGAGTAAGATGCAATACACTCTGTGTTAAGCAGTGGTGCTGGAACAACTTTTATAATGGAGGTACGGAAGGCAGAAACCATGTATCTGGGTTGTTATTACTACTTCAAGCCAGGGGGTGCAACAGCACCCCTAGTTCCAGCACTTATGATTTTAAGTATCATAGGCATGAACCGTAAGAGCTGCTGAGCACTTGCAACTTCTATTGTCTTCAGTGGGAGTTGCAGATATTCAGCACACCCAGTAGCATTCTTTCTTTAACACGGTTAAGGTATTTTTCAAAGTTATTTCTGCCGTACCAGCACATCATATCATTGTTTGTATTGATCTCTTGGAAGCTTGAAAGCGATGTGTTCACTCTCTCACAGAAAAACCCTAGATTGAATGTAACCATACAATAAACTACCCTCTCGCCACTAGTGGAGGTAACTCCACTCTAAAATTGAAACAAGTTGTCTAGGAAATTTAAGATCATTTCCACAGTTCCTGTCCAAGCTATACGTATTCTTCTCCTGCGTACAGATGAAAGCAAAACTTCCAAGTCAGCAGGAGTTTTGTCTACCGTATAATTGCACGACTGGCAACCCGAGGCCCTTAGAATCTCTCTGGCTCACACTAGCAGTTATCACATGCCTTAAATCTATTTTTTAAAAAGATGAAATGCTTCCTTTACAATTGCCCCCATCCTCCAATCCTACACACACAAACTGGTTTATTACTATCAAGCTGTTAGTGAATTTGAAGTGTTGGCAGGTTTGTGTGCTTTGGTTTTATAAAACAAAAGGCACTGAATTTTTTAAGGGGAGGAAAAAATAAGTCACACAGGCTTTTCAAACAATTTAAAGAGAAAAAAAAAAAGAATTTTTGAGCCTACCAACCTTGAAAATGTCCGTTTATGAGGCTAACAGCCCCGTACTGTTTTTTCTAAGTGCTGACACAGTAACCAAGCCAAATGAAAGGAAGAAATCATTCTTGCAGCCTATGTTCGTATGTAATGTGATCAAAAGAGCTCCTTATATAAATCTAACAGTCTTTAACTTGTCTGCATATAGGAGTTTAGTAAACATGTACTTCAAGCAGTTTATTCTTAAGCATTTAAAGTTAATATTTCATAAACAATTGGCACACTTATTCAATTTTTTTAAATCTAAATTACATGCGGCATATCAGCTGCTCTTCTTCCAAAATGTTTAAGACAGATTGATATGGAACCGTCTAGCAAATTAAAGTTAATGTATTATGTATAATAGTCACATTCTGCAGATATGATCCAAAATAATTCATACTGTCCTAATAAATAAATGAAAATATATACAGAAAAATGTTTTCCCCTCTATAGGAACAAACTGCCGAACTGATCAGAACTTGAAAACCCTGGATGTATTGACTAACTAGTACATGTCTGACTTAGTGCTAAAATAGACAACAGAACTTCTCCTTCTGTTTCTTTGTACAGTAAATGCTACCAATTGGCAGCTGTACGCCCAGTTCCACTCGGGAAAAGAGCATACAATCATAGACGTATAGAGCTGGAAGTCATCCAGTCCAACCACCTGCACTGAGGGAGGACCAAGTAAATCTAGACATGCCTGACACAGATGCTTGTCCAATTTCTTCTTAAAAACCTCCAGTGATGGAGATTCCACAACCTCCCTTGGAAGACTTTTCCAGAGCTTAATTACCCTTACAGTTACAAAGTTTTTCCTAATATCTAACTTGAATCTCCCTTACTGCAGATGAAGCCCACTACTTCTTGCCCTGCCTTCAGTGGGCAACAATAGATCACCGTCCTCTTTATAGCATATTTGAAAACTTATCAGGTCCCCCCCCTCAGTTTTCTTTTCTCAAGATGAAACATGCCCAATTTTTTTTAACCTTTTCTCCTAGGTCAAGTTTTCTAGACCTTTTATCATTTTTGTTGATCTCCTCTAGACTCTCTCCAGTTTGCCCACAACTTTCCTAAAGTTTGGTGCCCAGAATTGGACACAGTACTCCAGCTGAGCCCTCACCAGTGCCAAGTAGAGAAGGTCAGTTACCTCCTGTGTCTTACATATGACTCTCCTGTTAGTGCACCACAGAATATTAGTCTATTTTACAACTGCATCATATTGTTGATTCATGTTCAATTTCTGATCTTCTATAACCCCCAGATCCTTTTCAGCAGTACAACCACCTAGCCAGCTATTCCCCTTTTTGTAGTCGTACATTTGATTTTTTTTCTTCCTAAGGCCTTGTCTATACTAGAAAATTAAATTGGCTTACCTATGTCACTCGGTGGTGTGGAAAATCCACACCCCTGAACAGCACAGTTAAGATGACCTAACCCCGCACGTAGACAGTGCTAGGTCAATGGAAGAATTCTTTCCTTGACCTAGCTACCGCCTCTCGGGGAGTGTCTACACGGAAGTGATGCGGCTGTGCAGCTGTAGCATTTTAAGTACAGACATACCCTTACTGTAGTACTTTGCACTTGTCCTTGTTGAATTTCATCTTGTTGATTTCAGACCAATTCTCTAATTTCTCAATGTCATGTTGAATTCTAATCCTGTAACATGTAATCAGCAATGTCCAGAAGTCCAACTCCCAGAGGAAGAATTTAGCAAATTAACAGGATGGGGCAGTCACCAAGCAGCTCCTCTGAACCAAAATCAGCCATTTGTTTCACTGTTGAATAGATTTCACCAGGAAACAATTGCATGAGGCTAGCTTTCATTTTCTGTCTCTGGTAAGAGGCACCATCTTTCTTAAGTGAAGAAGCGCAGCTTATCCTTTGGATAGCAATTACATTTCATTCATCCACCTCGGATTTTTGGTTGTCCTGGGCTGCTGGGACACTAGGGGTTTGTCTACACTGCAATTAAAAACCTGTGACAGGCCCATGTCAGCGGACTTGGGCTCAGGCTATAGGATTCTTTAACTGCAGTGTAGACATTTGGACTCAGACTGGTGCCCAGTTCTGGGACCCTGCGCTCCAGCCCGAACATGAACATCTATTTCACAATTAAACAGCCCCATAGCCTGAGCACCGGAGTCAGTGTTTAACTGCAGCATAGACACACCTTAGGTTTCTTCTAGCCCTACCTTGCAATCACCTGACATCATAAAACATCAATGCAGTCTTCCTCCTATAATTTTAAAACAACTCACCAAGCATGCCCAAGGTGCGCATGATCATATACTGTTGGCCCACAGCTATACCTGTGAACAAAGTGAAGAACAAATAATAAAATAGTCAAAAGCTGCTTGACATATTACCTGCTGCTATGGACAACTAAAAACAGATACATTAACCAAACTGAACATCATCACAGTAAGGTGATCAGCTGTGCAGGATGGATCCCTTTGCAATCAGTTTAAAAGCAGGGGAACACTGACAGGACCTCCCCTCCATCTCACCAGCAGCATTATTTTTAGAGGGCTGCAGAGTATAACCTTTTATTTTGTATTGGGCTGGCCACTGATTAATGCTATTTAAATCGCTACCAGGTCGCCACTCCTGCATTGGCCAGTATTAAGGGTTCCTTGCTTCTGCTCAAGCTGTTGTAGGTCTGGATCCCGGTATCCCGGCCTGTGGGTTTGATCCACTTCCTCCCGACGCTAGAGCAACACCTCGGCGGGGAGGCCCGACTCCGCACCAGCCCAGCCTCCGCACCAGCCCCTCGGCCGGCTGCCACGGGTAGATCTCCCCGGCTCCCGGAGCGCAGGCAGCGGGAGGCCGAGGCCAGCCGGGCTTGCAGCATGCTCGCGCCGCGCCACCACCCCCGGGGCGGCGAGAGCTCGGCGCGGGGCACGCCAGGCTGCAGGCTCCGGCTGAGCGGGCGAAGCGGCTCCCGCTCCCCGGGGGCGGGGGCGGCTCGGCTGGAGGCGGAGCTGCAGCCGCGACACAACCCGCGCCGGGTGTAGCTACAGCAGCCGGACCGCCTGTGCAGGGGACAGGGAGGGAGCGGTGTAGCTACAGCCCGAGCGGCAGGAAGGGGCGGGGCCTGGGGCTCTGGCCCAGCGCCGGCCCCGCCCCGGGCGGACTCGCGGAGAGCAGCGCGGGGCACCCAGCCGGGCCGCCCCGGGCTCTGCCGCTGAATGCTGTTGGTGCTGCAGCGGCCCCTGCTTCGCTCTCCTCCCACTGGGCTGCAGGGGAAACTTCCAGCGCCCAGGGCTTCCTCCGAGCAGGGGCCATGCCCGCCTGGACATGGGAAGGACAAGGAGGGGTCAGATTTGCCCTTGCGGTAAAAAAAAACTTTGCTGCCTGCACTTTCGCCTGTAATCTGCTCACCTACTTAAAGTTAAGCATGGGCCTAAAGGTTTGCAGGGTGAGAGCCTAATTTAGTATCTAACAAAGGAAGGGGATCTGCGTGTGTGTTCGATCCCCCACCCCATCATCATAGTGGCTCATAAACTATAATGTGTTTAATAATATATGGAGTTATACCTATCTCATAGAGCTGGAAGGGACCCCCAAAAGATCATAAAGTCCAGCCCCCTGCCTTCACTAGCAGGACCAAGTACTGATTTTTGCCCTAGATCTCTAAGTGGCCCCCTCAAGGATTGAACTCACAACCCTGGGTTTAGCAGGCCAATGCTCAAACCACTGAGCAATCCCCCCCCCTTTTGTGAGGCAGGGAAGTTCCCTTCCCCACCATTTTATGGTTGGGGAAACTGAGGCACAGAATGATTAAGCAATTTACTCAAGGTCACACAAGAGCTGAAAATTAAACTTGGGTCTCCCAGATCCCCAGGTAGCACCCCAAGCACTGGACTATCCTTCCTCTTAGATTTGGAGAAGCTTTTATTTAATTAAGATTAATAAACCAGTTTCAAACTATTTGAATAAAATATATAAATGCAAAATATTAGTACAATAGCTTTATTTTTGTCAAAATTTTCAGGACAGACAGGTAAACTTTACAAAGGTCTTGTATATGTGAGAAAGTTGTCTGAGTTGAACCTAAATGGGCTTTTAAACCAATTTAGTTAAACTTTCTGTTGCAAACCCTTGTGTGAACACTCAATTTGAATTAAAAGTGATCTATTTCAGTTTATCTTAAACTTGTTCATAATCTACTTAAACTGTTTATTTCAGTTTAGTTTAAACTGAAATAAGTGTCCATTAGGGTTGCCAGGTGTCCGGTTTTTGACCAGAACGCCCAGTCTAAAAGGGACCCTGGCACAGCCGGGGCCCGGGGCTAAGGCAGGCTCCCTGCCTGCCCTAGCTCCATGTGGCTCCCAGAAGCGGCCACCAGGTCCTTGCAGCCCCTAGGCGAATGGGCGGCCAGGGAGGCTCCGCAGCTCCCATTGGCTGGGAACTGCGACCAATGGGAACTGCGGGGGCAGCGCCTGTGGGCACAAGGGCAGTGCGTGGAGCCTCCCTGGCTACCCATGCGCCTAGGGGCTGCAGGGACTTGGCAGCCCCATCCTGGGAGCCGCATTAAACGTCACTGGGACCCCGCACCAAGCTCCCTCCCGCACCCCACCCCAACCCCCTTCCCCAGTCCTGTTCAGCAGTGTGCAGGAGGTGTTGGGGGTGGGGGAGGAGCACGGGCAGGAAGAGGCAGGGGGCATCCTGGGGGGAAGGGGTGGAGTGGGGGTGGGGCTTGTGGGGAGCGGGAGTTGAGCACCCCCCAGGAACTGAAGAGGTCGGTGCCTATGTTTAATGATTGATACACATTTTTGCATAGAAACACTCTAATTATAGGGTCAATTTTGGAATATTGGAAATACTTTCAACACTTAATTATTTAATTACGGGAGTTATATAACCCTATCCTCCTTGAGTATGTTGGTTACTGGTTAGCTGCCTGTTAGCTAACATTGATTAGTTATTTCATACTTATTTGTGAATATGTCATCTGTTCTTTTAGTACTACATAAACATATTAATTTACTTATATGTAAGGACAGAGTGTATTTCCCTTTTGCTGTTCCATAACATATACAATATTCATTTTTGTCAAAGACGACCCCCCCCTCCCCAACATTCCTCATTCAGCTAAATTCAGAAAGCAGGAATTAATGTGAAGTTCTTTAATATGTATATCTAACTCATCAATCTAAAAAAAGTAATATACATTCTGTGCGCCTCTGTGAATCATGACACATTAATTAGGTTAGTGGTTCTCAAACCACTTCCCATCCAGCCCTTTTTCTATCAATTGAAATAAACTAGGCCCTGGTGTACACTAGGAAATTAGGTCAGTATAACTACATCGCTCAGGGGTCCAAAAAATCCAACCTAATCCCCAGGGTAGACAGTGCTAGGTTAATGGGAGAGTTCCCCTGTTGACCTAACTACTACCTCTTGGGGAGGTGTAGTACCTCCCTGACGGGAGAACCCCTCCCAGTAGCCTTTTGGAGTCTTCGCTGAAGTGCTACAGCTGCACCTTTTTAAGCATAGACAAGTCCTAGGAGGGAAGTCAAGACACTAAGGGCAGGTCTTCACTACAGGAGGGGGTCGATTTAAGAGACGCAAATTCAGCTATGCGAATAGCGTAGCTGAATTCGACGTATCGGAGCCAACTTACCCCGCTGTGAGGACGGCGGCAAAATCGACCTCCGCAGGCTCCCCGTCGACGGCGCTTACTCCTACCTCCGCTGGTGGAGTAAGAGCGTCGATTAGGGGATCGATTGTCGCGTCCCGATGAGACGCGATAATTAGATCCCCGAGAGATCGATTTCTACCCGCCGATTCAGGCGGGTAGTGTAGACCTAGCCTAAGGGTAATTGCCATCCTGGCATTTCCTGTATCTCAGGGGTAAGGAGCTGATAAGTGGAGTCTCCATCTGAGCAGCCAGGGGAAGGTGTGTATTTTTGTGTGCACCAAAGGTTGACTTTTCAATCTTAAATTAACACACACACATTGACAAGTGTGTAGAGGGGAGTTAAAAAGTCAAAAGATAGAGTAAAAAGTGGCATGATTTTCTCAGATTGCATTTAAAGTTTGGTGTCCTGGACAATTTATTTTAATTCCAGATAACTCTGAAAAGATCTTTCCAAGTCAGATACTTTTTCCAAAGTCTTCCTCGGCCATTCCCCAGTTTCCATCAGCTGATTTATCAAATCCGCTTTCTTAACAGGCATTACAAGCAGAAAACGCAGCCCTAAACCAGTGTGTTTTGATGTTTTTGGTTTGGGACTTTTTTTACAGCTACCTGTTTGTTGATCTTCCTCCCTTGGGAGCACAAAAAGGAACTAAAGTGGTGACTACATTGTTTGGAGTGCACTGATCCCTTTTTGGGGCCTCTAGGTGCTACTGAAATGCAAATAATAAATACATATCCGAAAGGATTGATCTGGCTGGTGTCTTTTGAGACATTACCATTTCCTACAGGGCTGCATTTCTTTCATCAGCAAACTTCTCTACTACCACTGTACAAAAGGTAGATGTGTTAGAAATAGAGCTGGACAGATTTTTTTTGCCAAATAGTTTATTTGATGAAAACTGCAGTTTTGGTCATCCTGAAACTATACCTCAATTTGACCCAAATAGATTTGGCCAGTCACAAAACAGCCAAAGGAGGAAGTGGTTAGGCCATGCCCCAGGACAGGGATCGGCAACCTTTGGCACGCGGCTCGCCAGGGTAAGCACCCTGGCGGGCCGGGCCGGTTTGTTTACCTGCCACGTCCGCAAGTTCAGCCGATCGCTGCTCCCACTGGATGCAGTTTGCCGTCCCAGGCCAATGGGGGCGACGGGAAGCAGCAGCCAGCACATCCCTCGGCCCGCGCTGCTTCCCACAGCCCCCATTGGCCTGGGACAGTGAACTGCATCCAGTGGGAGCCGCGATCGGCTGAACTTGCGGACGTGGCAGGTAAACAAACCGGCCCGGCCTGCCAGGGAGCTTACCCTGGCGAGCCACGTGCAAAACGTTGCCGATCTCTGCCCTAGGATGTGCTCCAGAATTGAAGTGAATTTTTTTCAATTCACTGAAAATTAAAATAATAATGATAATAATCAGATTTAGTTTGACCAGGCCTGATTTTTTTTTCTTCTATTTTTTGGAACTGCCACCAAACCAAAAAAATCAGTTTTTCACCCAGCTCTAGTTGGAAATAAATGACCACAACCTTCCGTTTTGACTGGACATTATAGAAAGTTTCTTTGTGGCATGCTGCCTCATGGAGGGCCTGAAGTGAACCTTTATAGGTTCCCCTCAAAGCTATAAAGGATAGGTCTAGATAAGTCTGGGATTTATTATGATTATTTCATTCATTGCCTTTGTGTGATAATAGAAATCTCTCTGCATCAAAACTGTCTATATCTGGGTCCCATTTTGGTTTACAGAGAGTAAGATGTAAGGGCCCTGGCATTCTTCCAACAGTTATTTTTTCCCCTAACGTGTCATTTTCCACAATATTTAGCTCTAACAATTTCAGATTTTTGATTGAGGAAGAAACCTCACCAATGCATGGTTCACTGTTTTGAGTCGTGCTGGGATGAAATCAAAGATACTGTCCAATAACCTGTGTGAACATATGCTTTCTATATTTTTGTGAAGCTTCACAGGCCAATTACTTCAGTTTCCATTGTGAACGATTTTTGTTGTCTGATCTCTTTGATTCCTGTATAATTCCATGCACATCCTGATAGAAGAGTTGTCATTAACTCTGTGATCTTCTTTGTTCTGTACAGTGCAAATCACTTTGGCAGAGTTCAAATGATTAATAGATAACAGTTTATGGCATGTTTTTAACTCATCCCCTAGTTTGGCTGACATGGTTAAAATTGCTGACTGATCAGAAGAATGCATTTAGAACTCCTCTTTTATTTTTTTTCTTCAGATGGTTTCAGAGCACATCAAACCTGTCCTCTACTCGCTACACTGGCTTCCCAAATAATTTCGAATCATATTCCAGCTATCAGTCCTCTTCGAAGCACTCCATGGCCTGGGCCCAGGATATCTAAAAGACCACCTAGAGCTCCAGGATGAAGACCATGGTTGACAACTTCGCTCCTCTGGCACAATGGAGCTCTCTACAATAAGGGTAAAGCTTGTCTGTGTGGGAGACCTTTCTCGGGGCTGGTCTGAGACTGTGGAATGAACTCTCTGAGGAACTAAGGGCCATCACAAACCTCACCACTTTCTTCAGGCATAAGGTGCTCTTCTTTGACTTTGCCTTCTTCAACATACACACAAATAGAAACAGGTATATTCATTAAAAATAAAAAGTCCTACTAAAACAAGTCACTCCACTGCACATGCTTCTCACCAAGGGGAGAGGATGAGAGAACAAACACATGACAAATGTTAGTCATGTCATTTAATGCACAATTGGAAGGCTCTAAGATAGTACGGTGATGAGCATGGTCTAAGACAGGGTAGGCAACCTATGGCACGCGTGCCAAAGGCAGCACGCATGCTGATTTTCAGTGGCACTCACACTGCCTGGGTCCTGGCCACTGGTCCAGGGGGCTCTGCATTTTAATTTAATTTTAAATGAAGCTTCTTAAACATTTTAAAACTCTTATTTACTTTACATACAACAATAGTTTAGTTATATATTATAGACTTATAGAAAGAGACCTTCTAAAAATGTTAAAATGTATTACTGGCATGCAAAATCTTAAATTAGAGTGAATAAATGAAGACTCAGCACACCACTTCTGAAAGGTTGCCAAACCCTGGTCTAAGAACCGAAAGAGAGTACAATAAACTAGAGGACTTAGTGTCAGTGGTACTCAGACAGGCATTCGATTCAGAAACCTTCATGTCCTACAATGAAATGTGATTTGCTAAGTGCACAAAAGGTTATGGTTATTATTAAAGGCACTGAAACAAACAATAAACATTCCATTACACTTTATACTTATTTTATTCTAATAGAATAAATTCAATGAAATAATAGATAGTTTACCTCAAGCGCTAGAAAACTGAGATACTAAAAGGAGAATTAGATTTCAAAGGAAAAGGATGTGTCCTGCCAACCTAACCCTCCCCACAAGAATAATTGGGTTAATGATCATGAGGTATTGGAACCATGAATTATGCACCTTAAATCAAGCATACTTCTGGGGATTTCCAAATGCAGGCAGTCTGGGGCTCCAGGCACACCATGACACAGATTCTTGGCAAACCCATCCCTTCTCTGTGGCCCCAATCTCCATTCAGAATGGTGGTGCTAGGGGACCACCCTCCTATCCCAGAAGGAAAGGGACAGCAACATGAGTGGCAGTAGGGTCTTCCTCCCCAATGAAGCAGCAAGGGTCACAACAGGGGTCCTCTCATAGATGACTCATGCCTCCTGATACGAGGGAGGCACAATCAAAGGGGAGGACATAGAATCATAGAATATCAGGGTTGGAAGGGACCTCAGGAGGTCATCTAGTCCAACCCCCTGCTCAAAGCAGGACCAATCCCCAGACAGATTTTTGCCCCAGATCCCTAAATAGCCCCCTCAAGGATTGAACTCACAACTCTGGGTTTAGCAGGCCAACACTCAAACCACTGAGCTATCCCTCCCCCATGTCTCCTCTGCCCAGTGACCTCCCCACCCAGCCCAGGGCCACCACGTTCTTCTCAACCCACCAGCATTACTTGCAGGGGTCTGTCCTCCTCCCACTGCGCCTCTCCCCAGGCATGTTTGGCCACTGTCCCTGGCGGCCGGGCCTGGGCAGGAAGCAGGAGGGAGCTGCTTCTCACACTAGCTGAAGCTGGCCACTCTGGGTTGCTGACTCTGTGCTTGAATAATAAGAGTATAGCAGCAGAAACAGATTACTGACCACCTGACAAGGATGGTGATGGTGACTGTGAAATGCTCAGGAAGATTAGAGAGGCTACAAAAACAGAAAACCCCCAAATAATGAGGAATTTAAACTATCCCCATGTTGACTAGGTGCATGTCACCTCAGGAAGAAATGCCGAGATAAAATTTCTAGATGCTATTAAAGACTGCTTTTTGGAGCAGCTAATCCTGGAATCCACAAGGGGAGAGGCAATTCTTGATTTAGTGCTAAGTGTAGCACAATATTTCGCCCAAGAGGTGAATACAATTGAACCACTTGGTAATAGTGAGCATAATGCAATTAAATTTAACATCCTTGTAGGGGGGAAAATACAAAAGATACCCATCACAGTAGCATTTAACTTCAGAAAGGGGAACTACACAAAAATGAGGAAGCTAGTTAAATGGAAATTAAAAGGAACAGTCACAAGAATGAAATGCCTATAAGCTGTGTGGAAACTATTTAAAAACACCATAACAGAGTCTCAAACTAAGGCCTAGAAAATTAAGTTAGCATAACTTCATTGCTCAGCCTGAAAAATCCACACCACTGAGCGGCGTTGTTAAGCCAACCTAGATCCCCATGTAGACAGTGGTAGGTCGACAGAAGAATTCTTCTATCTACCAAACTACCACCTCTCAGGTAGGCAATAGCATTTTAAGTGCAGACATACCCTAAATATATACCAAATTAATAAAAACAGTAAGAGGACCAAAAAAATCCCAACATGGCTAAACAACAAAGCAGGGCCAGATTAACTTTTTGTGGGCCCCCCTGGGAAATGAAGGGGCCAGGGGCAAGAGCACAGCGGGCACGGTGGATTTGATTTAAATCACTAGTCAGGAAGACTAGATTTAATCATGTTTTTCTACATAAAAGTGCATTCCTGTTGGTTGTTATAACCTCAATACATATTCTTCACAACTCAGAGATAGATGTAGGCTTCATTTTTAGAAGGTACACACTATACATTTTTAAACAGTGATTTATTTTGAAAACTTTTTAGATTAGTTTTACAGCTATATCAGAAAATGAATGATTGTTTGGTTATTTCATTTACCAAAGGTAATTGAAGCAGATATTTATGAAGTCACTGGGAGGTGAAGTATCTCCAATTCAATAGGTTAATCGTTAATATTTGGAGGATTTTCTTGCCAGGCTGTATTAGGAGGAGAACATCACCAGACAGACATTTAAATTGTTTTATTTAACTAAAACAACAACATTAAGTATTCTGGATTTTTTTCTTCAGCAGCAAACATAATATTTTAACAAAAAAGCATATGTCCCTCGCTTCTTATATTTATTTCCAGATTTCTATTCTTGTCCAGATCTGTTCCGCCCCCAACAATCTTCTATTCATTGAACTTTTTGAAACTTTTCACTTTTAAAGAGAGGTAAGGGATTGACTCTGTGTACACAAATTTGCAGAGGGACAATAGAGTTGAGGTGTGTTATTTCTCCTCTATATATTATTTATTTATTTTAAAACATTTTTGCCATTAACAAGCATGTTACCTCTGGAGACACAAATCCACAGTTTGTGAACTGCAAAACTAAGATCTCTGATGGTATCTTCTAGACTGAGCACTGAGTCCCATTGGGTAGATAGAAAGATTAACCTAAATAATCTATACAGAAGCCCCTGGAACCCCATAAGATTAGGTTCCTAATCCATGAACTATTCGAACTCATTTACAAAAGTTTTCTTAAACATTACATGAATATATTGTCTCATACTATAGCATTAGAATTTATAATCCCTATTTCATGATGAGATATAATGTATTTTAATTAAAACTATCTTTAGATAGGTTTTTCCTCAAAAATCCAATTTAAATAAAAAAAATCCGATTTTTGTTTTTAAGTCATTGATTTTTATCCACCCGGACAGCGGGGCATGGTGGGGGGAGAGGATTGGTCCCCAGCTGGAGCGAGGCAGGGGACATGGGGGGGAGGAAGGATTGGTCCCCAGCTGGAGCGAGGCTGGGGCCAGGGGCAAGAAGAGCACAGTGGGGCATGGGGGGTGGATTAGTCCCTTCTGACTGGAGCAAGGCAGGGGCCAGGGGCAATAGCACAGCGGAGCAGGAGCTAGGGTTGGTCCCTGGAGCAAGGGAGGGGCCACGGGTAAACTGGAAGCGCAGCAGGGCTGGGGAGGGGGTAAACAGAATTCACCCCTGCCCCTGCCCACATAGAGTCGGTACCTACCTTCTCTCTGGTTCTAACCCATTCTCTTCATCTCTCTCTCCACTGAGCTGAGGGTGTGGGTGCACTGAGCACAAGGCTGGGGGTGCAGGGTCTGGGAGGGAGTTAGGGTGCAGGACCAGGCTGGGGGTTGGGGTGCAGGGTCTGGCCAGGAGCTAGGGTGAGGGAGGGGGCTCAGGGTTGGGGCAGGAGGTTGGGGTGTGGAGCGCTTACCTGGGGCAGCTCCCATTTGGTGTGAGGAGTGCAGGCGGGAATGTGTGTGGGGGGGCGGTGTGTGCAGGAGCTCCCGTTTGGTGCTCAGGGTGGGGATGGGGATGTGGAAGGGTGCAGGAGTCAGGGCATGGGGTGTGGGGGGGCTGGATATTGTGGGGGGTGCAGGAGTCAGGACTAGGGGCTGGGTGTGTGTGAGGGGTGCAGGAGTCAGGGTATGAGGTGTGGGGGTGCAGGAGTCAGGGCAGAGGGCTGGGGTTGTGGGCTGGGGTCGTGGGGGTGTTCCCAGCCCCCTGCCCTGAGCGGCTCATGGCAGGGGGCTGGAGGGGCTATGCCCTGATTTCACCCCCTTCCCCAAGGCCCCACCCCGCCTCTTCTCCGCCTCCTCCCCCGAGCGGCGAGCGCACTGCGGCTCTGCTCCTCCCCCTCCCTCGCGCAGGCAAATAGCTGTTCGGCGGCAGGGGAAGCGCTGGGAGGGGGAGGGGCGGGAACGTGGGGGAGGAGCTTGGCTGCCGGCGGAGCTTGGCTGCCGGCGGAGCCGGCAGGACCAAGCTTCTGCCCGCTGCCCCCGCAGGCGAGAGTGGTGGGCAGGAGGCAGAGAAGAGCAGGCTGGGCCGGGGCCCCTTTGGAGCGTGGGCCTGGCGCCATGGTAAATCCGGTACTGCAACAAAGTAAAAAAGATGGTAAGAGGCAAAAAGGCAGCCTTTAAAAATTGGAAGTCAAATCCTAATGAGGAAAATAGAAAGGAGCATAAACTCTGGCAAGTGAAGTATAAAAGTATAATTAGGCAGGCCAAAAAAGAATTTGAAGAGCAAATACCAAAGACACAAAACATGACAGCCAAATATCTTTTTAACTATGTCAGAATCAGGAAGACTGCCAAACATCAGTGTGGCTACTGGACAATCGAGGTGTTAATGGGGCATTCAAGGAAGACAAAGCTGTTGCAGAGAAGCTAAATGAATTATTTGCATAGATCTTCATTGCAGAGGACGTTAAGGAGATTCCCACACCTGAGCCATTCTTTTTAGGAGACAAATCTGAGGAACTGTCCCAGATTGGGGTGTCAATAGAGGAGGTTTTGGAACAAATTGATAAATTAAATAGTAATAAGTCACCAGGACCAGACAGTATTTACCCAAGAGTTCTGAAGGAACTCTAATATGAAATTGCAGAATAACTAACTTTGGTTTGTAACCTATCTCTTAAATCAGCCTCTGTACCAGATGACTGGAGGATAGCTAATATAACACTGATTGTTAAAAAGGCTCCAGGAGAGATCCTGGCAATTACAGGCCGGTGAACCTAACTTCAGTACAGGCAAATTGGTTGAAACTACAGGAAAGAACAGAATTATCAGACACACGGATGAACCCAGTATGTTGGGGAAGAATCAACACAGCTTTTGTAAAGGGAAATCATGCCTCATTAATCTATTAGAATTCTTTGAGGGTGTCAACAAGCATGTGGACAAGGATGATCCGGTTTATATAGTGTACTTGGATTTTCAGAAAGCCTTTGACAAGGCCCCACACCAAGGGCTCTTAAGCAAAGTAAGCAGTCATGGGATAAGAGGGAAAGGTCCTTTCATGGATCAGTAACTGGTTAAAAGACAGGAAACAAAGGGTAGGAATAAACGGTCAGTTTTCACAATGGAAAGTAGTAAATAGCAGGGTCCCCAAAGATCTGTACTGGGACCTGTCCTGTTCAACATATTTATAAATGATCTGGAAAAGGGGGTAAACAGTGAGGTGGCAAAGTTTGCAGGCTGAAGATAGTTAAGTCCAAAGCTAACTGCAAAGTGTTACAAAGGAATCTCACTAAACTGGGTGACTAGGCAACAAAATGGCAGATGAAATTCAATGTTGATAATTGCAAAGTAATGCACATTGGAAAACATAATCCTGATGACACATACAAAATGATAGGGTTTAAATTAGGTGGTCCCACTCAAGAAAGAGATCTTGGAGTCATTGTAGATAGTTCTCTGAAAATATCTGCTCAATGTGCAGCAGCGGTCAAAAAAGCTAACATTAGGGAAGGGATGGATAATAAGACAGAAACTATCATAATGCCATTATATAAATCCATGATATGCCCATACCTGGAATACTGCATGAAGTTCTGGTCAACCCATCTCAAAAAAGATATATTAGAATTGGAACAGGTACAAAGAAGGGCAACAAAAATAATTAGGAGTATTGAACAACTTCCATGTGAAGAAAGATTAAAAAGACTGGGACTGTTCATCTTAGAAAGTGATGACTAAGGGGCGATATGATTGAGGTCTATAAAATCATGAAAGAGATGGAGAAAGTGAATAGGGAAGTGTTATTTAAGCCATAACACTAGAACCAAGGGTCACACAATGAAATTAATAGGCAGCAGGTTTAAAACAAACATAAGGAAGTACTTCTTCACACAATGCATAGTCAACCTGCGGGACTTATTGCCATAGGATGTTGTGAAAGCCAAAAGTATAACTGGGTTCAAAAAAGAATTAGATAAGTTCGTGGAGAATAGGTCTATCAATGGCTATTAGCCAAGATGGTCAAGGATGCAACCCCATGCTCTGGGTGTTTCTAAACCTCTGACTGCCAGAAGCTGGGACTGGACGACAGGAGATGGATCACTTGACAATTGCCCCATTCTGTTCATTCCCTCTGAAACATCTGGCACCAGCCGCTGTTGGAAGACAGGATACTGGGCTACATGGACCATTGTCTGACTCAGTATGGCTGTTCCTATGTTTGTATGTTTCCTAGCCCATTGCTTTAACCATGTCACCCCTTTCTTTCATCCCTCCTCTGGCTTCTCTTTCTCTGGTGCATTAAACATAAGCTACTTGTCTTCACTTTCAACACCCTTCACAGCCTGTCACAATCTTACCGATCATCTCTCATTCACTGTCAAAATATCAACTCCCATCTCCAGTTGGTCCATGATGCCACCCTCCACCACCCATTTGTTAAATTTTCAAACAAGCATCTTTGTGCTTTCTCCCATGTTGCCCCTCACACTTGAGAGGAGCTCCCCATAAACAACTGTAAAGCCACATCATTGTTCGCCTTCAAATCCCTTCTTAAAACTCTCGCTGGCTGTGATGAGTGCAAAAAACATGACAAGGACTAGGCTGCTGGTGTGCTGTGGCTACAACCTGTCATGCTGACCAATACTGTCTGATTGTTTCCTTGTACTCCGCCATCTGTCTGTATCCATCTTTTGTCGCTTGTCTTATATATAGATTGTAAAACTTTTGGGGCAGAATCCATCTTTTTTGTTCTGTGTTTGCACAGCGCCTAGTACAATGGGGTCCTGGTCCATGACTAGACATTACTATAATACAAATAAATAATAATAATAATAATTAGTAATTAATAATATATTTTTGAACCCTTAGTTTGGTGACTAGAGCTTAGATTACAACTGTAATGGATGCTAAACTGTATTATACTATTCAGTCACTAGATGGTACTGTGTGTAACATATAGTAACTCCTCACTTAACGTTGTAGTTATGTTCCTGAAAAATGCGACTTTAAATGAAATGATGTTAAGCGAATCCAATTTCCCCATAAGAATTAATGTAAATAGGGGGGTTAGGTTCCAGGGCAGTTTCCCCTACTCTGCAAGCATCGGGGCGGGGGGCTAAACCCTCAGCCCGCCCACTCCACCCCTTCCCCCAAGCCCCCACCCTTGACCCGTCTCTTCTCCCCCCTCCCTCCCCCTTTATTTCGCACGCTGCGTCCTGGCTCATCCCCACTCCCTCCCCTCCCTTCTAAATGCCACAAGCCAGCTGATTGCCGCATTCGGGAGGCAGGGGAGGGAGGGGGGAGGCGCGCCGAGTCCTCACTCCTCCCCCTTCCCTCCTGCCCAGGGCAATCAGCGGGCTTGCCGTGTTCGGGAGGCAGGGGAGGGAGGGGGAGCCTGCGCACCGAGTCCTCGCTCCTCCCTGCTCCCTTCTGCCTCCAAAACGCCGCAAGCCAGCTGATTGCCATGGGCAGGAAGCAGGGGGATGAGGGGGAAGGCACTGATCCACGGGGTCTGCTGGCAGGCGGGAGGCGCTGGGGGCGGGGCGTAGGGAGGCTGCCAGCTGTGGAGAAAGCAGGCAGCCAAACAACGTAAGAGTGGAGCATTGCACAACTTTAAATGAGTATGTTCCCTAATTGATCAGCAATGTAACAACGAAACAACGTTAAGCGGGATGACTTTAAGTGAAGAGTTACTGTGCCTTCTTTAAGCTAACCTCAGCCATACCTGGCAGTACATTAAAGGATCTTATACTGAACACATATGGTATGTATCTGTCTGAGAAGGAAGCTCTGTGGCCAGTCCTTATCTGCTATAGAAGCCTGACCTGATAGTAACAGCCCTGCAACCTACAGTGACTTCTGACATGACATGGTGTCAGGAACAAACCAGTGCCAGAGGAGAACAGAAACAAAAGGGAAAACAGCAATACAGGTTGCAAACAGAAGGAACAAAGCAACAAAGATTGCAGGATCTCATCAAGATGCCACTCTTCAATGCTCCAGACAGGGCCGGTGCAACCCATTAGGCGACCTAGGCAGTCGCCTAGGGCACTAGCATTTGGGGGGCGGCATTTCGGGTCCTTCGGTGGCGACTGCGGCGGCCGGATCTTCGGCCGCCCCGGTCGTCATCGACATTTAGGCGGAGGGAGCTGGGGCAGGGGGGTGCGGGGAGGGCCGCCTGCAGCAAGTAAGGGGGGGGGCAGCACGCAGGGGAAATCCCCGCCCCAGCTCACCTCTGCTCCGCCTCCTCCCCTGAGCACGCCGCCCCGCTCTGCTTCTCTCCCTCCCAGGCTTGCGGCACCTAACAGCTGATTCGCGCTGCAAGCCTGGGAAGCGGGAGAAGTGGAGCGGCAACGGCGTGCTCGGGGAGGAGGCAGAGCAGAGGTGAGCTGGGGCGGGGAGCTGCCGCATGGCTCCCCGGGCCGGGGGGAGCTGCCGCGGGGGGGGGGCACCCCAGGGCGGAGGGGGGGCTGAGAACTGCCACAGGGCTCGGGGGGGGGGGCACAAGGTGGAAGTTTCGCCTAGGGCGCGAAACATCCTTGCCCTGGCCCCAGAGAACGTAAAACTTTGACAAACCTTCACAATGGACAGACTGGAAGCAGTATTTTGCAAGATTTCAAATTGCTACAAAACTTCAAAAGGAAACTGAAGATATACAGGTAGCCTCTTTAATTTATGCTATTGGGAAGCAAGCAGAGCATATCTTTAAATCTTTTACCTTACTGAAGACAGTCACAACGATGCTTATGAAGGAGTTTGGCTATGTTTGATGCACACTTTATACCTCAGAGAAATGTGATTAATGACGGAGCATGTTTTCACCAGTGAATTCAAGAACCAAGAGAAATGCTGAATGTTAAATAAGAACTCTGCATGCATTGGCTGAAAACTGTGATTTTGGGGCTGCAAAACATAAAATAAAATAAAATAAATAAAATTAATGGAGATATCCCATCTCCTAGAACTGGAAGGGACCTTGAAAGGTCATCAAGTCCAGCCCCCTGCCTTCACTAGCAGGACCAAGTACTGATTTTGCTCCAGATCCCTAAGTGGCCCCCTCAAGGATTGAACTCACAACCCTGGGTTTAGCAGCCCAATGCTCAAACCACTGAGCTATCCCTCCCCCCAAACATGACAATATCAGAGAGAGGCTGGTTAACATGACAATATCAGAGCGAGGCGGGTTAACAGATAAAAATCTTTCTCAGCATCTATAATTAAAACCAGACTTAATCCTAAACACAGCTATACAGCTAGCAAAACAGTTTAAACTAATCAAAGAGCAGAACAAAAGGCAGAAGCAGCTTTAAAAACCTAAAATTAGATTAGCTTCAGGTAAACTAACCCTAAGCCATACACAGACATATGAATGCTAAAAGTCTTTATCTTAAAAGCCCTGAGGCTATGAGGAAATTCCAGGCAAACTACAAAGCTTTCAGAATAAATGTACAAGATGTGGAAAATTTTATAGCTCAAGATGTGTGTCCAGCTAAAGGCGCAATACATAATAAATACACAAAATATGAACATTTTGCAGCTGTTTGCCTCACTAAGGCAGTGAGAGCACTAAACATGAATACAATCAAGAGACATTATTTGTGGTATCTATCACATGTGACGACACAGAACCTGCCTGGAGAGTGAAACTGAATATTCATAGAAAGATGATTGACTTTAAAACTGACTTAGGAGCTGATGTCACAGTCATCTCAGAAGGGACCTACAAGACCTTTCCACAGTGACAAAACCACTGAATGAATTGTTAAAGTCCAACACGTCTCGATTATGGGGGCCAAATCAAGAAATTGTCTTCAAAAACCTAACAGAAATTATCTCAACAGCGCCAGTTCTCAACTACTAGGATGTGAACAGACCCACAATGGTCAGTGTGCATGCAAGCAGTTACGGCTTAGGTGATGTATTGTTGCAACAACATGGATTTGAGTGGAAGCCAATTGCATTTTGCTCCCACACGCTAACAGAAGCAGCAAAATGATATGCACACATTGAAAAGGAGTGCCTGGCAAACATATGGGCATGTGAGAACTTTTACAGCTATCTGTGTGGATTGGATTAGTTTACACTAACAGACCATACATTTCTTCTAACCCTCATTAACTGAAAAGACCTGGATCAAGCACCGCTGAGATACCAGTATCTTTTGATAAGATTAATGCAATTTAACCCAAATGCTAAATAGGTTCCTGATAAAATCTTGTTAGTAGCTGGCACTCTGTCATGGAGACCAGCATCACACTCAACTATCGTGAGCTCAAAGCTGATACAAAAGGCATACGTGGATGCTGTGGATGCATACAGAGCAATGTCAGAAAAGAAATAACATCAGTTACAAAGAGCAATATTATCTGACACACAACTTAAAGAAGTTCTAAGTTACATTAGAGTTGGCTGGTCCAAGATCTAAAGGATAATAGGGAAGTGCTAAGAAACTACTTTGCAGTACATGGACAATTACGTGAGGCAAATGGACTCATGATTACAGGTGGTTGCATTGTAATTCCAAACAAAATAAGAGGAGACATCCTAAACTAACTAAATGTTGTGAATGGGTCAACCAGTCAGTCTGATGGTCAGGCATCAGCAAGGACATAAAGTATTTGCATTTGAACACTGTAGAACTAGTAGAGCGACACAATACAAATAACCTTGAATAATATATCTCTCTACCAAACAGACCTTGAAAGAGACTAGCTGCAGATTTATATGAATATAAAGGATATCATTACCTGGTCATAGTGGACTGTTTTTCCAGATGTATAGAAATAATATACTTGTTGCATATTGTAACATGTCACAGTGTTCTCGGGAAACTGAAGTGCACTTTTGCTTACTTTGGTATTCCAAAACAACAAGTGATGGACAATGGATCACAATTCACTGCAGCAGAATTTAATTCATTATGAACGAAATACGATTTTATAGCAGCTTACATTACCCACAAGCAAATGGAGAGGCTAAGACAGCTGTTCGGATAGCCAAGAAAATCCTGCAGCAGGAAGATCCATTTCTTGCTCTTCTGAGCTACAGATTAACACTGATACCTGCTACTGAATATAGTCCAGCACAACTCCTGATGGGAAGACAACTCAGAACTACCATCCAACTTTGGAAAAGAATCTCTCTCTAAAGTGGCCAGACATGAAGAGAGTAGCCAAATCAGATAAAATGGCAAAAAAAGTTTATGGACATGTTTACTAATGGTGAAACTCAATTCGAGAACTGCCAGGTCTATAACCTGGTGACTGTATTCATGTCAAACTGGATGGAGAAAAAGGACGGACAACTTCAGCTGTCATAAAGACAAAGAATTCATCACCCAGATCATATGTGATTGAGACCGACAGTGGAGACTTCAACAGAAACCGTTGACATTTACAATTTGTTCCTCAGAAAGAACAGTCAACTGAGCAAATTCTACAGATGGCAGCTGCAGAACAAGAAGACTCAAAAATTCCAAACCGACCACAGCCAATTGTTGCAATTAATTAACAGCCAGATGACCAAGTGTCATAACTATAAAGGGAAGGGTAACAGCCCTCCCGTGTACAATACTATAAAATCCCTCCTGGCCAGAGACACCAAAATCCTTTTACCTGTAAAGGGTTAAGAAGCTCAGGTAACCTGGCTGACACCTGACCCAAAGGACCAATAAGAGGACAAGATACTTTCAAATCTTGGGGGGGGGGGAAGGCTTTTGTTTGTGCTGTTTGTTTTGGGGGGCTGTTCGCTCTTGGGACTAAGATGGACCAGACATCAATCCATGCTCTCCAAATCTTTCTGAACAAGTCTCTCATATTTCAAACTTGTAAGTAACATCTAGGCAAGGCGTGTTAGTTTTATCTTTGTTTTCTCAAATTGTAAATGTTCCTTTTGCTAGAGGGTTTACCTCTGTTTGCTGTAACTTTGAACCTAAGGCTAGAGGAGGTTCCTCTGGACTCTTTGAATCTGATTACCCTGTAAAGTTATTTTCCATCCTGATTTTACAGAGATAATTTTTACCTTTCTTTCTTTAATTAAAAGCCTTCTTTTTAAAAATTGATTTTTCCTTGTTTTAAGATCCAAGGGGGTTGGATCTGGACTCACCAGGAATTGGTGGGGGGGGGAAAGAAGGGGGAATGGTTAATTTCTCCTTGTTTTAAGATCCAAGGGTTTGGATCAGTGTTCACCAGGAAATTGGTGGAGAAGTCTCTCAAGGCTACCCATGAAAGGGTTATAGTACTTGGGAGGGAGTTATTCTTGGGGGGGGAGGTAGACAGAGTTTCCTAAATGACTCATAAATAATTTGGGTGGTGGCAGCAAAACCAGATCTAAGCTGGTAGTTAAGCTTAGAGGTTCTCATGGAGGTCCCCACATCTGTACCTTAGAGTTCAGAGTGGGGAAGGAACCTTGACACCAACTTTTGGGTCATGTAATTAAAAAACCAGTATGCTTCAGAGACACTTAACAGACTGATACTTCAAAGACACCGTGATATTGTAAATTTTGTAAATGGTAGGAACATTGAACTTAAAGGGGGAGAGGTAATGGAATGCTAAACTTTATTATAATGTTCAGCCACTAGGTGGCATTGGGTATAACATACCTTATATAAAAAAACGAGGAGTACTTGTGGCACCTTAGAGACTAACAAATTTGTTTGGGCATAAGCTTTCGTGGGCTAAAGCCCACTTCATCTGATGCATGCAGTGGAAAATACAGTAAGAAGATATATATATACAGAGAACATGAAAAATGGGTGTTGCCATACCAACTCTAACGAGACTAATCAATTAAGGTGAGCTATTATCAGCAGGAGAAAAAAAACTTTTGTAGTGATAATCAGGATGGCCCATTTCAACCAGTTTCCAGTAGGGGAAAAAATAGCATGGGGAAATAGTTTTTACCATGTGTAATGACCCATCCACTCCCAGTCTTTATTCAAGCCTAATTTAATGGTGTCCAGTTTGCAAATTAATTCCAGTTCTGCAGTTTTTCGTTGGAGTCTGTTTTTGAAGTTTTTTTGTTGAAGAATTGTGACTTTTAGGTCTGTAATTGCGTGACCAGGGAGATTGAAGTGTTCTCTGACTGGTTTTTGAATGTTATAATTCTTGACGTCTGATTTGTGTCCATTTATTTTTTTGCGTAGAGACTGTCCAGTTTGGCCAATGTACATGGCAGAGGGGCATTGCTGGCACATAATGGTATATATCACATTGATAGATGTGCAGGTGAACGAGCCTCTGATGGTATGGCTGATGTGATTAGGTCCTATGATGGTGTCCCTTGAATAGATATGTGGACAGAGTTGGCAACGGGCTTTGTTGCAAGGATAGGTTCCTGGGTTAGTGTTTTTGTTGTGTGGTTGCTGGTGAGTATTTGCTTCAGGTTGGGGGGCTGTCTATAAGCGAGGACTGGCCTGTCTCCCAAGATTCCCAAGAGTGAGTCTCTTAAGGTGCCACAAGTACTCCTTGTTCTTTTTGCTGATACAGGCTAACACGGTTACCACTCTGAAACCTGATAGCTTATTTAAGTTACCCTCAGCCATACCTGGAAGCACATTAAAAGATCTTATATTGAACACATCTGGTGTATATCTACCTGAGATATCTGCACAGAAGCTTGACCTGCTAGTAACAGCCCTGCAACTTACCATGGACAAGGTGTACATGGCAAGAACTAAATTTCCAAAAGATTTTCTTCTATCCCTCAATGAATAAGCAATTATTCTGCGAGGGACCTTTTTTCTTTGGGAGCTCACCCTTTCTCCTCTTGCTGCTTGTAGAAGGAAAGGGAAGGTCAGAGTAGTACAGAAGAGTGGGGGGGGCGGGGGTGGTCAGATCTTTGCAGTGTGGGATGCACTCAGGGCATCAGCTCTGCCCCACATCCATACCCCCCTTCCATTTCTGTTTCCCTTCAAAAACTGCCCCCACAGTGCTGAGACCAGGATGGGGAACTGAGAACAGTCATGTCACTGTGAAGGGATTAGCATGCAGCTAGTGCATTCTGTGGCCAGGGTTACCATTGCCAAGGAGCCAGCGGCAGGGGAGGCAGAGAATTGGGTTGTGGTACATTGGGTTGTGGGATGCTAAGAAATTATTTTAAAAAACCCAGTGAAATTAAATGCCCCAAAACCTCTTTGACGCAGAATTAAGATTGCCCACTGATGCCTCCTCCTGCCTTTCCAGAGTTCAGCTACACTAAAATCTCTGAAAACCAGGAAATGAAAAGTAAAGATACATGCTAGCCCTGCAATGTAACCTTAACTCTGTTCTCTTTGAGCAATGCCCCAAAATGCCAAAAACACACATACTAATACACTACCCTTACACACGCCAGCTATTGCCAGCTCCAGGATATGGAGACAAAATTGGCTCCTTCTCAGGAGCGGCGCCAGGGTTTTTGGCGCCCCTAGGCGGGGGTCCTTCCGCGCTCCCGGTCGTCGTCGGCAATTCTGCGGCGGGGGGGTCCTTCCGCGCTCCTGGTCTTCGGGGCACTTCAGCGGCGGGTCCCGGAGCGAGTGAAGGACCCACCGCAGAATTGCCACTGAAGACCCGGAGCGCGGAAGGACCCCCCGCCGCCGAATTGCCGCCAAGGGCGGCAAAATACCGCCCCCCCAAAATCCTGGCGCCCTAAATGGAAGCTCCTTTTGGAAAGAATTCAGATGTCCATATTGATTCTTTTATTGTCTTTGCTACCATTGACCATTAAGTGTTGTTAATATGTCACTGGACTCTGGCATGTTTGGAGAGAATTGCTTGAGTGGCTCTGTTCCATTCTGTCAGAGAGATTTCAGAGACTACTGTTAGGCAATTGTTCATCTATCCCAAGGGCTCTCTCATGCACAGTTTCATGCTGTTCTTCTGGCTGGTACCCTTCTGTTCAACATGTATGTGAGGTTGTTAAGAGTGTTAATAGGGAGATCTGGGGTGCAATGCCTTCAGTAGCCAACCCTGGCAATACAATTGAACAACATACTCAAGCCGAATATAGTGTGGGCCTGAATGAGGGCTAGCTGACTGAGGCTCAGTCCAGGTACAATTGTGATAATTGACTGAGGTAAACAACAAAAAATAATGGTGGACTCTAGATCAAAATCCTTCAATTAAAGTAGTATGTATACTGTTTACTACTGAAGTTCACATACTGGAAGCCTTGGATCTCCAGTTGTTGCTGGATCCCCACATTGCCATGGTTGCTACATATGTTTTTATCATTTGCACTTGGTAAAACAGGTTGTGACCATTTATTTGACATGTGGACCTCATCCTGGGTATCCATACCTTTGTCACCTATAAGTTGGATCGCTGCAACATGTTCTGTATGCGTCTTGCAAACCAGTGGGCTAACTCACAAGCCCATGAACCAGAGAACATTCTCCTGCCACAGAACTTCACTTTCTTTACTTCAGAGCTTCAGTTTTATTTCTTCAAAATAAAACTGTTTAACACAATTTAAAATATCATTCATGTCCTTTCCTCCTGATTTGGGGCCTTCCCCAGAACCGCATCTACTCCCTACAGGGTTACACTCCACAGGCCATCTGCCTTGGAGTCACATATGAAGTAGGTTCTCTTTCATGACATAGGAACTCCTGCGGGAGTCTTCCTGCAACTATCACTAGTCACTACTGCTGACTTTTATGAGGACCAGGAGATCTTCAGGCTATCACCTAATGCCTGGGTCACATCATCAGCTGGTCAGTCACAGATGGAGGTAGGCTCAACTATCCTTAAAGGGCTAACCACCATTCAAAAAATTAAAGTTAGTGCAGAATTAGACTGCCCGTTGTGTATTTCACGCAGAGAGGACATTCAATTTATGATCATAGAAGCATAGGACTGGAAGGGACCTCGAAAGGTCATCTAGTCCAGTCCCCTGCACTCATTAGCTGTCCGTTGATTTCTGAGCGAACCTCAGGTTTGTGGGTGTTGATGCATAACATGTTAAAGGGTTTGGGTCCTGACTACCAGAAAGACCTTCTCTCTCCCCTTTTGTCATACTTTGACACTTGTGATCAACCAAGGCACTTGAGTTTACAATCCTCTGGTTCAAACAAGGGGCAGGTTCCGACGTCTTGTCAGTGGAAGATCCTCAATTCTGGAACTTTCTCCCTCTTGGCACCAAACAGCCCTGATTTATTGACCTTAGAATCATAAAATATCAGGATTGGAAGGGTCATCTAGTCCAACCCCCTGCTCAAAGCAGGACCAATCCCCAACTAAATCATCTTCAGGAAACACTGCAAAGCTTATCTATTTCCCCAGGCTTTTCCCTAAAGCATTGAATAGGGCTGGAGGGGAGAGAGGAGAGTTCATTTTTTGGTGAGTTAGGAGGTCCTTTTACAGCCATTTGAGTTTATTATTTGTATGTATAATTATTGTTCTGTGGCTAGAGTATTATGTGGGAGCTTTACTACACAGAATAAATATACACATTTAATGGCTCTCTTAGCTGTTCAATGTTTTACATCATAAGTAAGACAACTAAGAGACAAAAAGGGGAAACTGAGAAAACAGAGAGGGTAAAGCATAAAACAGAGAAGAAAGCAGAGATTTTATAATAGTTATTTAGTGCTCAGATATTATTGTGATAAGCATAGTATAAATATCTAGATAGATTCAGATTCCTTGGGCAAGGCCTATCTCTTCCTCTCTGTTCTGTACAGTGCTGACCACAGTATTAGTGCTTAACAAACAATAGCAACAGTTTTGCCAACCCTATGCATTCAAAAATAACGAGTCAGGCCGCCAGAAATAATGAAATTGGCTTAAAATCATGAGATTATTAATCTAACAAATGTGGGGTTCTTTTTATTTGCCTTCTGGTTTTGGAGCCTTTAAGGATCGTGTTTTCCAGCTTTTCTCTGCAACCATGAGGCTAGAAACTTAGCTTTCATTAAAAAAAAAAAAAAAAAAAAAGTGAGATTCTCCTGTAATCATATGACTTCTGGATCTGGGGCTTTAAAAGAGGAAATTTTCAGATAAGCACAGATACATTTTCCTAATATTGAGAGACTTGTGATAAAATCACACTTTGCCAATCCAGTTATATTAAGTGAAGGTCTTTATGAGTAAAGTCAAGTCTTCATGAGTCAGTACTCAGTACTCATGAAGACTGCTTAAAGCAGGAGAAGAGAAACATACATATAACCTTTGTAAGGAAGAAGAGGTCTATCCTGCAGTGCCTTCATCACAACACTGTTCTTCCCCCACTCTTTTTATGATTGTTCACATAGCCATAGACATTGCAGGCTGAGAATGCAGCATCTAGGAAAATGAAGTTTTGCAATTTATATTCCCCATATTTTGAATTTATAGCATAAGCAATAAAACAAGCAGGAGAAATCCGGTCCCAACCCCCCCACGAGAGATTCCTCCAGACACCAACCAGAGTTATCCTCTGCTTCCTGTAGTTGAAGTTTCAGTGGTAACAGTCAGGTCAGTGAAAGAAACGCAGGGAAGAAATGCATGAAGAGCTACTAGAGAAACTACAAGCAACCAAAGAGTGATTGGGGAGGAGGGAGAAGAGGAAGGAAGGGCGGGCGGGGGAGGGGAGGAGAGAAGATGGGGGGGGAAGAGGAGGAGCTAGGCCTCTCCTGCTAATAATACTGTTGTCTTGACAACTGGGCTTACCAATAAGTATCCATTTTAAATAAAAATATCCTCCCCCCATTAAAGCACACAGAGGGAGGGGAGAAACCTGCTGATTTTTAATCACTTTATTTTAAAGGCTATTGTTAAAATAATTACACTTTCAGCTCCTTCGAAAGACACCTCCCCTCTGCCATCATGATCTTAGCTCCAACAGCACAGCAGCAAGGCAGATCAGAGAAACGCTGCGTCTCTGCCACCTCTGGAGAAATGAGCTTTCCAGCCAGAGCTTTTTCTACCCAAAATCTCCCTTACTGGAGGGCAGGGAGAGTGTGAGGGAAGGAAACACTATCAATGGGAAAGGAGGATTTTGCTGTGCGTATTGCAGTCTATGTCCCCAGTGAGGTTTGGGGTGGTTTTGATGATGTGTGTGTGTGCGCGCGCGTGCTCATGTATGTGTTACACTCTCCCTCCCCTCTCAAATTATTGTGGATTGAGGGAGAATTTTGCTGCATGTTAGTGTCTCCTGTCTAGGGATGAGACAAGGATTCTGCTGTGTATGTTTTAGTATCTCAGCCTCTGGAAGTGTGTGTTCTGAAGGGTTTGGGGTGGGTTAGTTCCCTTCCCACCTACCCACAGTATGGTGCAGAGAGTATTGCACACTGTGTACGTTTTACCATCTCTTTCCCTCTCTGGAATGGAGGATTTACTGCATGTCACAGTCTCTCATTCACTCTTCTGGGGATATCTTCTATTGGGGAGGATTTTGCTGTGTGTTAGGCACTCTCCTTTTCGGAGATTGGGGCATTTTTAGAGGGGGGGGGATGTGAGGAAGAGAAATTGCTGTGTACACTAGTCTCTTCCTCCTTGGGGATGGGGCATACTGTGTACTACTGTATCTCAGCCTCTGTGGACACGGAGAGGTAGAGTAGCCTCCTAACACATGCAGCAAAATAGATGTGTACCAACTTTAGAAAACAAAGATTCCCTCTCCTCTAGTTACAATCTAAATTAAAGGTGACCTACACTGGGAAACATAATTGGCTGTGTGTCTTTTTTATTTCTTTATGCTGCATGAAGGCTGGCAGGGTTTATTTTACATATTAATAGCTCAGACATCACTTTTTTCTTTTTCTGTGGGCAACTAGAGAACGAGTAGGGATAGGACATCTCAGCTGCCAAAGAAGTGAAATCAAATTAGTTTAGAGATGTGATTAATTCTTCAGGCAGTTTAAAACTCTCCTGCAGGTTTGTTTGTTTTTCCTTTTTGGTTGGCTTTTAACTCAAACTGCTGGATGAAAAGCTATTTTGTTAAAGCTACAACAAGCTGGCCCCTTCAGAGGCGCAGCCAGTCCTCATCTCCGGTGAGCCAAGGGAGACCCAGAAGACTTACGGGGCTTCTTGAGCAGTCCAAGTAGAAAAAGGGGGGGGGGAGTTGCAGGGGGGGGAATGAATTTCATTGTTCTCATCAGAGCACCTTTAAGAACACAGGAACCTACTAGGGCAGGAAGCTGACAGAGGACGGGGCTGCATAAAGCTCCCCCACTCCTATTTCACCCACCCTCACACGGGCAACACCCCTTGGGCTCTACCCCCCCATTTCCTTCCCTCCCCCTCCATAGGCCATGCCCCCCTTACACCCCTGAGGCATTTCCCTCCCCCTCACACGTGCGCCCCCCGCAGACCCTCCCCAACACACACGCGCTGTCCCCTCCCTCCCCAGTAACCCCTTTGTTTCCTGCATGGGCATGTGCGGACTGCGTGCGAGGGATTTTCCTGCCCGCCCCGCAGCACACGTGCACAGCGCATGCTCAGGACGGGACCCAGGGGCTGTTGGGAAATGTAGTTTAACTCCTCCCACCTCCATTTTCTCGTCTTCCCTCGTGAGAGGGCGCATGCGCATTCCTCCCCCTCCCTTGTCGCGGTGTCCCAGGGAGAATTGTCATTGCTTGTTCCGCCCCGATTCCCGTCCCCGATTGGCTCGCAGGGCGCCGGGGCGGGACACGACTGGCTGGCAGGAATGTCAGCAGCAGCCTGCGCTGGCCGGGTGACTCTTGAATTGATGCTGTTGCCTGGCGGTGGTTCCGCTAGGGGCCGGGGATCCGGGTACCGAGACTCAAACTGGGCCTGTGGCCGTTCAGCGGGACTCCGGGGGAGCCGTGCCTGTGAGCTGGGCGGTCCAGTTTGGGGCTGAAGCAGCAGCAGCAGCGTTGCATGATCCGCTGGTCCTGCGGCGTTATCTCCCGCGGGAGCGGCTGTCCGGGACAGCGCAGCCTTTCCCACCAGCTGCACAAAGTTTGTGCCAGTGACCCCCGTGTAAAAGCACCAACCACTGAGCTCATCATGTGCAAACGTCCCGTGCATCGCCGTCATCTGAGCACCCTGCACAACTTTCCCGGTAGCGTCAGAGCTCTTGCACGTAACCATGCTACTTTCCAGCTGGCCACGTACCTCCTTAGCACCGTGCTCTGGCTCCCCGTACCCTCTCGGCATCACACAAACGCCTGTGGAAAACAGTTGTTCCCGCTGTACCTTACCGGCAGCAGCAGCACAACCTCAACCTCAGCCTCTCCCCCTCCCCCCGCTTGTTTCTGCTGTTGCAGCAGCCCCACCTCCTGCTCTTAAACGTGAGTAAGGAGAGGAGGTGCAGAGATAATAAATATGCACATGAGCGTTAGTACTGCTGCTGTGAGGGGGGGGGGGAAGAGTCAGTGTGTAGAGGGGAGGGGTGCGCATGCGCGCTGCGTGGCGGGGCTGAATGTTTCCCAAGTGTTTGAAACTGGTATTTGGGTTTTCCACGTTGGATCAAGTGCGGCGTATAGCGAGAAGGGAGGCTGCATTAATATAACCGGGGACGGGAGCAGCGGCGGCGAGAAGAGCGTGGAAGGAGAGAGGATAGGAGCGGCACACGGGCGCCCAGAGGAGCTGCTGCTTCTGTCAGACACTTTGCACAACAGATTTTGTTTCCAGATTGTTTCGGAGGATCGGGTTTGAGCCCCCCTCCCTCCCCCTTCGCACACACAAATCCCTCTGATTGTTCCTACCACCTCCTTCGTGAGTTACCCACAACGACAGCCATTCAATCAGCTGCTGCTGGCGGTGGGGACGAGCGGAGGGTGCGTGTGTGTCTCTCTCTCCCTCGGCGTTTACAAGAGAGGAGTCAGATGTAGCTTCTCTCGGTTTTGGGGAGCTCCAGAGAGAGGTGGGCAGGGAGCGAGCTGTGCAGATTGGGGCTGTCGTCTTTGGAGCGAGCAGCCCTCGCTCTCGCACAGAAGGGGGGGAGGAAGACTGTTTGTCTTGCCGGATGAAAATGTTGAGTCCTGCAAACGGAGAGCAGCTTCACCTCGTGAACTATGTGGAGGATTATCTGGACTCCATCGAGTCTCTGCCCTTCGATTTGCAGAGAAATGTCTCCCTGATGAGAGAAATTGACGCCAAATATCAAGGTAAGTGCTTTCTTGTGTGTGTGTGTGGTGCTGGGTTAGGTTTGTCTTTTCTTTCCTTGGTAGCTGAGTCCTGGCACCCCTTGCCCGCCCCCCCGCACCCTGCAGGGATGGTAGTTTTATTTTTGGGAGGAGGGAGAAAGCAGGAAAAGAGAGCCTAGAAGAGGAGAGAGGGGCTGATCTGCAGCGTTAGCTCTTGTCATGGGGCGGAACAAAAGGTCTCCGGCTTCTCTTATTAAGCAAGGACTCTGCTTTTCAGTGTAAAATACTGGACAAGAAGACGGGGGGCAGGGAAGCGGGGTTTGTGGGGCTATTTCTGGGTGTGTAGTTGTGGGGGGAGGTTTTGTAGGTACCGGGGAAAGTGCTGGGTGGACAGAGGGAGAAATTACAGCACAACAACATTTAGGAATGTACAGTATTCATTATGGCTGTAGTAAGGGAGAGAGGCTGCTAGGGAAGAAGGGGGAGGAGGTTTAGATGCGAGTGGGGGGCAGGGTTTGCTTTCTTAAGTCTCTCTTTAATGGGGGTGCGTTTCACCCTGTAAAACAGCCCCCGTGTGTGTGGGGGGAGGGGAATTATATAAAAAAAACGCTGGATGGGTTATGGATGAGCTGAATGCTAAGTGCCCCCTCCCCGCGGCATGCTGGCTGCACTCACTCCGGGGCATGCAGTCTCCTTGCCCCACGGCCGGCGGGAGGGGAAGGAGAAGGGGGGGTTAGTTTGCGTGGGCTTCGGAGCAGCTTTGTCACTTGCTGTGGGGGGGGGAGGGTCTGTCGGACGCTGCCGGCAAAGGTGGCACTGGGTGCTGGAGGGGACCCCTCTGCTCGAATATGCGCCCCCCTCCTGCTGTACTGGGGGGGGACTGGTCTCTGCGGCACTTGCCGCTGATCTGCGGGCAAGAGATGGGTGGAAAGCGCCCCATCGAAGGCAACGGCAGCAGGGGTCTCAGCTGGGTCGGGGCAGCGCTGTCCGGTGCGGTGGCGGGGGGGAGGTGTAGGGCGCCGCGCCTTCCTGCACGACCACCCCGGTACAAATAGGCGCTGCGTCCGCGCTATGCCGGAGTCAGTCACCCCGCTCGCTGCGTCATTTATAGCCCTCATTAGCATATCGTGGTTCGCCCCGCCTCCGCCTCGCGCTATTGGCTGGGCTCTGCCCCCATGGCTCAGCCTCTGCCGCTCACTGCCTGGGCTCGCTGTTCCGCCTTCTAGCTCCGCCTCCTCGCGGCGTTTCCGAAGCCACTTTTTTGTGGGGTTGATTTGAATATCTTGAGGTTCCCCCGCCTTCCCGTTTCTGATTGGCGCCATGGGCTGCGCGAGGTGGGCCCAACTCTGGCCTTCGAGTTGTGATTGACACGTTTTGAGGTGGGGGACCTGTTCTGTCTCCTCCTCCTGGTTCTGATTGGACCCTTGGGATTGGTGGGCGGGCTCTTTGGGTCTTCCCATTCTGGTTGGTCCGTTGCGCCGGAGACCTGAGCTCTGGGTTTTCTGATTCCGATTGGCACGCTGCACCGGAAGGGACGGGTTCCTCCCACTTCTCAGGCTGATTGGCGTGTTGGACGGATGAAGGCGGGTTATCTCTGTACTCTTTGATTCTGATTGGTAGCGGGCAGACTCTGCTTCGCCTCCTTCCCTCTCTTCCGAAAAACAGGAGAAACTCGGTTGGGCCCATTTCCTGTTCAAAGAACAATAGCCTGACGTCACGTCCTGGTCGTCCCTTCTGCGTTGGCAACTGGCCGGTTGCTAAGGAGGGGCGGAGTCTCCTGAAGGAGACTGAGAGAGCGCCTTCCCGGTTAGCTGAGCGCCCCCCGGTGCCCCTCCCCCGCCTGTAATGGCGGCAGAGCGCAGCGGTGCGGTGCGGGGGGAGGAGCCGGGAACGGAGGCCGGGAGTCGAGCGCCCCTCCCCCTTCCCCCACGTTTGTCCGTCTGACCGGCAGGAGGCGCCCTCGCGGGAGCGACGCCACCGGCATCGCGGCCTCCGAGCTGGGGCGGGGCGCTCTGTGCGGGCGGGGCTAGGAGCTGGGGGACTCCCGCTGCTCAGCCCGGGACGCGGCCCTAGGCGCTTCGGGGCCGAGCTCGCGCCGGGGGGGTTCGGGTCCCGCTGTCTTCGCCTGGGCCTGGCGCTCCCGCTGCGGGCCCCCGGGCTTAGCTCCAGCTAGACGGAGCGGGGCCGCCCTCTATTGGCCCGACTCCCCCAAACCTTCAGCCCCTCCGCCCCACATCTCCAACCTGGCCCCCGCCTGGACAGCCCCACTCTAGGCGTGCAACAGACACCCCCCAGCCTGGTTCCTAGCCCGGAGACAGGCTCCTTGCAAATCTGCACCCCACGCCCGTGTCCAGGGAGCGCTCTTTCATCTCAATAGAGGGATGCCATTTACACCCGTCCCCGTGCCGGGGTAACCTGGCTGGCAAGTCCAGAACACAACCCGTGAATTTCTTCTACTCTGTAACCTTCAAAATGCCCCCATCCTACCGTTCATGTATTTTTTTAAAAAGCAAAGTAACCAGCTATTAGCTTTCCTTCAAACAACAATCTCTTCAGATGTTGATAGGGAGAGGGGGATCCTAGAAATATATATTACCATTGGGCTTATAAATATAGTTTACAGCAAGATTTTGGCAGTTATTTTAGATGTGGGATTGTTCCTTAAATAAAACTTAATTGAATTTTGCATAGCATTTTGCTGATTTATGGTGTGTGATGGTATACCACAAGTGTTTAAATATACACTTCATTAAACAGTAATCCTTATAAGCCACACAAATAGTGGTCTCTCCTGACATACCTTTAAAAAATAATAAAGAGCAGAGCATTTTAATAAGGTGCCAGGACTCAGATTTCATTACTTGTACAAAAATAGAAAACTTACTAATGTATAGCAAAGTATCACAAAACGGAGTTATACTTGAGTGAAGGAACAAAGTACATGTAGTGCAGTATCCTTAGGACCACTATTCATTTACTAAGTTGCTAACTTAATAATTAGTAACTGCTCTCCTAATTATTGAGTTGGTGAGGTTCTACCATATACAATATACATTTCCCCCAAACTACCTCTAACAAAGCTATTTTTAAAAAAACCCAATACCTGTGTTTCCATCTGGCTTTGTGAAAAGTCACCTTTTTGAAGGTGGAATTCTGAAAAGTGCTTAGCATTGGCCACGCTCTGCTCCCATTGAAGTCAATGGGAGTTTCAGTATGCCATTTAGACCTACTCTGGGCATGGTTAGCTGAGAAAGTGATTAAAATGTTGGCAGCTGATGGCACTTTGTCTATTGATGGAGCTGTACCAATATTAGTAATGGTGGGAAATGATTATGCTAGCCTCAACCTGAGAGCATGCACACCAGGCCACTGGCAAGATAAAAGGATAGGCAGATATATCATAGGGTATAGCAGCTATCTGTTTCCACCAGAGTAATCAAGTGTCCCCTGTTACTTGGCCTCTAGATCTTTGTTAGAAGGGGGGGCCCTAGGGTGACCAGATGTCCCGATTTTATAGGGACAGTCCCGATTTTGGGGTCTTTTTCTTATATAGGCTCCTATTACCCCCCACCCTCTGTCCCGATTTTTCACATGTGCTGTCTGGTCACCCTAGGGGGGCCCTACTCAAAGCCACTTAAGTGACTGTTGAAATAGAGCCTCTTTTTCATTTATGTTCTCTGAAAAAAATTAAAATGACACAAGTAAAGATTTATACCCTTGCAGGCATCAAACCAGCAGTCCGCTGTGCTTAATGCAGACAGAAATAATCTTTGCAGCACAGAAGCTGGCAGTTATTCCAGATCAACACTGAATATTCCAAATTAGTTACCTTTATGGGAGCCTGAGCCTGCTGCCATCAATCAGTGGGAACAGTGAGGTAAATATTTCAAACTCTGAAAATAAATCTGTGACTCTTATTCAACTATGGGTCACAGGGGAGCTGGGCAAATATTAGAAAAAGGTAGACAGATTTATCTCTATAGCTATACATTAAGCCTGTGATCTTATTGGCTTGGACGCTTTCAGTGTAGAGCAGTGGATAATGTTGAAATAAATGTCACAAAGAGAGAATTTTTGTGTGTGTTGTGAGAAACTGTTTAGCTCAGCTAGTGCAGTACTTAAGATTGGCTGAAGGGTATTGCTTATGTTTTCATTGTTATGGCTGGCGGTGGGCTTTCTGACGCTACACAGCAAGAAAACCCATAGTTATGTTTGTGTCCTCTGTAGCCTACGGCGTTACAAGGTGCACAGAATTCCCAGTGTGTGATTTTTGCATTTGTAACTTTCCCAACATGCTTTAAACATACAGGTGACAGAGTAAAACCAGGGACTCACAGGTAGTTGCATAGGTATTTGACTATCTTGGGAGACATTGAAACAGCTAGGCTCTTGCATGGGGCCTATACAGTATTTACCTGGGAGGGGATTAGTGTTAGCCATTCTGGAGAGGACAGGCAAGTCATGCTACTCAGTCCGCTTGTCTAAGGAATATTACAAATTAGAGCCTGGCACAACTTTCAGCTGAAATAGCTGCTAAGAAACTTCTTTTTTTAATTTAGTATCACAGTTAAGTACAACAGTCTCCCAACTCCATCCATCAGAACACCCACTTGTTGCTGAGCAACCCTTTTTATTTGGGCACAGTTGTAAACAGCAGCAAACTGTATCACTCAGTATCTTGTGTTATGCTAAGCAACTTTGATTAGTACCTCCCAGGAAGTGCTCAGCAACTAGCAGGATCAAGGTTATTATCGCTAAATGAAATATGCCTTCCCAATATGTTAAATAGTAGAGCAATACTAGCAGTGTGATAATGGTATATTTTTCATGTGCATATATGATTATTTAAAATGAAGCTTTGGTAATAGGTGTGGAGAAATGAATTAAACTATTTTGTCATTAAAAAAATTAGTAGCCTATAGCGAAACATTCTTTGGATATCCACAAAGCAAAGTATTTCTCCTAGAAAGATTATCTGTATGTCAAATTTAAGTGGGCTAATCTACTAATGACAGTGGCTAAGCGCCACAAAATTGGAATATAGACTTATGAATTTCAGTTATGGCTTGTTAAATCCAGGGTTGTGAGATCAATCCTTGGGGAGGCCATTTAGGGATCGGGGGGGGGGGGGGGGAATCTGTCTGGGGATTGGTCCTGCTTTGAGCAGGGGGTTGGAAGGTGATAGTCTATGAAATCTAAGAAGGTTAGCTAACACATTCACACCAATTCTACCTGCTATAGTACAACTAGCTGTATCTAAACTAGAGTCTTAGAATGTGTTAGTTAACATGTTATCAAAAAACAAACACCTTTTTATCCTAATCAAGACAAAGCCTAAATAGCAACAGCTTTGCTGGTATTAATTGTGTAACAAGAGCTATTAGCATGTTTTCTTGTCCAAAAGAAAGTCTTATTAGGGAGATAAATGTCCACATTTGTAAAATTCAAAGTCAGAGCTTTGCTATTTCATTTAAATATAGGTGGGATTGTAACATGTATTAGGTTAACTGAGTTACTTTTCTGCCAAGTGTTACCTTCTTCTAACACCTTCGTTCTTGGTTAGTAAGCTAAACTGTTCTTCTCAGCAGCCTTTGTGTTCATTTCAAGGTGAATGGAAAGAGAAACACCATGATACAGTTAAAAAAAAAAAAGAGAGAGAAAAGTATCCTCATTCTAGATAATATATGATGAGGAATGAGTGTGTGTGTATATATATATATATGATGGTGAAAGGGAAAGGAATCTAACATGTCTCACTGGCATTGAATGGAGTTTGATGAAACGAGCACAAATCAAACACAGCCGTCTATTTTTCAGTTATGAACTCTCGAATCACATATTTGACTCTTTAAAACTTCTCTCTCTCCAAAACTCTCTCATAGTCTGTTGAAAACATCCTTATAGTAAGTATTACAATAGTGCTACTTCAAGACTATCTGCATTTGGTTTATAAATGCATATATTCACTTTTACTATTTTAAATCAGAGATAACTGCTTCAACTGTTGCCAAATATACTTGAATGTCCTAAATTCTTACTTTCTTTGGTTAAATACATACTGACAATAGATGCATGTATTTACTCAGATTTCAACAATTACAGAATATGTTGGTGCGGGAGGGACATGGCCACGCGCAGGCATGGACCCAAGCCTCCTACACATCTTAAAAGGAAATAAAATACCTGAAATATACCTATAGTTTGTATATTGCAGTCCTGATCTAGCAACCCTTAGGCTCTGGCTCTCACTTGCCAAAGACTTGGAGGAATAGAATGGTAGCCTAAGGCCTTGTCTACACTCCAGTTTTGTCAACAAAAGTCAGGTTTCATTGACAAGACAGTGGAGGTGTACACACTGCAATGCTCCTTCTGCTAACAAAACTCTCCTGCTTTGCTACCAAAATAAAACCACCCCAACAAGAGGCATAGAGTTTTTTGCGGCAAAGTTACATTGGCAAAGTGTCCGTGTGGACACTGGCTTGGTTATGTTGCTGTAAGTGGCATCCAGGAGGTGTCCCACAATATCCATCCTGACCGCTCTGGTCAGCAGTTTGTACTCTGCTGCCTTGCACCCAGGCATCTGCCCCTCCCCCTTTAAAGGCCCGGGAATTTTTGAAATTCCACTTCCTGTTTGCTCAGTGTGGACAGCTCACATCACATCTTTCCAGCTGACCATGGCAGCTCCACACAACAAACGCTGTCCCACTTGGAGCACACCTGAGTTGTTAGATCTCCTGGTGCTGTGGGGTGAGGAGGCTCTGCAGTCCCAGCTCTGCTCCAGCTGTAGGAACTTTGATACTTAGGCCTGGTCTACAGGGGGGGGGGGGGGGAATCAAACTAAGATATGCAACTTCAGCTATGAGAATAGCATAGCTGAAGTCGACGTATCTTAGATCGACTTACCTTGCGTCCTCACAGCGCGGGGTCGACTGCCGCCTCTCCCCCGTCGACTCCGCTTCTGCCTCTCGCTGCGGTGGAGTACAGGAGTTGATGGCAGAGCGATCGGGGATTGATTTATCGCGTCTACACTAGTAGACTAGTCGATCACTACCCGCCAATCCGACGGGTAGTGTAGACGTACCCTTACAGTCAGATTTCTTCTGGAGTGTTGGATAAGGGCTACAAATGGGACATGCATCAGTGCTGTGTGAAAATAAAGGAGCTGAGGCAGGTGTACCAGAAGGCAAGGGAGTCAAACAGTCACTCTAGTGCTGCGCTGAAGACCTGCTGCTTCTATAAGGAGCTGGACGCCATCCTCGGCAGCAACCCCACCTCCAATGCCAAGAGCCCCATGGAACTTTGATGGGGCTGTGGACAGTGGACTCAGCTCCGAGAACAAAGTCGTGGATGAGGAGGTCGAGTTGGAGGATGATGTGGAGCACATGTTAGGGTCATCCAGTGGTGTGGTGAGTCAGGAACTCTTTTCCACTCCGGAGGGGTCTAGCCAGTCCCAGCAGTCCATCTCTGGTGCGCATGATGTGGCAGAGGAGAGCTCTGGTAAGTGATCTTTTTGAGTTGATGCTGCTCGGTTATATGAAGTAGAGCTGTCTTTTGCTTTGTATATATTGTAGAAGTGGGTGAAGGGATAGAAATGTACAAGACTATGTTGACATGTGCTTTACATTACCCTGTGCAGCAAAGCAGTGTGGTGGAACAGCATGTTAATGCACACTGAGATTTCATGGGAATCCTCCAGAGAGATCTCTAGGAAACTTTCCTGGAGGTACTCGCCAATCCTCTGCTGATGGTTCCTTCGCAGAGCTGCTTTGTTCCTTCCCCCATTGTAGGAAACTTTCCCGTGCCAATCAGCAATCATTTGTGCAGGGACCAAAGCGGCACACAGGCGAGCAGCATAGGGACCTGGTCTGAAGCTGCAAGCATGCAAAAGATGCATCCTTGCTTACCTTCAGGAGTGAGATAGTGTCTTCAATGACCTCTGCCTGTGGAAAATGGTGGCAGAATTTACAATATTGTCCCTAGTCCCCTGCAGTGATCCCCTTAAAAAAACACCGAGACCCTTTGCCCCATCTTGAGCGCACCCCCACATCCCCCGGGCCTACCTCACCATATTTAGGGTGTTTGCTGAGCTGTGTGCTTGCCAAGAGATAGTGAGAAACTGATCCATATGTTTAAAAAGGTGCATTTTACTATAATGAGTCCATGCGGTGCATGCACTAAAATTCATGCTTCTGTTTATTGTTTCTTGTGCTTCTACAGATGTGGCCTTCAGTGGAACGCCCTACACACTGGCAGAGCACCTCTGCCAGATAAGGAAGCGACCAAGGAGGAGCAAGGAGGACACGTTCCGAGAGGTGCTCCAATCCTCAGACGCCGAAAAACCAAGAACGCAGATTGCAGAGAGAGATTTTAAAAGAAAATTATAAAATAGGCAGGACAGAAAGGAGAACCAGGAGCGAATTTAATGGGCCAAGAGCAGATGATAAAAGCGATGGAGGAGAAACAGATGATGAAGTTTCATCTAATCATGCTGCAGGCAGAATTCATGCGTTGTCGACCATCCTGCAGCTGATACAGAACTGCTTTCCATGCCCTCCCCAAACTCCTCCCACACATTCCTTGCAACTTCCCGGCCCATCTTGGTACTCTGGTCACTCCACCTCTTTGGACAGCTTCCAAAATGATAGCTGGACTTACACACAGCTATGAGAGCCTACACTGCCCTTCATTGTTATCTCCCTTCCCACCAAGCCTTTTTTGTGTATTGTTAATTGGTATTTAATAAAAACAAACTCTTTGTCTTCAAAACATGGTGGTTGATGCTGGAATTAATACACAGTGGCAATTTCATCAGTTGCTGACTACACATCCCGGTCAGGAATCATCAAATTTTTCATACAATGTGGCAAGTTAACAAAGCATGGCAGAGTGCTGTATAGAATGAAACATTACTGGAGCTCATTGTCAAAATGTTGCCTCAAAGCCTCCATAATTCAAATTGCTCTCCCTCTCCCCGCGGTGCACCTCAGCCCTGGTATCTGACTGCTCAAAATCAGCCGCCGGGTGATCCGTCTCCACCCTCCAGGAAACGTCTCACCTTTAGCCTCACAAATATTATGGAGCACCCAGCAGGCTGCTATGACCATGGGAATATTTCCTCATTTAGGTCCAACTTGCCATAAAGGCAGCACCAGCCTGCTTTTAATCTGCCAGACATACATTCTACAGTCATTCTGCACCTGCTCAGCCTATTGGTTGAAGTGCTCCTTGCTGCTGTCCAGGTTTCCCGTGTAAGGCTTCATGAGCCATGACAGTAAGGGATAGGTCCAGTTTCCCAGGATCACTATGGGTATTTCAGTATTCCCCCATTGGAATCTTCTAGTCTGGAAAGAAAGTCCCTACTTGCAGCTTTCTGTACAGACCAGTGTTCCTGAAGATGCACGTGTCATGCACCTTTTTGGACCACCGTACGTTGATGTCAGTGAAACGCCCATGGTGATCCACAAGTGCCTGCAACACCATGGAGAAATACCCCTTTCTATTGATGTACTCAGTTGCAAGGTGTTCTGATGTCAAAATTGGGATATGCGTGCCATCTATTGCCCTGTCTCACTTAGGGAATCCCATTGCTGCAGAGCCATCCACTGTTTCACACACATTGCCAAGAGTAACAGTCCTTTGTAGCAGGATTTGATTAATTGCCTTGCACACTTACGTTAACATAGCCCCAATGGTTGACTTCCAGACTCCAAACTGATTCACGACCAACCGGTAGCAGTCTGGAGTCTCCAGCTTCCACACAGCAATCGCTACGCACATCTCCACTCAGAGGGCAGCTCTCATTTTTGCTGTCTTTGTGCCGCACTGCTGAGGTGAGCTCCGCACATAGTTCCAGGAAGGTGGCTTTCTGCAGCCAAAAGTTTTGCAGCCACGGCTCGTCATCCCAGACCTGCATAACAATGCGATCCCACCACTCAGCGCTTGTTTCCTGATCCCAAAAGTGATGGTTCAGCATGTGCAGCTGCTCCATGAATGCCAAAAGCAATCTGGTGTTGTTTCTTTCCATGGCACACAACAGGTCAGGCACCTCTGATTCCTGTTTAAATTGGGTGCTCATGATGTACTGTACGACCAGCCATGATGTGTTCGTAACAGTGATTACAACAGTAGAGAGCAGTGCAGGATCCATCCTTTCAGACAGAGATTGCGAGCGCACAGTAAACAGGGCCCATTGAAAAATGCCACAAAACGCAGTTGAAAGCCCATGGAATGATGGTACATTAAAAACTGCTTCATGAGATATGGAGCCCTCACCCATGATGCACTTCAATCCACTCCGCCTTCCCAGAACTCCTAGCTGCAGAAGATGGCGAGTAGCACAGTGGGATAAATACCCACAGTGCACTGCTCTCTCTGTCAATGCTAGAGCACCAACTGTGGGCGCACGCCGCCAATAGAAGGAGTGTTGTGTTAACATGCACAAGTGATTTAATTATACCAGGTGTTGATTGTTGGCATAACTTGCGTTGACTGTGTAGTGTAGACAAGGCCTTAGAGACACTTTTAAGCCCCATCCCAGCAGTATCGAGTAAAGCTCATTGTAGCTCAGGACCCACCTCACAGCATTCAGAATTCTTGTTCATCAGCAGTCAGGTATGATAGCCATTACTAAATAACTCAGCATCTGTTTTCTGCAGTGATTAACTCACTCGCTCTCCCTCTGCCTGTTTCAAGCATTTCTTGTGACCAAAATGTAAATGGCAGTCCTGTCATCTTTGGTTTGGGGGGAGTTTCTTTTATTTTTTAAGCAGAGTGTTAATGTTAATACGTGAAAGATGGTCTGAAAAACCACTATGATATTTCTTAGTTCTGATTTGAGAACAAATTTTGTAGTTGCCAATGATGGAAATACAAAATAATCTTCTTTTACTTCATTGATTTGTCTAAAAGGAAAAGACTTGAAGATCTAGGCCACTTACCTGGCAATCTGTAACTTCCCTTCATTGTGACAAGCTGCTTCATAGACATCACATACTGCTGCACCCACAAAACTCGCACAGGGTGTAACAGTCTAAAATGAAATTATTTTTAATAATACGTTTCTACATTTCAACTACATGGCATTTGCATTCTGTTCCAGAGAGACCAACTAATCAGCTGTAGATGTGAGCCACTTGTTGTCAGATTTCAACTTCAGTGTGGCTGCCTTTGATCAGCTTTGTACTTTACAAGAAAGTAGTGCTGCTTTTGGGAGACAATAGTATGGGGAGGTTTTGTTCAGCCATTCTGTATGTGCAGAATATTTATAGTTTTACCTTTTTTTTTTTTTTTTCCCTTTGCAGAGATCTTAAAGGAGCTGGATGATTATTATGAAAAGTTCAAACGAGAGACCGATGCCGTGCAGAAGAGAAGACTGTTGCATTGCATACAGAGAGCACTGATCCGGAGTCAGGAACTGGGAGATGAAAAGATCCAAATTGTCAGTCAGATGGTGGAGCTTGTTGAGAATAGAACCAGGCAAGTGGACAGTCATGTGGAACTATTTGAGACCTGTCAAGAGACTAATGAGACCACCGGAAACAGTGGCAAAGCCAGCCAAGATAAGTCAAAGAATGAGACAATCACTCAGGCTGAAAAGCCCAACAATAAGAGGTCTAGGAGGCAAAGAAATAATGAAAATCGAGAAAACGCTTCTAATAATCATGATCATGATGACATCACCTCAGGAACACCAAAGGAGAAGAAAGCAAAAACATCCAAGAAAAAGAAGAGGTCTAAGGCTAAAGCAGAGAGGGAGGCTTCCCCTGCGGATCTTCCTATTGATCCCAATGAACCAACATACTGTTTGTGTAATCAAGTCTCCTATGGAGAAATGATAGGATGTGATAATGATGAGTGCCCAATTGAGTGGTTTCATTTTTCATGTGTGGGACTCAATCATAAACCAAAGGGCAAATGGTACTGCCCTAAATGTAGAGGAGAAAATGAGAAAACGATGGACAAGGCACTGGAGAAATCTAAAAAAGAAAGGGCCTACAACAGGTAGTTTGTAGACTCTTGATTGTGAAGAAAAATAAAAAACCAACCAACCAACCAGTGTATTTATTGTCAGTGTCACCTTTGTTGAGGTGCAAGGATTGTAAAATGTATATTTTTAAAGGAGGTTAGAAACTAAACCATTCCTGTTATAGGGACGGCAATAAGAGCAATTTTGTTTTTTCCATTTGATACAGCTGTAAAAAGAAAGTGGTCTGGCGACCAACATTAATAAACATGTAATAAGAGTTTAAATTTAGTGTTCAGATGAAGCTAAAGACAATATAATACTTCTTTTTTGTGCTGGTAGCACTATACCCATTAACATTTAGATAACATTATTTCTTAAATGTAATTTCATTTTCCTTTATAGAGGAATGTTATTTACCTTTCCAGCAAACTGTCAAATATTTAGCCATCCGGTTGTATTTGAATAAAACAACAGTACATTATAAATTTAATTTCTTTCACTGATGACCAATGCAAGATCAAACAAGAAGGTAAAATATAACTTCTGCTACAGAGTGTGTCAGTATAACAGTTCAATAACAAATGTTTAAATAGCGTTAGAAGATTATTTTTTAAAAAAGTAAATGGTTAAATTTTACATGACAAATATTTTATATACTGGCCGAGTACCACAAGGGCCATTTTAAAATGATTGAGTACATTTTATATTTAACCAGGAAGTGGTTTAGTAATGAAACTTAACATAAATCAAGCTTTATACTGTCACAGATAATAGTGTAGCAATCTTTAATTTGTATAAGGTGTATAAATGTAAATTTTTAAGTGGAGTTGCACTTACTGTATTATAATCGGAAATGCAGCCAAATGCCATTGTGTATCCAATGTGCATTTCCTTCTGTATGTATGAAAATTGTACAGCTGTGATATCAAGAAATAAATGAAAAAAAACTTAGTTTGCTCCTCTGGTGATTACATTTTAATATTCATTCACACCATTTAAAAATTAATGGCTAACTTCTGTAGCACCATCAAGCTGCTGCTGCCTGGAAGCCTAAAGTAGAATCTGTTGTAATGGTAGTCAAATTATGCTTCCAGTAATGAATCTTCAGAGAGCGTATGATTAGCAAGAGAATAAGGGTCTCAAAATAGCATTTAACCTTCCATCCAACTCTGTACTGTAGTGCTTACAGTTACTCTGGCCATATATCATCATAATAAAATAATAATAAACCAATGGAATGGAACTAGCCACATTTACTGGTTTTCATGTGGATATAAATTAGTTCACATTTGTTATCAATAGGAAGTGCTTGTTGAATTACAATATTTTAAAAGAATTATTGCAACTATCCAGTTTAAGCATTTGTAACCCTCCTGGTCTCCTCAAATAAAACTGCTTTAGCTATAATAAAAATCCTAACTTTAGATACCCAGATCCTATTTCACTTTTTTTTTTTTCATAGCAATATAGGGTCAAACTGTTCCCTTCACCTCAGAGTGGAGAGGATGAAATCCTGGCAGAGTCAAACAGGACACAGATGAGGGAGAAGCATCATTCTGTTTTCTGCCTCCTCCTGTCGCGCGCATGTGTGTGTGTGTGTGTCGGGGCGGGGGTTATAAGAATAAGTGGGTTGGGGCTGGTAACAGGAGAAAGGCTGGAGAAGGGCAGTGGGAGAGGAATGCAGAGAGGTGATGGGCAGCAGGAGGAAGATTTGGAGCACAGTGCTGGGACTGATCCATTCATATTACCAAATCCAGGGGCTCATATAAGTTTCTTGTAGATTTGTGTCTCCTATGAACACCATGTTCCTCTTCCTAAAATTCCTAACCTGCAGCTGTTCTGCCTTTCACAAATAATGAAATCATAAACTGGTGGGCTGGTCCATCTGCAAGAAGTGGAGTGGAAGATATGGAGTCAGCAGAAGAGGAGTAAGTGCAAGGGCTACGGTGACCTCTGCATTGTGTCACATATTGCACATGTTATATCAACCCTATGGGGATTCCCCACCTAAATTTTAGTGACTGAGTTAGTTTTAAATTAGATGAGTTACCCATTCATGCTCGGATCCCTGTGCTCCACCACTGGTAAGGATCCAGGGCCAGCAGGGGACCTATGGCAGCAAGTCTCTGCTGAATCTTACTTTGTCTTCTCTCTACCCTACTCCTCTCCCCCATTTTGTTCCTCTTCTCCCTCCCACACAGTCCCCTGCTCTCCTTCCTATTCCTCACTCCAGCTGCTGTCCCCTCTGCTAATCCCAACCCTTGTGGAATTGCCCGGCTCCAACATTCTGTCCCCTCTCCAATTAAGCCTTGACTAGTCTAGGAAAACCGATGTTTTCAAAAAACCGTGCTCACTAAAATAATTTGAAACGCCAGTTAGGATATAGTATAAACACAGTTCAACGTCTCTGAACCCAGGCTAGCTGGCCAGGGTTGACCCTAGGTTCCCCCATTAAACTGTGTTCAACATAGGTCCCCAGTGATGTTTCAAATGCAGAGAGCTGGGGTAAAATAATGGCGGTGTGGAGATGCATGATAGAAAAAGTCCTACTTAAAAGGGATCCATTGGTTTGCTGATAGGTCCATCTTGTCATTGTTCTTAAACGAGTAGACTTCCAGCTCTTGCCCTCCCTTATCTTAGCCATGGGTCAAAGGCAGCTGCTTGTTTGCTAGGTCATTTAAAAATTATATTATCAGCTTACTCATTTCTCCACGACCTTCCTGCTCTTCTCAACTCCACATACGGGTTGCAATTTTCTTTTGCTGCTTACCGTTGACATCTCTTGGACCTACACCACAGTATTTGATAGGGTCTAATTTCAAGCAGTGAGCCTGTTCACTTCATTTAGCGTGAACTGACTGCTGCTATTAAGCTTTTCATTGTTGGAAGAATGGCCTGCTCATGCTATGCTGGCACACAGCCCTACAGCCTCATACTGTGGAAACTATTCAAGCTTTGCATCTTGTTTAAAATAGTATCTTTACCCATGTCCTTTTTTCCTCTTGCCAGTTTGGTCAATTTAATGGTTCAGAAAATGTACTAGCCCTGGAACGTATCGCCTCTATTTCTGCGCAGAATAGGTTCGGAGGAGGCAGCAGATATACAAGCTTCCCAACACCACCCGTCAGCACAACTGAATGCTGATTTGGAGAGGCCATCTCTAGAAGTGAGAGAACATTTGAGTCTCCGTGCCCATTCCTTGCTTGGTTTCACTCCTGAGACTGCCAGCAAATGGCACAGTTGAGAGAGATAATCGCTCTACTAAGAAATTGGACTATGGTTATTAAATCATGTCCTACAGGTGACTGAACAGCCATCAGATGTAACAACTATAATTCAGTAGCTTACTACTAGAAAATGGAGGGAAGCATGACTTGTTTGGTTTTCGTCAGAAATGTTCAATGAGCTATAGTCACTGCTGCTCTGGGCTGGATTTGAATGAGACATCTAGAGATAAAAGGATCCCCAGAGCTAGTGATACATTCCCCTGATTCGTAGAAGATGCCATTTCAATGGTAATGCTGCAGCAATTTTTTCACATTACTGGACAGATCCATGGAGCGGAGCCTCTGCAGTAGGACACTTAGCAGGTGCAGTTGGTATGGAAAATACAGGTTAGCAGGTAGTGATGAAGTAGTTTGTGTTGCATGTAAGGTGTAACTGCAAGCTGTAGCTAGAACAGACACACAGAACCAGCATGATACTGAAGAAAAAAGAGCTAAACACCAATTTGAACCATTACGTCACCTAAAAACATCTCAGTTAAACAGAATTACCATCTCCCGAAAGCAGCCATCCCAGCCTTGCATATCATTAGGCTTAAATAAGTTTCCTGCCGATTAAGTGGATTTCCTGATTAACTGTCCCAGTTAAATGGAATGTACCAAATAAATACATCTGAACTGGATTGGTCCATTAGTCCTTTTTTGGTAGAATCTTTTTAGTTAAAGAGGAAAAAAAGTCAGAAACAAGGGTAGAAGTCAGAAAGTATGCTTAGAGATGTGCTTCTTTGCATGTAATGTTGTGTTAAATCTTCATTATTACTTACAAGAATAAGTTTCTGTTGTTTTAATTAAAATTAACCAAGTTAGTCAATATATGTGATCCAACCCTAAAAATATGTTTGATCATCTTTGAAGTGCCATCCCCTCAGTGGACCATGTTGGTATGAACTTAACCAAGACACAACTAGGGCTGGGTCTACACTACAGCGGGGGTCCGACCTAAGATACGCAACTTCAGCTACGTGAATACCGTAGCTGAAGTTGCGTATTTTAGGTCGGCTTACCTGGCGGTGAGGACGCGGGAAAGTCGACCGCTGCCGCCGACTCCGCTGCCGCCTCTTGCCGAGGTGGATTTCCGGAGTCGACGGCAGAGCGATCAGGGATCGATTTTACCGCGTCTTCACTAGACGCGGTAAGTCGATCCCCGATAGACCGATTGCTACCCGCCGGATCGGCGGGTAGTGAAGACATGCCCTAGGTTTTGCACAGATAGGAGCTCTGGATTGGTGGGGGGAGAGAGAATCACATTTCACACATAGATCACATTTCACCTTTGCTGCAAAGTCTGCACTGGCTTTGGAGCTGTTGGTTTTGCTCTATAAAACCCTTTATAGTTTGAAACCTGTGTAGATGTTCAGCTATATAGTGATGGGAGCCATAAAGAACATGGATAATTGACAAGTTATCTTGGAGACAAGTACGGGCCAGATCCTCGATTTGTGCAAATCATTGTAGCTCAGTTGAAAGCATCCCTTCCTGGCAGATAATGACCTGACTTCAGCTATACATACCATCATTACCTCCAGGATGAACTACAGCAGTGCAATATACCTGGGTATGAAGGCTTCAGAGCTTACAAAACTCCAACTAGTACAGAATGCTATGGCATTTTTCCTCACCAACATGAGCTACAGTGAGTACATCACATCTGCCCTTCACTCTCTGCATTGGCTTCCCGTAACCATTATCAAACCACGTCACGTCTTGGACCCAGATCCTCATAGGTATGTAGGAACGTCACGTCCATTGAAATCAATGGGAGTTAGGCACCTCAACCTTTTTGGATCTGGGCCTTTGCCCTTATCTTCAGCTTGCTCAGTGGTGCTCAGTCACCCGGGCCCAGGATATGCGAAAGATTGCCTGAAGCTCTAGGATGAAGCCTGTGTTCAACAGCTCTGCTCCTCTGGTACAATGCAACTCTCTACAATAAAGATATATCTTGTCTGTGCAGGAGACAGAACTTTCCCAGGGGCCAGACCAAGACTGTGGCACAAACACCTACAGAAGCTAAGGCCCATTGCAAATCTCCCCGCTTTTTGCTCCAAGTGCAACATGCACTTTTTCAACCTGGCCTTCTCCAATGAGTTTACATAGCAACATGCACATAAGAACCCACCAAGGCAGGCCCACTATATACTGGAAGACAAATAAATAACTACCCTTGTCTAATATGGCTGCTATTAGAGCTATCATTTCTTTACGTGGCTGAACGTTCTTTTTCCGACTTGGCTTGTTTAACATCTGACTAGAAAAATTATTAAAAAAAAAAAAAACCTCAAAATTAATCACATGGGAGGAAAATATTAATAGAATTGTGAGCAATAAAAGTTATTGCTCAATAGGATTTTAATTCATTAGCTTTTAAATTACAAACGATTTTCCCCCACTTGGCCAAGATTTTAAAAAATAGCTAGTCCTGTTGAGTGCCTCAGCTTTTGGGTGCCCAACTTAAGACCCTTTCCATATGCCTGATTTTCAGAAAGTGCCGAGTCTTCACCCTCTGAAAAGGTAGGGCCTCTTTAAGGTGTTTCACATTGGGTACAAAACCCATTAGTCAATTTTTAAAATCTTAGCTACTTGTTTAGACACCTAAATAAAGGGATCTCAATGGGCATTAGGCACCTAAATACCTTTGTGAATCCCACTCTGGGAATCTAACTTTAGGCACTCATTATTTTAAATGCTTAATACTTATCTCACAGGGGGTATTGTGAGGATAAATACGTTGAAGATTGTGAGGTGCTCAGATACTATGGATATGGGGGGGGAAGGGGTGTCACATAAGTACCTAAGAGAGAAGATAGGAGGCCCCAGATCCATAAAGGTATTGAGTCTCCTAACTTCCATTCAAACCAATGGTCAATGTGACTTTGGCTAGGTCTACACTGGGGGGGGGGGGTAATCGATTTAAGATACGCAAATTCAGCTACGCGAATAGCGTAGCTGAATTCGACGTATCCGAGCCGACTTACTCCGCTGTGAGGACGGCGGCAAATCGACTGCTGCGGCTCCCCCGTCGACGGCGCTTACTCCTACCTGGGCTGGTGGAGTACGTGCGTCGATTCGGGGATCGATTGTCGCGTCCCGACGAGTCGCGATAATTCGATCCCCGAGAGATCGATTTCTACCCGCCGATCCAGGCGAGTAGTGAAGACAAGCACTTTGGGCAAGTCAAATCCCTCCCTACCTGTAAAACAGGGATAATAGTACCTATTTACCTAATGTACTACACTGGTGGTTGTGAGGATTAATTAGTTAACAAGTCAAATTAATCTCTAGAGTAAATCTATTGCTTTCCATTAAATTATACCATCAATGAATTTGGCCCAGGACTTTGAAGGAGCAAAATATTCCTGTTACCTAGTTCGTGCCAATATCTAAGTGAAGACAATATGTTACGGAAAACTGATTGAATACCTTGCATTATGTTCTGCTTGTTCAGCAAGAAGTTGTTTATATATTTATTTTTGGATGGGAAAGATAAATAATTGTTAAAAACATTGCAATCTAACACAGACAATAGGGCCTTATCTACATTACAAATTAGCCTTGATTTTGGCCCGCAGTATAGCTTCACCTGTGAAAACCTCTTCTGGAAGATAAGCTACAATTTACACCACTGGTGTTTTGCCCCAGTTTCAAGCAGGGGCAAGCTCTACTGTTGCCAATTGTAGGAAATAAAAAACAAAACAAAAAAACACACTAGGGAGTTGTAGCTACACTGATGGCTGAAACCAGGGCTAATTCCCAATGTAGACCACTTCTAAGGGCCTAACTATACCCAGTTTTTGACTGATTTAACTACACTGATAGACAAACCGATTTAGTTAAATTAGCACAACCCCTCTATGTAGCACAACCCCCTAGTGTCATTATATATGTTGATGTAAATTACTGAGATACTCTATACCGACACAAAGACCAAAACTAGTGCCCCTAGGCTTCAACACAAACAGGTACTGTGTGTTAGTCTCCTTTGTCTAGACTAGTGTTTTAGAACATGTTAGCTAAAATATTTTAACACACCTTAAATACTAGTCAAGACAAACCCTTTCAGTCAGCAGCTATGAGAATTTACAGGTCTGAAAATTAGCCATGGGAAGGTTCTCGTATTATTTCCAGAATACAACAGAAAGACTAAGAATTACAAAGAGAAAATTAATTATAAAAATGCAATGCAAGACTATAGCACCGAAAACAACATCATGTTTCTTTAATTCATACTAAGATTTATGGCCAATGAACACAATGCAATTGTCTTAAGTCACTAAGGTCTTGTCTACACTATAGAGTTAAGTCGATTTATGTTACGTGGACAGCCCTATGCCGCTTTAATTACATTGATTGTGCACGTCCACACAACGCTCCTTGTGTCAGTGGAGCACATCCACAGTCGGTGCTCTTGCATCGACAGAGAGCATTGCATTGTGGGTAGCTATCCCCCTGTGCAACTCGCTACCCTCTGCTGCTGGGAGATCTGGGAATGGATCGCAGTGCATCGTGGGGGCGTGCTCACTGTCCCATGATGCAGATCTTACCATCCCATCATTAAATGGGCTTCCTACTTTGTTTTCTGCCATTTTTAACATCCCCTGTAAACTGTGCATCTGCCATCTCTGCCTGATAGCATGGATCCTGAACTGCTTATCAGTCTGGTGATGAGTGTTATTACCACAACGCGGCTGGTCCTGCAGTATTTCATGAGCTGGGAAACAGAAAAGTGATTCTGTGGAGCCTGGCCTGCTGTGTGAAATAGAAAGAAACAATTCAAAATTGCTGCTGGCATTCACGGAGCAGCTGCACACACGGAGGACTGTCGGTACTGGGCTCGGGAAACAAGGCCTGAATGGTGGGATCGCATCATGATGCATGTATGGGATGACAAGCAGTGGCTGCATGGGCAGTGGGTGGAGCCCCCCTTAAGGGAGGCTAGTCTCCGGCTCTGCCCCTTTCGTCTGCGCCCCTCCCCTGCAGCCAGAGCCCTGAGACCCCCTTCCTACCCCTCCCCGTGGCCAGAGCCACAAGTCCTCCCTGCATCCAGAGGAGCCCCAAGCCCCCCTCAGCCAGAGGAGCCCCAAGCTGGCTGGAGGCCCTGAGTCCCCGAGTCCCCCCCACACACACACCTGCCCCAAGCCCCAAGAGGTGCCCCAAGCCCCAAAATGATGCCCTCTGTGTAGCATGACCTCACATGTATGCACAGTGGCAGGCCCAGGCTGGCAGGGGCAGGCCCACACCATTTCTGGAAGTACCGGAATGTCCAATTGTGACAATCTCCAGGGCACAATCTGGATGGTGGAATAGCAGGGTCCCCTTGATTCTCTATCCTGGGGTGCCTTTTACACTGGTTTGCTGTCAAAACATCCACTCCTGGCCTGCTATCACAGCCTTCAGCATGCAAAGTCACTCCCAGCTATGTAACATGAATGATCTGCCAGCCATTCATTAATTACTCACAGGGTGACATCAGCAAGTTCTTAGTCCCAGCCTTGACCTCAGAAATGTACATCTTGTACTGCCCAGTACCCTCCTGGACAGTACAAGCTCATAGAAAGTCTATCATTTCATCAACGGAAACTGATTATGCACCAGCCCCTTGTTATCTCAAGTGTTCCCAAACACTTCTATCCAAACACACACACTGCTTTAGATAAAATACTAAAATAAGTGCAGGAGCTAGACTAGATGACCTCTCTAGGTCCTTTCCAGTCCTATGATTTGAAAACTAATTACACACTGGTCAATAATATAATTGTGGACTATATGCAACACTGCTGCATATGGAGTTACAGATGTCCTCTGATATTATCTTTTAAAGTCTGTTTTGTCCAAATACAGAAACAGGTCTGCCCAGGTCTTGAATACAAATGAAGTAGGGCAACCAGTGACAACGGGAATGAAATTTACATATGTGGGAAATGGAACCATCAAAGCTGACAAAGTGGTTTGGGAGTCAGCATGCTGGATCACAAAGAATGGGGTATTTGCTTGTCTAACCAACCTGGTCATCAGGCAGAGACCAGGAAGGAATATTTACATAAAAGGTAAACAAAGCCATCAAGCTAACAAAGGGAGGAGGTAACAATTCAACTTTCAACAGGGGATGGAGACCACACCACCAGGAAGCCTTCTTGCACTTTAAGAGACATGTTTTTCAAAAGTTTACTGGACTATAAAGATAGGGGCAATAACCCCCTAGCTTATCTTTCACCTAAAAAGGACAAAGGAACCCAGCACTTTGTACTTCTATGGAAGGTCCTGACTGAGACAGTATCAGCGATGCTGGACCAAGAATAACTGGTGTGTGACATCATCTTAAACAAAGACTATGCCTTGCTAGATTAAGTTTTAGATTCATGTTTCCTCTGTATTTGCTTATATCCATCTCTACCTTTATTTCTTTTACTTAGCATCACTTAACCTGTGTCCTATTGTTAATAACTGTAAAATTATTTTACTCTAAACCAACCCACTGCTGTGTTTGAACTGAAATAATTAACTCCAGTTAATGTGACAAGCTACTGGGCATTGTCTCCTTAAAGAGCAAACAAGCCCTATTATTTCTCTGAGTGGCCCACGAGAGGGCTGGATGCTTCAGGGCAGACTGTTTTGGGGAATTCAGGAGTGAGTGTGTGTTGGGGTCACTTGGCTAGTAGTAACCATGCCTGGTGGAGACCCGAGTGAAGCTGTGGTGTAACAAGCAGGCTGCTGAGGCAGAATTACTGAACCAGGGCTGCTTATCACCCAGATACTCAGTGCATGCTTGTCTGCTGGCTGGGAGCATCCACACATGGGAGTTACAGCAGCAGAGCATTTTAAGGCACCCAGGGTTACAAGGCAGTTTGGACTGAATCTCAAGAAGGTGACATCTCCTTTACCCGTTTTGACCTTATAGTATGAGGAAGTCTCTGGCAATCCACATAATTTTGTCTACTAAACTCCCAGCAATCCTCATAAATGTGTTGTGTACTTCTAGTTTTATAATTCCTTTTAACCTTTGCCCAGAAGATTAGATCTAATAGTTTCATCCTTAGATTTATAGGAGCGTCTCCATCGGCTATTTGCAGCACACACACTGGTGGTATTATAATTGAGCCACATGCCAATTGCAAAGCTTGAACCTAAAGCAGTTCCACATTTTTAAGAGTTGTTTTGAGGCTGAACCAAAAGCTTGGTATCTTTAGTCTAAAACTGATCTTATCAATGCTCTATACATCATCATCAGTACCTTCTTATCTGCACCCCATTTGTTTCCAGCTATACTTTTAGGTAAGTTCATCCTACATCTACACTTTTGCATTATATTACCTATGTGACCCTTCTAAGTTAATGTATTATCAAACACTCCTCCTAGGAACATAAACTGTTGAATTATCTAAATTTTTTCACTATAAAGAAATAAGTCCCAGTCTTCCTGTGACGGTCTATGGCCCTAGGGTCAGGGCAGCGCAGCCTAGTGGCCAGAGTCTATGAAGCAGCCCTTAGGTGCAGGGAAGCATGGCCTAATGGCCAGAGTTCAATGGGGTGGCCGCTAGGAGGGCCTGGGCCCACCCAACTCCACTGGGCCCCAACTCAGAGCCCTAACAGTGGCATAGCAACTTGCCACTGACTCAGTGTGTGTGTGTGGGGGAGGGGGGGTTCTACCAAAACACGCTGAGGTTTCCCCCGTGGGAGGTACCACTACATCACCCTCCCTGGGTCACTTCCTACCAGTATCCGCGTTGGGGATCTCCCATGAGCCTTCGGATTCTCTGTGGTCAGTTGGGCCGGTCGCCTCCTGCGGCTCCTCCAGTCGCCGGGGTTCAAGTGGGCCCGGGGAGGCTATGATTCCCGGCGCAGTCAGGGGCCATGGCTGGCCCTCCACAGGAACTTCACAGACAGGTCCTTCCCCTGCGGCCTCCAGCCCAGAATGAGCTGGGCTTCCTCTCTTTATACTGCTAGAGCATTTAGAGCATGTCTGGACCTGCTGGGGAGGCAGGACCTCTGCTGTCAATAATATAGGCTTAATCCTCTCTGAGCTAATGAAGGGTAAGCAGACCCTGTCACACTTCCCTAATTTTCTTCCTGGTTAAAGCCACTCCTTTATTTTTTATTTTTTTGCAAGGGAAAATTTAAATCCCCAATCATTTCCCCACTTGAAAATTCTCTGGAGAGCCTCATTTGTCTTTTATGCTTAGACAGTAGTGTGCGAAAAGGAAAATACCTGTTCCCATCCGCTTTCTGTAAGGTCATCTGTCAGTGGAAAACAAAGTAGGATTTGTGTAGTTCCCTTGGTAAGCTTGTAGGTTTTTGATAAATCAGTGTGTACTTTGACTTGTATAGATCTCTCACTTCAAAAGTTCCTTATCCTCCCTTTTATTCCAGTTTTACTAGTTTATATAGGAGGCCTTCCCTCCATGAAGGTCATATGCTCTTTCAATGTCCAGGAAGACTTATGAAGTTCTTAGTCCTTATGCTTTTTTTGTATTTCCGTTTCTAGTCTCACTATATGGTCAACTGTGCATCTTCCTTTTTGAAACCACTTTGTACGTCAGTTAGAATATTATTTGTCTCCAAGTATGCCAGTAGTCTTACATTTATAATTTTTCCCATGATTTTCCACACACATGATAGGGGAGAAATAGGCAGGGTCGGCTCTAGGTTTTTTGCCGCCCCAAGCAAAAAAAATTTTTGGCTGCCCTCCCCCCACCAGTGCCCTCCCCCACCCGCACCCCCTGCCACCCCAACCCTGGGCTCTCGCCCCCGCACCCTCTGCCATCCCAGCACTGGGCTCTCCCCCCCCCCCCCCCCCCACCCCACCCCCTGCTGCCCCCGCCCTGGGCTGTCCCCCACCAGTGCTGACTCTGCCCGCTCCCCCCTCACCTCCAGCCGGTCCGGTGCTGGCAGGGTCGCGGTAAGCAGCGGGGCTCCCGGGCCACACCTTCAGTCCAGGGTCCCTCCAGCCATGGCCTCCACCTCCAGGAGCGGCCAGGACCCAGGAGGGCAGAGCCCAGGGACTGCCCCGGCAGGGGGCTGAGGAGCCAGGGCAGAGTAGCCCCAGAGGGAGCGGAGCTTCGGAGGCGGGACCCGCACGGCAGTGCCCTGCCCTCTATGGCCCTGCTGGTGCTGCTGGCCGCCCTGCCGCATTCCCTGGGTGGCTCGGGCCGCTTTGCCCAGCCCCAGCTGCGGCACTGGGGGGCGGCCGCCCTGCAGCACCTGAAGGCGGCTCTGTGTGCCCCGCGGGGCGGCCCCCAGCCCGAGTGTCCCGTGCTCATAGACTGCCCGGCCCAGCCACAAGGTGCGGGCGCTGCTTCCCCGCGGCACGAACCGCAGCAGCCCCAGGGTGCCCGCCACGCACAATGCGCTGCTGCTGCCAGGGCCAGCTCTAGGCTTTTGCCGCCTGAAGCAAAAAAAAAAAAAAAGATCGCCGGAATGCCACCCCTGAAAATGTGCCACCCCAAGCACGTGCTTGGTTTGCTGGTGCCTAGAGCTGGCCCTGGAAATAGGCCTATAAGCATCAGGGCTTGTATGTAGCTTGCTCAGTATCCTAACTGGTATCACCAATCCTTGTTTCCGTTCTATTGGCAGCAGACCTTTTCCCTATCTCATCGTGTAACTGCAACAGAATCTTTAGACTCCCTTCTGACAAGTGTTGAAGCATTTCATAAATTATCTTTGCCTGGAGCTGTATACTTCCTTTTCCTAGTGGCTGCAATAAGCTTCTGCACACTCAACTTTTTGTTTAACACATCAGTAGTGTCTCTCTAACCCTTTAATAGTTCACATTTATCTTAAATAAACCTCCTATTTCCCCCTACAAAACTCACTGTTTTGATTCATATCACTGCTGGCCTTGGAGTTATTTTGCTAAAATGTCAGTCTTTCTAAGTTAGAGTCCTCCGTTTCATTGTTTATGATAAGACCAGGTATACTTTTATTTTAAATTCCATTCATTCTTTGAATTTACTTATATTTCTGAAAGCTTTGAATCTTTGTTCAATTTCCCACAAAACTTTCTCCATTTTCCTGTTTTTGGTCTTTTTGATAATCCTTTGTATCACCACCTTACTAATCATTAAGTTTTTACTATTCGTTGTGTTTTGCTTGCTTGTATGCCTTTTTTCTTTCTTTGATTGCTAATTTGAAATCCTCCTTCCACCAGGAAACCAGATTTCCAAGTCAGGGGCAATATGATACTTTGTAGATGGCCAGATCGCTGCTGCAATTCCTTGTATTACGTTGGTCTAGAATTCTCCTAGGTTGTCACTTGTACAGTTATACTACATAAATATTCATCACATTTGATCTTGAAATGGCCCCAATCAGCTTCTCAAAAATTCACGCTAGGAACTCTTTTTGACATTTCCTCAGCCTTGGTTCTCAATAAGCATAAGGAAGTGATCATTCTTCTTCAAGTGCTTGCTCATATAGATTCCAATTAGGTGTGTGTGTGCCGTGTGCACAGTTTGCCGGAAGGTTTTTCCCATAGCAGTGTCTGTCGGGTCAGCTCTGGAGCCCCCTGGAGTTGTGCCTTCATAGCACTGTATATAGGGCCCCACCAATCCACCACCTCTCCAGTTCCTTCTTATTGCCAGTGATGGTCATTGGAGCCTTTTGTCTTTCATGTTCAACGAGCAATCCTCTAGCCTAGTTTTCTGTAAATAGTTAAAGATAGTTTTTAAAAAGTTAGTTAGATATTTGGATTTGGGTAGTGAGGGGGTGTTTCCCTCCCCTGTTTCCCCATCTCTCTCCTGCGTCCGGGGCATGCCTTGGACCCAGGGGTTTAAGCTGTGTGGGGTTTGCCAGAAGCCTATGCCCAAGGGCAACCCACACTTGGCTTGTCTAAAGTGCTTGGGGGAGTCCCATCAAACAGAGAGGTATAAGATCTGTAGGATTTTTCACCCCCGCATGAAGAAAGAGAGGGACCACAGATTAAAGTTACTGCTAATGGAAGCAGCTCTCCACCCTCAGTCTGAGTCGAGCCCCATGAACACAGCATCGGGCTCCTCAGCGTCAGTGCACAGCGCACTGACTTTGGTCCGGGAGGTGCCAAGGAAGGACTCTGGGGTCTGAGCCCCTCGGCACCAGCATTCCCCGGCACTGAGCACAGCATGGGATCAATCTCGGCACCACTCACAATCTTCTGTCCCAAAGAAGCAGCACAGGAAGACTGATAGAGGGTGCTCACTTTCCTGTGCAAGGGAACGGGAACCACCCAAGGGAGGGCGACCGGTGCAAGACCACACTTCCCTTCCAGCTCAAGAGCCAGCACCATCATCTCCAGGCCCATGGGAGGAACCGTTGAGTCCGGTCCCACCGGAAGAAACCCAGGTGGAAGATTTGGACCTCCCTTCCACATTCGAAACTTATGAGGTGGCATGGGACCTGATAACTCTGACAGGTGCATACTTCCCCAACCATGGTGGCACTACACCGGTTCCGAGGCCCCAAACGACAGAGGCCACTGGTGCAGTGCAGGAGCAAGCCAGCTATGACTCGGCAATGGTCTCCAACACCCCAGCACCGATCCCCAGCATCGCCATGGTCTCCCTGCATGGACTCAGAGTCCGAATTGGACACAGACTCATGTGTGTCCCGGAGAAGCCAGCACCGTAGCCGTCAGCACTCCCAGACAGCGGGGATGACTCAAACTTCCCCCTGGTACCGTGGCCTCCACAGTGGCAAGTACCAAGTCAGATGCCAACTCAGTGGCCCTTCTGGACCCCGTGGGCTTACCACCAGTCCCAGGGGTCCGCCTCAGCATGCTCCTTTTCGGTTGCTTCTGAGAGAAGAAGTGCGTCGAGGGCCAGGGAGCTCTCCTGAGCATCAGTCACCGCTACCACCACAATCAGTACTGCGCCCGGCACAGACACCAGAACCAGCACGGACAGCAGAGCCATCACCGGCACCCAGCACTGTACCCGGTGGCACCGTACTCAGTGGCACTGTACCCAGCGGCATGGCTATGATCAGTACCACAGAAAGTACTGCAGCCGGTGCCACAGCCGGTACCGTGGCCAGCACTGAGGTGGACTCCAGGTGGGCAGGCGGGGCCCTCCCATGTTTGGGGCTCCTCATCATTGTCTCCAGAGGAAGCAGTGGCAGGAACATCGCGGGACCTCAGATTCACAGGGTCCTCCTCAAAATCTGGAGTGATGGAACCTCGGTGATCCTGGTGGCACTGGCCTGGTCATGTCAGCATTGGTACACCATGGTACTGGAGCTATCGGTGGATACTCCAATCACTCTACCGCTAGTTCCGGACTTCATCACTGATCACCACGGAAGGCTTCAGCACCCCAATCTCGAGTCTCTCCACCTCACGGCCTGGAAGCTGCATGGTTGAACCCGCTAGAGCTCACTTGCTCAGACGTTGTTAGGGAGGTTCTTCTGGGTAGCAGAAAACCTTTGACCAGAGCTACTTACCTGGCCAAGTGGAAAAGATTTGTGATTTGGTGCTCGCAGAGCCATATCCCTCCAACACAATCGTCGGTCCCCTTTATCTTGGGCTACCTCCTAAAGTTGAAACAGCAGGTACCTAGGGAGGTGGTGGAATCTTTCCTTAGAGGTTTACGGTCAGGCTTGACAAAGCCCTGGCTGGGATGATTTAGTTGGGGATTGGTCCTGCTTTGAGCAGGGGGTTGGACTAGATGACCTCCTGAGGTCCCTTCCAACCCTGATATTCTATGAAGAAAAAGAGGTTACTTACCTTCTCGTAACTGTTGTTCTTCGAGATGTGTTGCTCATATCCATTCCAATTAGGTGTGTGTGCGACGTGTGCACAGTTCACCAGAAGGTTTTTCCCCTAGCAGCATCTGTCGGGTCAGCTCTGGAGCCCCCTGGAGTCGCACCTTCATGGCGCTGCACATAGGGCCCCACTGACCCGCCGCCGCCTCCAGTTCCTTCTTGCCGGACACTCTGACAGAGGGGAAGGCAGGTGGGTTTGGAATGGATATGAGCAACACATCTCAAAGAACAACAGTTACGAGAAGGTGAGTAACCGTTTCTTTCCCATTCCATCTTTATGAAAGGATCTATCCACTGATTAAATCTAGTAGCTGCTCCTGTATTCAGTAACATTTACCATTTAGGTCAGTTTTCTTACTTCCCCATAGCTTATTATGACTACTAAAAGCTCCTCAAATCACAAATGGGTTTTTGATATTAGTTATTTTAGCACTAAAAAAATTAGCTAACGTTGCATGGATTATAAACGTAAATCTGTAAGTACATAAGAACATAAGAACGGCTGTACCAGGTCAGACCAAAGGTCCATCTAGCCCAGTATCCTGTCTACCGACAGTGGCCAATGCCAGGTGCCCCAGAGGGAGTGGACCAACAGGCAATGATCAAGTGATCTCTCTCCTGCCATCCATCTCCATCCTCTGACAAACAGAGGCTAGGGACACCATTCCTTACCCATCCTGGCTAATAGCCATTAATGGACTTAACCACCATGAATTTATCCAGTTCTCTTTTAAATGCTGTTATAGTCCTAGCCTTCACAACCTCCTCAGGTAAGGAGTTTCACAAGTTGACTGTGCGCTGCGTGAAGAAGAACTTCCTTGTATTTGTTTTAAACCTGCTGCCTATTAATTTCATTTCAAAAGTAAATGCTTTTGTTATGCATGGGACTCTCAATAGTATTATATTCAAAACTTAGTTTCTACACATCAATTTCAACATGGTTATGTCCCTCTTTTATAAATATACAGACCTCCTGCCACTCAGGTAGCCTCTCAGTCACTCTGGAGCATCTCATATCCTGGTGAACTGAACGCAAGTTTACTTATTGGCCACGTTTCTTTACACACATTAAATTAGGCCTTTTTCCCCACTTCAAAGATGGCTCTCTTTAGTTCTTGTCCATGCATTACTAAACTATGTACATTCCAGTTAAGGATCATGAAGACCATGTTATTTAAATTGTATTATTGCCTTCTTTTAAAAGTGTGTAAATGAGGTCTAACGAGACGGTGTCTATCTTTAGATCTTTTTCTGCTGCTTTTGCTATGATTTTAATCCTTTCAGTGTTTCTCCTGGTCTGCGAGGTGCCGTTAATAACTTCTATAATGAATTCTATAAACTTCTCTTTACCTACAAGCAATACATCATCTCCCATTTCTCTCATATTCTCCTGCCTGTCCAACTAGACGTTCTGCTGCCCCTGTACATCTTTTCTCTTACTTTTGTCAATTTCTGTTTTCTTCAGTGGGTACCTTTTGATAGTCTCTACATATGATACTATTTGAATAATTTTTTTTTATTTCTACGGCTCACTGTGCTATCACACATTCTTTATATGCTGCACTGTGCTTTCCCCCCCAATTGCTGCATTTAGGTTCTGTTCCTTCTAGACAGTGTTCCCTACAATGGCTGCCATATGTCCAAATCTTTGACAATTATAGCACTTCATGCACGTGTGTATGGTGGGGGAGGGGAGGAAATATATGGTTTAACCCAGAAAGATTGATACCCCATTTGGATCCTATCTGGAAGTAGCCCATGTTTATGTGTTATGCATGAAGTTGTAGATGGCTGGTTTTCTCCCTCTCTCCTATTAAGTAGCTGTTTAACAAACAATACTTTATCTTCACCTATACTCTTTTTGATATCATTCTCAGATAAATCTAGTGGCAATCCAGACATAACTCCTCCTGCTTCCATCAGGAATTTAGGCAATTGACAAGGAACTTTCATTTTCCCTAAGATTACAGTTGTAAGACATTTTCCAGCTTGCTCTTTTGGGGTATAGTCTATCAGTAGATCTCCACCCTGCATTCTTTGTACATCACCAGCGCTTTGCTTCATCCATTCAGTCATTAACATCTCCTATTTTCACATCTGCTGTCTCTGATTTGACAATGATAAAATGTTGACTTTTATCCTGTTTTTCTTTTCTATGCATTCCTTCTTCCAATCCCGATATAGCTAGTCTTCCCTCCCCCACCCCACCCCGATCTGAGACCATTCTTCACCCCCTGCTTATTCTCTTTCATAGTTCAAGGGAACTCTCTCTTCCCCCCTCACCTCTATTGTCAGTTTCAATGTCCAGCCTCATTTCAGCTGGGGGCCAGCCGCAGCCCTCCACCCAGCCTGCTCCTACACCATCTTCAGCCAGACACCAATCAGTCCCAGCCTCCAGACAGCAGCCTGCCAGCCTGCCTCCAGCTGCTTCAATTCCAGTTTCCAGCCAGGCCCCTCCGAGCCTCACCAACTCTGTCAGCCAAACTCCCCACCCACCCCCCAGTCTGCCTCCCCACTCAACTTGACAGAGTTCACTTGGCTTTTGAGCAGATCCTCCATTTGGAGCATTTTCCGTAGGCCCTCTTGGCCCAGTACTGCTCCTTAACTCTATCAGTCTGTGTGTGGGGTCTGGAAGGTTATTCATGGGAGTACAGATGCAGGATAGGAGCTTCATGTTTTGCTTCTCCAGTAAAACTGTAAGGAAGTAGAGCAAAGATGATTAACAAGAGTTGTTTTCCTGCATGTTAGTTACAAATGTCTTCACTGAAATGACTAATCAGAAAAATTTTGATCAGCTCTAACATACAGTACTAGTATTTTCCCATTGGAAAATGTCATTTCATTAGATTTAAAAAAAAAAAAAAAAAAAAAGCTTTTCCAGGGAACATGTTGATTTTGACAAAATTTTGTTTAGAAAAAAATTGAAAAGTATTTTGAGAAGGTCAAAATGTTAAAATCAAAACGTTCTGTTCCAAATATATCAAAATGAAACAATTTAATATTATAAAAATATGTTCTAAAAGTAAAAAGAAAAATCTTTCAAAATGAAATATTTTGACTGACCAAAAATGAAATTTTCCTGCAAAATAAAATTGTCAACAAATGTCAAAATTCTGTGTTCTGATTTTTTTCCAATTGAGTATGAAAAATCCCTTAAAAAAAAAAAACACACCACAGAATTTCCTGTGAAATGAAAATTCTAGGTCCTGCACAACTCTACTGCATATGCTCTTAGCCTGTATGTTAGGTCTGTACAAATTATATATAGTTCCAAGGCAATTGCCCCAGATTGCCTATCAGGCACAGTCCTCTAACACTACTAATTGAAACATTCATTTTTAACTTTGACTCATTATGGTTACTTTCAATAATTTAATTTGAGAACTAAACCTTTCAGAGTGGCCATCACTGAAAACAAGGGCATGAAGGAATCAAGGCAGATAAAGCTCAATATTATGCTGATGACATGTCGATTTTTATCACTGATCCTGACGGAACTGTGCCTAAATTTCTGCATCTGATTCACATCTTTGAGAAATTATCAGGGTATAGAGGAAATTGGATATCTGAGGTCTCATTTTTCCTCACTGAAAACTCAAATAGGTCCCTAAGGGGTCAAAATATCAAGAGCTGCTACAACATCATCCATAAAAGGTATACCTAAAATAAACTTGGATCTTTTATTGAATCTTATAAGAGCAGATGAAGACAGATGGACCCATCTCTTATACTCCCACTTTGGGGAAGAATTAATACAATTTAAATTACTCTTGTCCCCCAATTGCTATACATCTTGTACTCTCTGCTAATCCAGCTCCCTAATATTTTTCTAAAATACATCAGATTTACATAACTTTTTTTTATGATGCTGAGGACAAGACCCAAATTAACGTCGTATAAATGATTTACCCACACACAGAAGGTAACGCTTCACTTTGTTAATTGTATGATATAGCAAAGGGCTCTTATCTTTTGCCAGCGTCTCTCTCTGTTGGTGATCTCCAGGGTCTCAACTGAAAGAACGTGCCTTATCTGTGTTACTGTTTCTTCAGTCATTAGCTTTGTCAGTTTCCTTCTATATGATCAATTTATCATTCAACATCTCAGAACAATTTGATAAGAAGCAACCAGTGCAATTCTCTGAAGTCCATATGTTCATGTGCAGTTATAGGGCTTTGAGAAAAGAATATATTTAGCACCATATCAGTTTAAAACGCGATTGTCAGATACAGGCTCTGCTTAGAGCAGTGGTCTCCAAACTGTGGGGCACAGCCCCTTAGGAGGGCACGGAGGAATGTTCGGGGGTGTGTGGGGTGTGGTAGAGCCTGGACCTGCCCCGCCATGAGAAGTTGGGAGGGAGCACCACCCAGCCCTGCTCTTCCCCCAGCCCAGCTCCACTCCCTGCTCTGCCTCCAGCAACAGCTTCACTCCACCCTCTGCTCTGCCCCCAGCCCAGCCCTGCCATCATTCCCTCTCTGCTCCCAGGCCAGCTCCACCGCTAGCCCCCGCTCTGCCCCCTATCGCCCGCCAGTTCTGCACCCAGCTCCACTGTCAACCCAAGCTCCTCTGCTGAGCCAACTGTGTAGTAATGGAGGAGGTTGTGGATAGATTCCATTACTGGGGAGGGGGGAGCATGACAGGAAAAGTTTGGGCACCGCACCATGGACCTAGAGTGGGGTAGGCAACCTATGGCATGCGTGCTGAAGGCGGCACGTGAGCTGATTTTCAGTGGCACTCACACTGCCCGGGTCCTGGCCACCGGTCTGGGGGGCTCTGCATTTTAATTTAATTTTAAATGAAGCTTCTTAAACATTTGAAAAACCTTATTTACTTTACATACAACAATAGTTTAGTTATATATTATAGACTTATAGAAAGAGACCTTCTAAAAACGTTAAAATGTATTATCGGCACACGAAACCTTAAATCAGAGTGAATAAATGAAGACTCGGCACACCACTTCTGAAAGGTTGCCGACCCCTGACCTAGAGGCTTAAATTCAGCAACTATAGGATCAAAGCCAACATCTTTATTTTGAGTGCCTCCGTTTTCGGGTATCTAACACAAAGTTTAATTGTTGAGTTTAATTTTCAGAAATGCCAAATCATTTTTTCCTCATAAGGGGGAAGAACATAATTATTTTTAAAAATCAGTTTAATCTAGGGCCACAAACATTAAAATGCCTTAATCATAATCATATGGTTTTTGCATGGTGTCACTACAGGGCAGAGTTAAGATTGTTTTGGTGCCTTAATTGTACATTTCCATGCCTTGATGTATTTTGATTTCTTTTAAATTTAACCTTAATTCTTTATTTCCTGCATTTATAATGCTTGGTTTTTTACATCAAAGTAATGTTTTAATCAAAATTACTGATATGTGCTCTCAATTGTAACTTCCTCTTACTGTTTATTTGTCTGGGAATATAGAAAAAGATGTCATAAGTATTCACTGTGTTGTGCCCATAGAATCAACACAATGAATACATAAAACCTCTACAAATTTTGGAATTTTGTGAAAATCAAATTCAAAGTACAACACCAAGGTAAACAGTGTAATAGGGATCTGTTTCTAACAAAGGGGATCATTCCTGGTCCATAAATGATTAAAGCACTTTGCTTAAATTAGTGCAAGATAAATATAGCATCCCATCTCCTGGAAATATTATGTTCAGAGTATGCTGAGCCTTTTGATTTAGCAGTGTCCTCACTGCAAAGTGGGCAGATTACCAGCCCAAGCAAAGGCAGAACCTGGACTCTAACCCAGACCCCAGGCCAGGCAGCACATGTTGAAAGCACCACCAAATTTAGGTTTATGTGTGGATCGGAAGGGGAAAATGAGGAACATCTGGATAACAGCAGCGAAGAAACACCCTTACTGTTTTGGCTTGAGCTGTTGCTGGATTACAGAAATGGGCTCAGAAAGTGATAAAACATCAGTAAAACATCTGGTGTGAGCCATCTGAAAAAACACAAAGCATTATGCCATTTGCTATTAAAAGGTGAAAAATATACCACCAGCAAATCTCATCTTTAAAATCTCATTTTTTGGAAGGATTTCCTATTGCTGCAAAAGTAATTACAATGGAGACGGAAAAAAGATTGGGGCTTAATTCTTTGTTCTGGATTCAGGAATAAAAGCAAGGCAAAGATGGCTTTAAGTCACCTTAACATTTTCCCTGTCCTCAAGCCAGTCAGATGTGTGCCTAACTCTTGACATAGGTCAGAGCAGCGCAGGGCTCCTTTAATTTTCACTCAACTGCCTGTGGCTCCAAGCAGCTGCTCCAGTAGCCAAGAATAGCCAGAGCACAGCAACACTCCAGACATGCCCCCTTACCTCCAGGGATCCCTTCTACACTGAAAGCTGAGAGGAATGGCTTGGAGCTGCTACTTTGCACTTAGAACAGCTCTTTGCACTCTTGAAGCAGCATAAAGGGACTGCAGTGTATCAATATCTGGCCTCTTCTCTTGCAAAGGATAACATTGTAGAAGGTTGTCCTCAGTGAACAAATTACATCATATACAGTTTAAAAAGAGGAACTGCAAGCAGAGACTCACTGTATATTGTGGACTTTCCATGTGATGATACCAAAAATCTTCATAATCCAGATGGCAGAATTGTATGAAAGCCACACTAGAAGAATTACAGTGAACAGAAGCTATTTTTGGCAGCCAGGTTTGGACTGGGATATCAAATTGTATGTACAGTGCAAGATGTGCCAACAGGCCTGTTCCTGCATCCTGTCATCCTTGGAAATGGGTGCAGAGAATTCACAGCAGCTTTGCAGAGAAGAACAAGCAGATGTTCCTTGTAACAGTTACGCATGCTCAAGATGGCCAAAGGTAATAGCTTCGAATACTATGTCTGCTAGCAATACTGGTGAGGTTGTTGAGACATGGTGTCTACACAGGAGCTTCTATAAGTCATATCAGACATATGCAGTTCACCTCTGAAGAATTTTAAATAAGAAAGTGGTATAAAACATGGGCAAGGATGGATTAAGGATAAAGTTCCAATGGCTCCCAATGGTAAAGCCCAGTATAGGGCATGTGTGGGGAAGCTGAAGTAGCATGCAGGAGCTGAGTGGGCAGAGGGAATAGTTGTGGCAGCTGTAGAGGCAGACTGGTCTGTTGGAGTAAGAAGCTAAACACAGTCCAGGCTGGGGAGAAAAGGGGTATCAGACTGAGGAATCCCCTCTTCACTTTTCTCACACAACAGTTTCTTCTCGAAGTCCATACAGGTACTGACTCTTATTTCAGAAATAAACTACAGATCTTCCTGCATAAGCCTGTGGGACATGAGACACACTTATTGCTTCACTCATCAAGATCAGCTCCACAAAGGGAAGAAAATCAAAGAAATCTAATGTAATATACTCACTAGTTTATGGTGTTGAGTCTGGCAGAGATTTTTTCCCCACCCAAAGTTATTCCCTGGTGGTTTCCTTTCTTTCCATTATGTCAGGATGAAAACATATCCACTGGTTTCACTAACCCATTGTCTTAATCAATGTACAGGGCAGCGGGTCCATAGATTAGATAATTTATTTGAGGAAGATTTACGTTTAGCTTTTTCAGATCTTCAGCAAAGGATCCCAGTTCCCCACATCTCATTTCTTCAGATAGATCTGAAGCTTAACATCTATAGTTAGCTGTTCTTTTATTAAAAATAAATAAATAAATAAAAATAAATAAATATCTCCAACACCTGAATGTGACCATGGCTGTTTGGGACGATCACAGCATCATTTGATAGCAGTAAGAAAAGTTTTCTGCTCAAATGTTTTCCACATAATTGATTCTCCTAAATGAACTTTCACACCAGTTGGAATTCTCAGTTATTCATATATCTGAGCCAAAATGGCTATCACCTTCTTGATGTCAGAACTTACAGTTTCTCTCTTATTTTTTAAATCCCTAACAAATGAGACAAAACTAAACTATATAAAAAAAACCCACCACACCACATGACATGTGGGATGCATCCTGTAAGAGAAAGGGGCCTGGTCTGCCTGACGAAATTGCTTTTTGTCACCATAGGTTCGCATGTGTCCAAACCCAAATAGGATTCCCCCTGGTGAAACCCACACTTTCCGGGTCTCTGGACAAGACAATTCCTCAGCCAACATACTTCTGCCAGCAAAATGCCACAGTGGATGCTGCCTTACCTGTGCTTGTAAAAACAGTCCTCCAGCCACAGTCCTGCAATGCCCCGTCCCTGCAACAATAACTGTTCCAGTCATAATTTTGAACTCCATTGCACTGTGGTCAGTCACTGGAAGTGCCTCCACGCCCAGCTTTAAAATCCTCAGGGTGTTTTGAAAATGTCTCTTTTCCTGCCAATTCACATTTGTGAGCAGATATGCCTGGCCAAGCACAAAAGCAGAGGTCCAGCTAAACCAAGTATTCCTGCCTGGACCAGAAAAGAAGTCCTTGATCTCTTCTTCTCTACTCAACCACCAACCCCAATGGGACAGTGGACACCTTGTAAGAACAAGAGAAGGGACCATCAGCACTGCCCAACAAGGACAAGCTCATAAAGGATGGGGACACAGAGGGGCATACAGACCCTGCAGAGAGTCAGGAGCTTTTTCATATGCAAGTGACCCACCAAGACCTAGAGGAGCCCAGAGAGGAAGGGGAAGGAAGCACAGGTAGGTGCATTGCTGCATGATTTTTTTAAATGTGTTTTTTCTTTGCAATGTCTGAACCACCCTCCTCCTCAATTCCTTCCGTCATTCAAAATGGCACCCTTCTGCATGGTCAGAAAACAAAGGAACTGACTTTTAAAATAATCAGTTGATTTTAAAACCCATGAACTGGCGACGAAATAAGAGAATATTAGAATCATTTAGTAGCCAGCATGTTTTGGCATTGAGATAGTGTTTTATAAAAGCTGAAATTCTAACATTAAAAATCAAATTCGTTACAAACAAACAGAAAGATACCGACACCAATATATCAGCTGAAAAATAAAAGACATAGGAAATTAAACGTATCCTTCGCAAGCAATCCAGTGTTTGTTCATTGTGTATATGCATTCAATAAAATTACATTTTGGGGGGTGGTGGGGGGGGTGGAAAAACACAGACACAGTATATTTATTGGGTGTCACCAGACAGAATTGTCAGACTAAAGCACCATCCCTTCCCACCAAATTCATAAAAGGTGTTTATAAATAACCTGAGAGCCATAGTCAGGCCAAAGTCAGACGTACACAAAAGCAGCGCACAGCAATACAAGGGCGCAATGTTAAAATGATCTTTTAAGGCCTTCCTCAGCTGGACAGCTCCTTGATAGGCTGTTGTCGTTGCCCTTGTGTCTGGCTGTTAAAAATTCAGCAGACAGCTTTCCAATTCCCCCTCTCCACCCTGCCGGTAAGGTTTCTCCCTTTGCTTCACAAATATTATTTAATACATGACCTACAGCAACAACAACAGGCATTGTCTCTCTCTCTCTGGTGTTTGGCTGATTCTTTCTCATATGTTCAGGGTTTAACTGATTGCCATATGTGAGGGTGGGAAGGAATTCCCCCCCCCCCCCCAGGTCAGATTGGAAGTGACCTTGGGGGCTTTTATTTATTTGCCTTCCTCTGCAGCTTGTGGATCATTTGCCACGAGTAACTAGGTCTCTCTCATGCAATCATTTCCATGCCACTGCAGTGGTCTCACGCACTAGTGCACCTTGGTCCCTCCTATTCTCTGCCCATGGCACATAATGGTCTAGTTTCTGATGGGCTGTAATACTTTGGGCTAATTTCGGTTGCTGGGTTTGGAGTTGGGGGTGGCTGGTGGGTGGTCTGTGACATACAGGAGGTCAGACCAGATGATCTGGTGGTCCTTTCTGACTTTAAATTCTCTAACCACAGCATTGCAGAGACCCCAGGAGAGGGCAACAGTTACAATTCTAATGAGACCTCCCTGCTTTGGCTACCAAGGTTAGTCACAGTTTCACACTCATGTGCATGCTATAACCATTGCAGTTAAATACAAACACATTGTAATAACTTTGCTTCCGTGTAACCCAGCATTGTAAATGTACAGTATATGCTCTTTTTAAAGGGGAATTTAACTATATGGAAAAGCCATAGCAGTACTATCAAGCTGTTCTTAAACTAGAGGAACATTAGACACTAATAAAGGCTTCTAAAAGGACCTGGCTGCAATCTTAATTATGGGACCATGGCTGCTCTGGATCCCGACTCCCCAGCCTCCTTGATACAGTATGAAAGATGCAGCCAGTTTTGCTTTTCCACCTATGTTGTGAGATAGAATTAATCTACCCACGATTTTGAATGAAATGAGCCTTAATTGTTAGAATGGATTCTGAAGGTGTCCTTTTCCATAAACGATTACCTATTTAAGTGCCTTTGATATGCTTTGCTGGGTATAAGGCACAGAAAGACACCAGGCCTGCCCCCAAGAACTTACTATTTCAATAGACAGAAAACAAGATGCACCGGAAGACTGTGGAAGTTAGTCACAGAGCAGTTTACAACACCTGTATTTCAATGAAGGGCTGAGGTTACGATTTTTTAAACCTTGGGAAAGAACTGAGTTTTAAGGAGGGAATTTGAATGAAGAGAAGCTGGGTGCCTGCTGTTGAGGCATTGGGAAGTCGTTCCCTGTGTAGAGAATAGTACTGAAGAAGGCAGGAGAAAGAGAGGTGGAGACACTGTCTTTCAGTTCTATTTCAGCTCTCAACGTTTTGAACAGCAAATAAATGAGTAGTTTCAGTTGTCATTAGAGTTTTCTCAGAGTCTGTACAAAGAAGTATGGTTGGCACATTTTTCTGTCTAGTGATAGATTTTAGCAGGGGAAATCAAACACAGAGATTCATGCGTTAAGCAGTCACTCTATAACCACTCCGCAGCTGCTAGGCAACAAATCTCCTGGTTTTCCTTTACAGACTTCCCCACTTTGTTAAGGTTACAGATATTTAAATATAAAGTTCCAATATAATTCACACTTGATACTTTCACACACACACACTCCATTATTCTGAGAGTGGTTCTCCATCTTTATTGTGTGACTATAATAGGTAGGTGGGTGTCACCTGCAATCTTCAGAGCTTGAGAATGGCAGACTCAGTTCTTTTCCAACCACTTCAGAATTCTGTCAGCAAATAGGCTGGAGTCTGCACAGCTAGCAGCATTCTAGACCTTAGGTTAATAGTTGACCAGTCCTTAGCTGCTGGGGAAACAGAAACCTGTAGCCCATATCAAACTGGAACGGGTACAGAGAAGGGCCACTAGGATGATCCGAGGAATGGAAAACCTTTCCTATGAAAGGAGACTCGAGGAGCTCGGTTTGTTTAGCCTAACCAAAAGAAGGCTGAGGGGGGATATGATTGCTCTCTTTAAATATATCAAAGGGATAAATACCAGGGAGGGAGAGGAATTATTTCAGCTCAGGACTAATCTGGACACGAGAACAAATGGATATAAACTGGCCGTGGGGAAGTTTAGGCTTGAAATTAGACGAAGGTTTCTAACCGTCAGAGGGGTGAAATTCTGGAACAGCCTTCCGAGGGAAACGGTGGGGGCGAAAGACCTCTCTGGCTTCAAGATTAGGCTAGATAAGTTTATGGAGGGAATGGTTTGATGGGATAACGTGATCTTAGTCAATTAGGCAATAACGTGCCATCGCTGGTAAAATGTGGGTCCGGCTGGGAATCTTGCCTGTATGCTCGGGGTTCTACTGATCGCCATATTTGGGGTCGGGAAGGAATTTTCCTCCAGGGTAGATTGGCAGAGGCCCTGGAGGTTTTTTGCCTTCCTCCGCAGCATAGGGCAGGGGTCGCAAGCTGGAGGATTCTCTGCGACTTGAAGTCTTTAAATCACGATCTGGAGACTTCAACAGCTGAGATAAGGGAAATTGGGTGGGTCAGCTTTTGTGGCCTGCATCATGCGGGAGGTCAGACTAGATGACCATAATGGTCCCTTCTGACCTTAAAGTCTATGAGTCTATATCCAAATAGGTACAGGGATCAGATCCATTTCCTGGTTCTGGTAAGTCAGCTACTCTCAAGTCTCCAGGCAGTGCTTAATTTGTAATTAAAAGAGGTGCCAGGGCTCAAGAAATGTTTTTACTTTCATAACGGATGCGGCAAGCCCAGAGGTGCCAGGGCTAGGAACGGCCCAGCCTAGAGGTCTTGAGGCTCAGCCCTGGCACAACGCAAGCATTGTCTACAGGGCTGACCAACTCCTGTATGTCTAGCCTCACACTCTGTTTGGCTCAGCTATCAGAGGGTAAATGGGTGTGAGCTGCACTACTGCAGATGCCCAACCACTTTTCTTTACAGGAAGTAGCTTTTTATTTCCAAAAAGATAAATTCTTTGCAAGGTATTCGTCACAGGCACTGCGGCGTGGTTTGCAATCAAACACTTTTTACATTTTTAGCATTTCAAGAGCAATTAAAAAAGAAAAATGTTAAAATAAACTAACCCTCACCCCAATCCTCTGACTATTTCCAGTCATTGCATAATGGAACACAAAGGATTCTTATAAGCCAGCTGCTGTGGTGTCCCAGATTGTGTAGCGCACATATGTGCAATTCAGTTGGAGGCACTCCAAAACAGCAGCAGCAGGACTCAGCATCGCAGCCATAGCATAGCACCGAAGGACACCTTTTAGAGTATCTCAAAAGAGCATTTCTATTCTGAAAAGCAACTGTATTGAATAAATAGTAGCACCTTCTTACTCAGCTCTGTCTGCTATATATATATATTCAGAGTCATGTGTGCTGACTTCAGCTTACTATTTTTATTCCTGTTAGCTGTGTTGGCTCTGCAAGGCTAAGAGTCTCGCTGTCAGAAGGAACTGTTAAGCGAAAGCTGAGATTCTTGAGCACAGTTTTGCACCAGAGGCTGAATTCTACAACAGTGAAATCTTGGAGTACACCATGTCTTGACTTGTGACTAAATTAAGTTTTAATTGCATTTTACTCCTGCTAGCCCTGTAGAGCCAACACAGGTAGGAGGGAGGGAGTTGAAGATTTTATTCCCTCTTGTGCATCCTCAATAGTAGTGTTTACAAAGTTCCAATTACAGGACTAATAAATCACATCTATCCAAAACCACCGATGGCAATGGGGATGCACAGGTGCCACTGAAGATCTTATTTACCCTGTAGAATATTTATTACAAGTGATGTGTGAGGCAGAAAGAGCCCCGCTCAATTCTTTATTCACAGGCAGAGTTTGCAAGGCTGGCAGTTGAAACACAAGCAAACATCTTTTAACCTGTAAGCCAAGCACATTTGACCTGGAATCTTTCAGACATTAAGCATGGAACCCCACAATGCCAATTTTACTGTCATTTTCAAGTAGAACCAGAGTTAAGCACTGAACACTGTAATATTACCCAGGGAACAATCTAGACTGAACAGCTGTGTCCTCTCAGTTCTTCAACCTGGGGTGCCTTTCACACCGCTTCTCTGTGAGAAGCACCACTCCTGGTCATAGAATCATAGATTATTCAGGTTGGAAAGGACCTCAGGAGGTCATCTAGTCCAACCCCCTGCTCAAAGCAGGACCAATCCCCAACTAAATCCCCAAATGGCCCCCTCAAGGATTGAACTCACAACCCTGGGTTTAGCAGGCCAATGCTCAAACCACTGAGCTATCCTTCCCTCTGTTCACATCAGCTGCTAGCATGCAAAAATCATTCCCATCTGAATTAGATCAGCCACTCCTGAATTATATTACAGAGAAACACCTGCAAATTCCCAGTCCCAGACTTGTTCCCAGGAATGTGCATCTTGTACTTCCCAGCTCTTTCCTTCTGGACAATACAAGCTCATAGAAAGTCTGTCATTTCATTAATAAAAGGTGATATGCACAAACCCAGTTATTTCAAATGTAGTTTGCCAAAAACTTCAATCCAAACACACCAGCTTAGATAATAAACTTGTTTTAACTACTTAAAAATCCATCTTTCTGTGATTACAAGTAATGAGGCATAAAAGTCAGAATTGGTTACAAGAAAATAAAAGGTAAAATACAGACTAATACCTAATTTAACAAGCTAAGTGAATTTAAAGCAAAAGTTTCTCTCACCACATGCTTACAGCTGTCTGGCTGGGCTCCTTCAACCAGGGCCACAGTTCAATAATGCTTTGTCTTTCAAACTTTGTTGAGGAGAGAGGTGATTTGAGGCCTCTGTTACTCATTTTTATATCTTTTCCTCCTCTTTGAGAAATCATCTCCAGCTTGGGTTCAGGCAACAGCCAGTCTGTTTACATGAAAACCCCCAGCTGTTATATTGCCAAGATCTAAATTTATCTCTCAGACCCTTCTTCCTGCCAAAGAATGGCTACTTAACCAAGTGATAGTCCATCTGATTTTGTTGATGCCTGCTTTTCTAAACTGGGAGCATATCTCAGCAATGTCATACAGTAAAATCTTATAACTTCACATACAATGATCAGCAAATTATGAGTTTTCAAATGAGGCATACTTTTTACAAGAGTTTATCATAGTTTTGTAAAAGTGGTGAATATAAGGATACAGACTGTCAAATGCATTTCTGGAATGGGCTCCATAAAAGCCACAGTAGCTGCTGGACTGCATAGTTGGTCACTATGCAGCACTGGAGAAACTTTCAAAAGTACCCTTAATTAGGGACTGACCCTGCTCCCATTGAAGTCAGTAGAACTCCCATACACCATAGTGGTGCAGGATTGGACCCCTGATGAGCATATGTGAACATGTCTGTAAAATGCATTACATAGCAGTAGAAATGCCTACAGCTTTGCACCCCCAACACAACATGGTGGTGCATCATTGAGGATGCAAGATGCACCTCAGAATCCTTGTGCACAGTTGTGCAGTCCAGACCATATTTGCATTCCCTGCACTGGACAGAGACTGTTCTCCTTATGTATTCCTTGGGAATGAAGATGAGGTAGGGGAGTCCCCCACAAATCCTAGCCATGCACCAGCAAGTGGAGCTGGCTGGTCATGCACGGAAGAATAACCTGCACCCCTTGAGACACGTACTGGCCAGCCCTGGGAGAAGTTCTGCTTTTCTGAGCTACCTCAGGGATGGTGCAACTCTAGCTCTACCCCCAAGCAGGACTGTAACGTAAAGGTACATCTGAGCCCTGAATAAGCACATATAAAGCAGAAGCAAGTTTTAGCACCCCACCTAAAAAATTTAGATCTAAAGCAGGCACTGGTTATATCTTGGACAAACTATTACAGGGCATTGACCAAGAACTGGGGAATTTTGACTAGGCAAGTCCCACTCAGCCTACAGTATGTTAGTGTCCTATTCTAAATCCATAATGCCTGACTCCCTAGAGCAAAGATTACACTTTCAAGTTAATTGGTTATGTTTTCAAAGTTTAGTACTACAAATCCATCAGGAAATTCATTTCAGTAGAGTGCTCCTCTCTTTCTCTCTCTCTCACTCAAGTCAATTTCAAATGCTCCGCACTACAAGTTTCTCTTCTTTTCAATTACTGTATCCCATGGTAGTAAATAAATTTATTTCAAGTGCACACATCTCATTTTTTTCAATTACAGTTCCCTCTCAAGTAATCTAATTTCTTTCAAGACTTCAATTTACTTCCAACTTTCTCTCCAACAAGTTTACACATCAGGTATTAGAAACACATCTTAGACTCCTCTGAGGTTTAGAATGTCGTTTTTGTCTTCATTACCTTTAAATTGGCTAAACACTGGGTATAGTTTCTGTAAGCTGTAAAATACAGCAGATGATATATGTGAATGCCATGAAGCTTTGGGGTTTCTTTCCTTCCATCCTACTTAGTGCCAATAGTTGTTCCTCTCAGTTGTAGGAATGATTGTAAATATCAGGAATGTGACCCAAGTTTGATTTAAAGAGTATTCTAAATTGCAGCAATAGCAAACATGATAATTAAATAATACTGGAAAGCTGTATTGTCATGTGTGACAGACTGATCCTTATCTCTGAGTGTGCACAGAGATTGGTGGAAGCATTAAAACAAGTACATAAGAGTATATAGCTATGAATATATATATGGGAAAGATAGATGACTGAATGAATTAGAGCTGTGAGACTGAATGGGCATGGAGGCTGAGCTACCTACGCACCCCTAGAAGGTGGTTCCTCCAGGGCACTCTGGCAGCACATGGGGAGAGACTGTGGGGAAACTTGTACTGCTGCTGCCTATGCTCTTTTCTTCTGTGGATAAGGAGAGGATTTCAGACTCTGGAGCTGCCATTCTGGCACCTTTCATAAGTGCTTAATTAAAATTTCAAAATCTTAAAGCTGGAAAAAAAATAAACATACTTGTTAATTACAATGTAAGACTCACCTAAGCCAGCTGCACATTCATAAGGGGTTTAGAATGAGGGCAGAGGTACACAGCCCTTCATAAGCAGTAGGGAACTACAGCAAGATTGTAACAGGGGTCTTGGAGGGCTGGCCAGACTAGTGGTTGGCACACCTGGTCTCCAGCCCCTGGTTTCCCTTGTTGAGGTGCCTCCATCTTTTAGGCTGTGGAGGTAGGGGAGACCCAGGCCCTCCCACTCCATCAGTTCCCAGCCCACGGCCCTGTGTGAGTCAACCTCTCCCCTACCCCTCCTACCCCCCGGGCTACTTCCTACCATTGTCTCTTCAGTTTGGGGCATGACCCCTATAATCCAGTTCACTGGGGTGGCTTACCTTCCTTAGTGCCCTTCCATGGATCCTGGGCAGCCCCCTGCTGCAGTCACAGGCTCCTTCAGTACGGTTGCCAGGTGTCTGGTTTTTGACTGAAACACTTGGTCGAAAAGGGACCCTGGCAGCTCCAGTCAGCAGCCGCTAAAAGTCCGATTGGTGGCGCAGTGGGGTGAAGGCAAGCTCCCTGCTTGCCGTGGCTCCGTGCAAGTCTCGGAAGCAGTGGCATGTCCCCCCTCTGGCTCCTACATGTAGAGGCAGCCGGGGGCTCTGCACGCTCCCCTGCCCCAACCGCTGCCCCCGCAGCTCCCATTGGCCAGGAACCAAGGCTAACGGGAGCAGCGCCTACTGACAGGGAATCACACGGGGCCACTTGTCCCCGGCTCCACATAGGAGCCAGAGGGGGGACATGCCACTGCTTCTGGGAGCTGCCTGAGGTAAGCGCTGCCTGCAGCCTGCAACCCTGCCCCCTCCCCCCCCCGTGACCCAACTCCCTGCCCCAGCCCTGATCCCCCTCCTGCCCTCCAAACCCCTTGGTCCCAGCCTGCAGCAACCTCCTGCACCCCAAACCCCTCATCCCCCCCAGAGCCTGCACTCCAGCCAGAGCCCTCACCCCCGCCGCCCCAGCGCTGATCCCCCTCCCACCCTCTGAACCCCTCAGTCCCAGCCCAGAGCACCCTCCTGTACTCCAAACCCCTCATCCCCAGCCCCACCCCAGGAACCCTCACCTCCTCGCACCCCAACCCACTGCCCCAGCCCGGAGCCCCCTCCCACACCCTGAACCCCTCATTTCTGGCCCCACCCCAGAACCTGCAGCCCCAGCCCAGAGCCCGTATCTGCTCACACACCTCAACCCCCTGCCTCAGCCCAGGGCCCCCTCCCATACTCCAAACCCCTTGGCTCCACCCCCCATCCCAGAGCCCCCTCCTGCATCCCAAACTCCTCATCCCTGGCCCCACCCCACAGCCCACACCCCCAACTGGAACCCTCCCCTCCGCCGCACCCCAACCCCCTGAGCCAGCCCAGTGAAAATGAGTGAGTGAGGTTGGGGAGAGCGAACAAGAAAGGAAGTGGGGATGGAGTGAATGAGGGGCAGGGCCTCTCATAAGGGGCGGGGGAGGGGTGGGGCCTCAGAGGAGGGGCAGGACAGGGGGTGGGGCAAGGGTGTTCGGTTTTGTGTGAGTAGGAAGTTTGGTGAGACCAAACCCCACAATGTCTTCCTTGGCTGAGAAGACAACACTTACTCCCTGGTAGCTGCCTCAGCTGGCAAGCTAGTGACCCCCTCCTCTCAGGTAGGGAAGCAGCTAGCTTCTACCTCTTTGCCAGACTCTCCTTTTCTTTCCCCTTCAGGCCTAGCGTTGGCTGTAGCTATAACAGGGTGGGGATGTAGCCCTAAGGTTTAATCTGCTTGCTTGCATAGATATATCTTTTTGTTGAGACGTCTTTTCTGATTCCTGATGCCTTTAGGAAATACTCCCTCTAATTTTGGACATTAGAACAGAAAGCAACTCTCTGTCTCCATCACTCCTCCGTTATGTTAATTGCATAATCATGCCTCTCTGGGTTTTGACTGTAAGTTGTGCCTCCCAATTTCCACCTCGAGTTTGTAGTCTCTGACTCTACATTTGGTGAGAAACTGCCTACTTTACTACATTTTACTATAATGAGGTAGTTTGCTAATGTGATAGCTTGGTGCAGGGATCTAACATATCTTATTTAGTTCATCTCCCTGTCAATACAAACTTATTTCCTTTTTTTACAGGAAGTTGTTACCCTCAAATCCAGATTGTGCATATAGGGCCATATGTTCCCATAGTCTGCGTGCTGGAAAGCACAGCAAATTACTATGAAAACTGCTTCACAATCATCATCATAAGCCAAAACTACCTCCTTGGCAGGATGCCATTCCAACTTACCACACCTAACAATCTCATGGAGAAGTTTCCCGAGAGAGCACAGTGGGGGGGAGGGAAATGTAAGAGGAATCAGAGAACAGTCAAAATACCGTATTCTATATGAAAAAATACCATTGTAACTTCTCACACTAGAGACATAAGGAACAGCAATAAAGAAACGTTACCTTGTACAGTAACTGGAGTTCTTCAAGACGTGTGGTCCCTATTAGTATTCCACTCTGGGTGCCCATGCGTTCCATGCACCTCAGACCAGAAGATTTTTGCTAGCAGTCTCTGTTAGTCTTTGCCTGTGTCCCTCATCTGTTCATGCTATGAACCACTGGCATAAGGGGCAATGGGGACTGACCCCTTCTCCAGTTCCTTTCTACCAGGAATGACTGAAGGATAAGGATAAGGCTAAGGATAAGGGGAAGGAGAAGAAGGCTAGAAGAAGAAGGCCACCTAATGCTGCAGACACTGAAGATGTTCTGTCTGGACCACGGGCACTATAAAGGAACTGGAGAGGCAGGCAGGCAGTCCACCCCACCCCTTATGCTCTCAGTTCAGAGGTCAAGGAGGTGCAGGGCTCAAGCATGGAAAAATCGACTCTGCTAGCAAAAATCTTCTGGTCTCAGGCATATGGAGCACATGCACACTCAGAGCAGAATCCATGTAAGGAACCATCATTCAAAGAAAAACTGATTGTCAGATGACATCCTAACCTAGATGTGGAATGTTTTAAACACTTCAGTGGATTGCTAAACCTGCCAGAGTCTGCCCGCAAACAGTTGAGAATGCATAGATCCGGCTTCCCCAGCGGTGGGTATTGAACCCATATTGATAACCTTTCCCATTCCTATTCTGCCTTTATCTGGCCTTATTTTTCTTGTGTCAAACCTCCTTCTCCAGTTGTTGTTCTTATCAAGTTGCAGGAGGGTGGCATTATGATATTTTCTGTTTTCATTATCAGAGGGGTAGCCGTGTTAGTCTTCATCTGTAAAAAGCGACGAAGAGTCCTGTGGTACCTTATAGACTAACAGAAATATTGGAGCATAAGCTTTCGTGGGTGAATACGCATGTGTCTGATGAAGTGGGTATTCACCCATGAAAGCTTATGCTCCAATACTTCTGTTAGTCTATAAGGTGCCACAGGACTCTTTGTCTGTTTTCATTGTACTACAGCACAATGCCATGAGCACCTTTGAAGTGGAGATTATGGGCCAGATTGTCGCTAGCTTCTGAGAGCAAAAGTAAGGCCCTCCCCCACCCCCTGTCTGTGCTCCCTGTGCAGACAATGGCCACAATTGTTGTCCCTGTGTTCTCCAAAGCAGAGGGGACTGCTCCTTGCTAGCACCCCAAGGGCGGGAAGAACTGGGACAAAGAGGGCCGTGTCTCCCACATAGGGTTGCCAGACGTCCGGTTGCTGGCTGCTCCGGTCAGCACAGCTGACTGGGCTGCTAAAAGTCCGGTTGGCTGCAGCTCTCATTGGCTGGGAACCATGGACAATGGGAGCTGCGGGGGCAGCGGCTGTGGGTGGGGGCAGCGCACGGAGCCCTCTGGCCACCCCTCTCCCTAGGAGCCGGAGGGACATGTTGCCGCTTCCTGGGAGCCGTGCAGACTTCTTCTGTCTCCGGGAAATGCCGGGGCCACCAGAGGTCAGCACCGCCCAAAGCCTGTACCTCGAACCCACTCCTGCACCTCAATCCTCTGCCCCAGCTTGGAACCCCCTCCCGCTCCCAAACTCCCTCCCGGAGCCCACACCCCCTCCCACAACCCAACCCTCTTCCCCAGCCTGGAGCCTGCTCCCACACTCCGAACCTCTCAGCCCCACCTCCCAGCCCAGAGCCACCTCTTGCACCCCAACCCCTCGCCCCACCCCGGTGAAAATAAGTGAGGGTGGGGGGAGAGCGAGTGACGGAGGGAAGGGGGATGTAGTGAGTGGGGGCGGGACCTCTGAAAAGGGGTGGGGCCTCGGGGCAGGGACGGGGCAAGGGTGTTTGGTTTTCTGCAATTAGAAAGTTGACAACACTACTCTAGCAACACTGGCTGAGTGTGGAAGAGAAAGCATGCTGCATCCCTTTGGGAGGAGTAGCAGGAGGTCTGCTCCCCTGTGCAACTAGAAGCCTTAGGAAACATTGTGCCTTACTGAAGCACAATGCCTCCAGCACTCCCATTGGGATGGGATAGCTGTTCCTCACCCACTATACAGAGCTGTGACTAAAAGTCACAACAGAGCCCCATGAACATAAACTTAATATCCTCACCCTAACTCTCCCCTGCAGTGTAATTGCATGGATTATGCCAGTGATGTATAAGCAGAAAAGGAAGCCACCTCTTGTGACAGAATCTCGCTCCAGAATTTCCCAGTTTTCGCTTAAAAAATTATTTCCTGCCCTTGCAAAGAAAAGCTTGTGATTGCTATTCCGTGGTTGCAGAATTTGGCATTTTTCCAAAGTGGCAGAGACTTCAGCACCTTTGCCATTTTGCTGCACTATGCACCCAACTTTTCTTTTTGTGTCTCCCTGCCTCCTGGGTGATATCTGCAACTGTCTCTTCCTCAACAGATTCCTTCACAGAGTGGTGTCAAGCGGATTACAGGGCGGCTCCCTGCACTGCTCCATTGGGCCAAGGAAGCAGTGGGGAATCAAGGAGCCTCTCCCATGTGGGGTTTTGTGCTTCTGCACTGAGTGCACAGAGCCCTCTTCAAAGCCATGTCTGTTAGGGGATGCTCGAGTACCCTTCCATGGTGTCGAAGGTTCAGTGCCCAAGGCTTTATGAGAGTGCATCTGCCAGGCCGCCGCCACCTCACTTTGTTCTCCTGAACCACAGACTCCTGTTTACATAGAAAACTCAGGGTAGAGGGGAAGGTAGGCAGGAAGTGTGAATTTTAGTGCAGGATTAAGGAGTTTGTTGTTGATCCAGATGGACAATCTCTTCTGAGGTTACCACTTTAGAGAGGAGTGCAACAGAATAGTCTGAATGCACAGAGGAAACGAACAGGTTACTGGCTACTGATAAGTAACCTCTCTTTTAAAATCAATTACATGCTGAATGTCTCCTTTCCCCATGCACTTTGGGGTACTGAGCGTATAATTCTAAAATAAATGCAGCAGAGATGGAGTGACATGTGAAAATGGATAAGAAAAATTGATCTGTAACGAAGTGCTCAGAGCCAATTTACTGCAGTTTGGAAAATGTAACTCAAAACAGATTAGGCTGTCTACCCTGAGCTGGCCCCAAGGCAATGCATGTTAAAAGCTGGGACCTGAACAGGTTTGAAAACTGCTTGGATGAAGTTAATCTGCCTTTTCTTTTCCACTAGATGAAGCTATAGAGCAAGGAGTGGCTTACTTTTCATATCTCGATGCAGTGAGCGGATACTAAAATTACCTTTGGGATGTAGTTTAATTCTTATTTTCCTAACTCAACTTTTGTTTTCCATTAGTTCACAGCATTTAGGCTTGGATCGTCAGGACTGATTATTCTGGGCAAAGTGCTCTCAGCCCCTTCTTGGTAGGATGTTTAGTGTAAGTTTCATGATAATGATTTGGGCTTTATTTAGTTGCCTTTGTTGCTTTCTTACTGTGCGGTCCGCTTATTAATCTGTTGTGATGTCAAAAGTGAGAATTATATTTTCTGCTAACACTAAACCTGTATTACGTTTTTAAAAATAAACTAGAATTCGGAGTTTGTTATTATCATTGTTTTATTTTGTAGTGCCTGGAGGCCCCAACTCAGGTGAGGGCCCCATTGTGTTAGGCGCTGTCCAAACATGTAATGAGTGACAGTCCCTGGCCCAAAAAGCTTACCGTTTAAACAGACAAGACAAACAAAGGGTGGGAGCAGGAAGTCTTTTTGGAATGACAGAGAATATCTATAAATACACACTTTTTCCCAATACTGGCACACGGCATCAAATTGACAAACATTTCATATGTGGAGAAAGAATAAACAAAAAGAGGAACATGTATGATTCCTACAAAAATGGCAATGTTACAGAACAGTTATAAATGTCCATGAAAGATTAAACTAAATACAGATTGTCTCCCTAGGCACTTGGAGTGGGGAAGTAGAACCACCAAAGTTAAAGTTAATAACATTACATTTGAGAGCCTTGAAAGGCGACTTGGGGCAGCAGGATGGGAAGAAAATCAGTGTCTTGCTAAACTCTCCCTGAGTTTAACTCCACTGCGCTGAAAGTTGGTTGTTTTGGTTCATTCCATTACAAACTGGCAAAATGAGCATTCATGAGGAGTGCTCAGAGCATCTATCTCAGAACATCTATAGTGATACAAAATGTCTCATTTCAAATCCTAGACCACAGGTGAGGATGGCCAAAGAGCAACACTGGACAATCAGAAGGGAAAGTGGGCACATAGCAGCCAACATTTAAAAAAAAAAATTCTAGGGCCATATCTCCAAATCAGTTTGGGAGTCTGGATGCCTTCTGGACATCAGCCATCTAAGGTTGTGTGCGCCTCTTGTACACTCAGTTTGCCTCGATATTTTTGATATTCTGGTGTCTGGCTATCCTGACAGAATGAGAGATGTGAGCACTTGTGAATCTTTGTCTTGTATAGTTTGTTCTCTGATTCTCTTCAGTCCCTGCCTTGAAACTGGAACATAGCTGGCTTGGTTGATGCTTTCTGTGCTTTCTGTATTTCTCTCAGGTTGAGGAACATGTGGACAAGGGGGATCCAGTGGACATAGTGTACTTAGATTTCCAGAAAGCCTTTGACAAGGTCCCTCACCAAAGGCTCTTACGTAAATTAAGTTGTCATGGGATAAGAGGGAAGATCCTTTCATGGATTGAGAACTGGTTAAAAGACAGGGAACAAAGGGTAGAAATAAATGGTAAATTTTCAGAATGTAGAGGGGTAACTAGTGGTGTTCCCCAAGGGTCAGGACCAATTCTATTCAACTTATTCATAAATGATCTGGGGAAAGGGTTAAACAGTGAAGTGGCAACGTTTGCAGACGATACTAAACTGCTCAAGATAGTTAAGACCAAAGCAGACTGTGAAGAACTTCAAAAAGATGTCACAAAACTAAGTGATTGGGCAACAAAATGGCAAATGAAATGTAATGTGGATAAAAGTAAAGTAATGCACATTGGGAAAAATAACCCCAACTATACATACAATATGATGGGGGCTAAGTTAGCTAAAACTAATCAGGAAAAAGATCTTGGAGTCATCGTGGATAGTTCTCTGAAGACGTCCACGCAGTGTGCAGTGGCAGTCAAAAAAGCAAACAGGATGATAGGAATCATTAAAAAGGGGATAGAGAATAAGACGGAGAATATCTTATTGCCCCTATATAAATCCATGGTACGCCCACATCTTGAATATTGCGTACAGATGTGGTCTCCTCATCTCAAAAAAGATATACTGGCATTAGAAAAGGTTCAGAGAAGGGCAACTAAAATGATTGGGGTTTGGAACGGGTCCCATATGAGGAAAGATTAAAGAGGCTAGGACTTTTCAGCTTGGAAAAGAGGAGACTAAGGAGGGATATGATAGAGGTATATAAAATCATGAGTGATGTGGAGAAAGTGAATAAGGAAAAGTTATTTACTTGTTTCTGTAATATAAGAACTAGGGGCCACCAAATAAAATTAATGGTCAGCACGTTTAAAACAAATAAAAGGAAGTTCTTCTTCACACAGTGCACAGTCAACCTGTGGAACTCCTTGCCTGAGGAGGTTGTGAAGGCTAGGACTATAACTAGGTTTAAAAGAGAACTGGATAAATACATGGAGGTTAAGTCTATTAATGGCTATTAGCCAGGCTGGGTAAGGAATGGTGTCCCTAGCCTCTGTTTGTCAGATAGTGGTGATGGATGGCAGGAGAGAGATCACTTGATCATTACCTGTTAGGTTCACTCCCTCTGGGGCACCTGGCATTGGCCACTGTTGGTAGACAGGATATTGGGCTGGATGGACCATTGGTCTGACCCAGTATGGCCATTCTTATGTTCTTATGTTCATATTCTTGTGCAGCTATCATACTTCATGCTTCAAGGCTGCACTGGCTAAGAAGTCAGCTATGTACATCTCAGTCCTTTTTCTGTAGTGTACATCTAACTTGTAGTATTGCTGTTTCAGTAACATTCACTAAAGCAGGGAACCTTTTTTCTATCAGGGTCCATTGACCCACAGAAAAAATCAATCATGGGCCACACACAGTCCCATGTGGGAGTGCGGAGGCTCGGGTCTTCCCCCCTCACTCACTGTCACTGGGCTGGGGCAGGGAGTTGGGGTATGGGAGGGGGTGAGGGCCCCAGCTAGGGGTGCGGGCTCCAGGGTGGGGCCAGAAATGAGGGGTTTGGAGTGTGGGAGGGGCTCCAGGCTGGAGCAGGGGGTTGGGAGGAGGTTCAGGGTGTGGGTTCCAGGAGGGAGTTTGGGTGTGGGAGGGAACTCAGGACTGGGGCAGAGGGTTGGGGTGTGGGTGGGGGTGCAGGGTCTGGGAGGGAGTTAGAGTATGGGATGGGGTTCCGACCTGGGGTAGGGGGCTTGGGGTGCGGGCTCCGATCGGGCGGCGCTTACCTCAGGTGGCTCCCGGGCGGCGGCATAACAGGCTCCCTACCTGCCCTGTCTCTGTGCTGCTCCCGGAAGCAGCCGGCATGTCCAGCCCCTAGGCAGAGGCACGGCCAATGTGAGCTGTGGAGCCGGCACTGGAGGTGGGGGCAGCACGCGGAGCTTCCCTGATCGCCCCTGCTTCCTGGAGCTGCACGGAGCCGACTGGACTTTTAATGGCCCAGCAACGCTAGCTTCCCCCTGCAGCGGGGTGAACCAGTGCTTGCAGCTCCAGCTGGGCTTCTGGCCCACGGTGCGGAGACTTGACGTGGGCTGGATTAAATTAAGCTGCGGGCCAGATCTGGCCCCCGGGCCATAGATTCCCCATCCCTGCGCTAAAGGCATTTGGAAACTGCTAGCAATGGCTTTTAAAGAATGCTTTCTAGTGGTTTCTGGTCACTTTCTACGTGAATGATTTCCTGCTCTTGAGCATATTGGTTGAACTTTTCACACCCAAACACTATTGCAAGACATTCCTTTTCACCTGGGGCGTATCTCTAGTCCATTGTCCTTTTTTATAGGAGTGATGGCTCAAGCCCTGTCTCACTGGCATGACGTTGCATGGTTGCATTTCATCAGCTATGTGACACTGATCCTAGCAAGCCCTGTTGGTACATCTTGCTGATGGTGTTGATAGTCTTCTGCCAGAGGTTTGATCCCAGATGGCACTCAACCATCTGTCCCTACCTGCTGGTGTCTAAAATGTGGTGGGATAGCTGCTTTCTGTATCTAGTAGCACTTGCCAATATCATTCTCTGGGATCAAGTACTGAGAATATTGTTACTCTTGCCAAGTCAGGTAATATTTCTTCAATCATAGACATTTGGAAGTGAGCTCTTTTAGCGCTTTGTTTATGCTAATGTACAGCTTGCCTGCTTCTCAATGGCTACCACGTTACCAAGCCAGCTTGTGGGCTCTTTCTTCATTTGCTTAATTGCTCCTCTTTTTTTCTCCTATTGCTCTGTCAGGCAGGTGCTGTACTGGCTCAGAATTGTTTTATCTATGTCCAGGTGTAACATGCCTGGAAAACATCCCAGTCTTTCAAAATCGTTGTGGTAATCATGTAGCAGCTTTGCTGTAGGGATGCCACAGCACACTGCTCTGGCTGTTTGTTGTTTTGCTTGTGCAGCCATTGTATAAATCATTTCCCCCAGGTGTAGAACATTAGGTTCATGCATTTACTTGTTGTAGTTGAAAGCAGTGGCTTCTGTGTTGGCTGTACTACCTAAAATTTCAGCCTATATATTTTTTCCTTGGTATTCTGCTTATAATTTACATTCTCGTCATGGTATTATGGTTGTGCCATTGTATAATTTTAATTTGGCTTTGCTTGGTTGTAATTTTGCTGCTATTTTTTTCTTTTGCGCATGATGCTGAAACTCTTTGTACATTTTCTTATGCCCCACAATGTGCCCCAGCACATTTTCTGATGCCCCTTTGTCTATTTGACATCCAATTTCCTGTTTCTTTGTATACTGCTCCCTGGTCTTTGCATTTGGTGCTAGTCTGAGCTTTACAAACCATATATTTTTGTTATTTTGCACTACATTCATGTAATGTACGTGCAATATCTCATTCTTTGAATCTCTGCAAGCGTCCTTGATATTATTCTCTTTGTTTTTCTTGTCGGTAAGTTTTGGCATAATGAATTTCTTTTGGCACAGTTATCGCATATGACCCTACATATGGGGCATTTTCCATTTTCATGGTTTTCTCCACTGTATCCACACATTTTGCTTTGCATTTTGTCTCCGTGCATTTGTTTTTGCATAAATTTTTGTGTACATGTATTTTCATTCTTTTCCTATACTCCTTGGTGAATTATCTCTGTCTTCCCCTTTTCTTCTCTTCACTGGGCTGTGAGCTTGACCAATAACTTTGCACACGTCTATAGATTTTGGAGATTTAGTGTTGGCTCTTTGAATATTCTAATTTGAGCTTCTGCATTTTTTATCCCTATTACTAGTCTATCAAGAATTAGTTCATCGTTAAAGATTTGATAATTGCCAGCATAGCCTCATAGTGTAGACACAGCCTACACCAACAGAAGGGGCTTTTTTGTCAGTGTAGGAAACCACCTCCCTGAATGACATTAACTATGTCAACAGAAGCACTCTTCCATTGACATATCTGCGGGCTGGTCTACACTGGAAACTTACATTGGCACCCCTAAGGGATGCAGTTATCCCGACCTAACCCCTAGAGTAGAATGGAAGAATTCTTCTGTCGACCAGCTACTGCCTCTCGGGGAGGTGGATTAACTTCAGCGATGGGAGAACACTTTCTGTCAGTGTGCTGCTGTAGTGTTCTAAGTGTAGATGTCCCCTGTGTCTATACTGCGGGTTGTGTTGGCATAGCTACGTCAGTCTGGGTGCATTTTTTCCCCACACCGACAGATCTAGTCAGTTGTACAACAAGCGTAGCATTTTACAGGGGTCATCCCAGTCTGCTGCTGACATATCCAGATGCTGATGGACTATGTGGCACCCTTTGTCCATTACATCTAATAGTGTGGGTGCTCTTACTTTGTTTTCCTTTTTATCCAACCCTGTAACAATTTAGTAGTTTTGCCATTGTGCTCTAAAGTATGTCCAGTTGTTAAACACATTCGCTTTTACATGGCCGTCAGATGATTATGGGTTTGGGGGTTTTTTTGTTACAATATTCTTAGTCTCTGAGTTCATGTACCTGAAGGAGCCAATTGACTTCTGACACTATGTTCTGTGCGCAGACATAATAAATAAATGGAGATATCCCATCTCCTAGAACTGGAAGGGACCTTGAAGGGTCATCGAGTCCAGCCCCTTGCCTTCACTAGCAGGACCAAGTACTGATTTTGCCCTAGATCCCTAAGTGGCCCCCTCAAGGATTGAACTTACAACCCTGGGTTTAGCAGGCCAATGCTCAAACCACTGAGCTATCCCTCCCCCCTAAAATGTTATTGTCCCCCGCTATTGGAAAGGAACAGATTGTGCCTGTAAGGTTACAACTACAGAAAGACAGGCTATATGTGCGCTTACTCAGCACTAGAGTAACAATCTAGGATCACAATATGACCCCTTTTAACAATACACTAAATAAACCCCACGAGCCGCTCGGAGGACCCCAGCAGGTCCCCGTCCCAACAACCCCCACCACGCTGCATAGCGGGGTATGAGAGATCCAAAACAGTGTAATATAGAGGCTACATTCCTTCCTCCACATGTACTGTCCTCCCTCTTCAAACATGTCCTGAAAGTGAGTTCTCTAAGCTCATTATGCATAACCCTATGCATAATCATACTATAACACCCCCTATTGGCAAGCTTTCTGTTGTATCATGCAGTTCCTTATGGACGAAGGCCATAAAGCAGTGGTTCTCAAACTTTTGTACTGGTGACCCCTTTCACATAGCAAGCCTCTGAGTGCGACCCCCCTTATAAAGTAAAAACATATTTTTATATATTTAACACCATTATAAACGCTGGAGGAAAAGCGGGGTTTGGGGTGGAGGCTGACAGCTGGCAACCCCCCCATGTAGTAACCTCGCGAGCCCCTGAGGGGTCCTGACCCCCAGTTTGAGAACCCCCGCCATAAAGAGACTGTTCCTATTGGCTTCTGAATCGTCCTGTAGAATACAAAAGACCCACAGAAAATATATTCTCTATTAAATTCTGTAGGTTTTAAGAATAATTTCTGTACACCTCAATGGGCTTCCTTCCCCCCTAAATTCTATAGGATGTGGCCTTTCAGGGTGCCTCTCCCCTTCCTTCCCTCTCCTGTTGCAGCTTCCTATGCCACTGTAACAGTTCTTGGAGTACCCAGGACTGTGAATCAACTTGCTGTTGGGATTCCCTCTGGGAGCTTTTCCATTCACTTATGCAGAACATTTTGTCCAGTTCTGAAAGAACAGTTCATCCACTTCTCTGGGATCCAAAAAAGTAAGTTTGACTCCAGTTAGTCATTCAGTTTACTTTATGAGGCATGTTACAGCTCTTGGCCCCTGCTGGCCAGGCCCAGATGCAGGGGGTGTAGGTATAGGGTGATACCACAATTCCAATTAATATCACACATCACATGGTTTATATAGCTCTTTCCTAGCTACTAACATCTATACTTCTTGCACGTATAGTATAATCACTTTGCAGATTGTGTATGGACTAATTGCTTTGCAGATTACATATGGACTAATTGCTTTGCAGATTGCATAAGACAAGCTTATCAGTTAAGGGTCTTTCTGTCTACTTTGTTTACTATGGACATACCCACAGTGTTTAGTTTAGTTAGTTTCTGCCTCCCTTATTTACTATAAATATATTCACTATAGTTAATTGTTTCAGCAATTATTTATTTGGGCTTGTTCAGCAGTTACTTGTTCAGACATATCTTGTCTTAACTTGGGCCTGCTTATGTCAGCTAAGCCAGTGGCTCTCAACCTTTCCAGACTACTGCACCCCTTTCAGGAGTCTGATTTGTCTTGGGTACCCCCAAGTTCCACCTCACTTAAATACGACTTGCTTACAAAATCAGACATAAAAATACAAAAGTGTCACAGCCACACTATTACTGACAAATTGCTTACGTTCTCATTTTTACCATATAATTATTCAACAAGGACAAGTGCAGAGTCCTGCACTTAGGACGGAAGAATCCTATGCACTGCTACAGACAGGGACCGAATGGCTAGGTAGCAGTTCTGCAGAAAAGGACCTAGGGGTCACAGTGGACGAGAAGCTGGATATGAGTCAACAGTGTGCTCTTGTTGCCAAGAAGGCTAACGGCATTTTGGGCTGTATAAGTAGGGGCATTGCCAGCAGATCGAGGAACATGATCGTTCCCCTTTATTTGACATTGGTGAGGCCTCATCTGGAGTACTGTGTCCAGTTTTGGGCCCCACACTACAAGAAGGATGTGGAAAAATTGGAAAGAGTCCAGCGGAGGGCAACAAAAATGATTAGGGGTCTGGAGCACATGACTTATGAGGAGAGGCTGAGGGAACTGGGATTGTTTAGTCTCCAGAAGAGAAGAATGAGGGGGGATTTGATAGCTGCTTTTCAATTACCTGAAGGAGGATGGAGCTCAGCTGTTCTCAGTGGTGGCCGATGACAGAACAAGGAGCAATGGTCTCAAGTTGCAGTGGAGGAGGTCTAGGTTGGATATTAGGAAACACTATTTCACTAGGAGGGTGGTGAAGCACTGGAATGCGTTACCTAGGGACGTGGTGGAATCTCCTTCCTTGGAGGTTTTTAAGGCCCGGCTTGACAAAGCCCTGGCTGGGATGATTTAGTTGGGAATTGGTCCTGCTTTGAGCAGGGGGTTGGACTAGATGACCTCCTGAGGTCCCTTCCAACCCTGATATTCTATGATTCTATGATTATAAAATAAATCAGTTGGAATATAAATATTGTACTTTCAGTGTATAGTATACAAAGCAGTATAAATAAGTCACTGTCTGTATGAAATTTTAGTTTGTACTGACTTCGCTTGTGCTTTTTACGTAGCTGTTGTAAAACGAGGCAAATCTTTAGATAAGTTGATGTACCCCCTGGAAGACCTCTGCGTACCCCCAGGGGTACACGTACCCCTGGTTGAGCACCACTGAGCTAAGCCAGCCTTACACTTGTTACTCCCCCGCCTGAAGCATGAGGGAGACACGCTTGTGCTTAGCTGGGTGTCAGTTCCCTGACACCCCCAGCATGTTCTCCTGGGCAATGCCAGCCCTTACATTGCCTTACAGTTTAACAGCAGGTGTACCTCAGTCCCCGAGCCCCTTTGAAGCATTCACCTGTAGTGTCCAGCCCCTTCTCCACTGAACACTCACAGTGAATCCCATGTCTGCTTTCCCCAAGAGAACAGTGTGCATGCCAGCTTGTATGGGTCAACTCAGGATCAGCATTTTGCTTAATATCACAGCACTGAGACATATGTATAGTGAAAACAACAATACGTTTATCATCAAAAATTCAAGAGATAGTGAGTAAGGATAATTGAAATAAAGGGGTTAATATAATACAAAACCATAATACGTCTTCTAGAGACTAAACTTAACTTAAGCTAACCTCCTCTCCCCAATCAAGGCTGCTGAAGATCCCGTTTTCACAAAGGTAAATGCACTGCCCATTTACTTCCCAGGTGCAGCATAAAAAGGTGTGTTCCTTGCCTTTTCCTTATATCCACAAAGTTAATGTCTATACTCAGAGGCAGTATAACCCTCTCCCCACTCCGTAGATTGTTTTTCTGGTGTGCTGCTGCCCAGTTGATCTCACGTCCGTCTGGTAACGTCGTATGTAGATGCGTAGCCATTGTGTTGGCTTACAGTGCTTAATTTACATGCTGACAGACAGGTAAATAAACATCTTCTGTCTGAAAGAAAACCTGTTTATCAACGCTGCATATTTTCAGTATACATACATAACTCCTTACCTAGTATCTGTACATACCTTTTACAACAATATTAACGACCAGTGTGATCCTGGCTTTCATTTGAGACCTCATGTAACATTCTTTGGTGAACCAGAATGGACATACCAAAATCAGGGCATTCCTATACCCCTTTGCCAGTTGGCATAGAGAGGTTCATGGGTCTCACCTTCCCTCCCGGGGTCACCCCTTGAATTCCATTTTTTCTCATCTCCAGCTCCTCATCTGCCTTTCCTTATTCTATCCCCTGAGGGGAAGGATGGTTCACTCGACTGAATGGAGGTGAATGAATCTACCCTCCTTTCTTTCTGTCTCCTCCTGGTAGCACCAATGGCTTCTTTTGGAAGCAGGAGAAAACTGCAACTAAAATATTTTCTGTCCAAACTACCCTGAACTCAAATGAGGGCATAGGTGTGGGAGATGGATAGACCTGTGAAAGCAAATAGAAATTTGGGACCATCCTTGGAAAAACGAGGGCAGGGTTGGTGCCATTGTGTGGGCAACAAAAGAGCAGGGCCCCATATATTGTGCAGTCCCATGGCTGTACCATTTACTAAACTATCTACTACCTCATAATTTTGTAACAGATTCTAAACTTTTCTTTTTAAGAAAATGTTTGGTCTTTATGGTTGCAAAGAAATTTTTTCCTGTTTTCTTCCCGGCTCTGAGGGCAGCTTGAAACAATAGCTCTGAACTGTCCCACTTATTTCAATGGTGTGTTAAATCTGAAATTTAATGATTGCAATTTCAGTGTCAACATTGCTAATTAGTTCACTGCTAACCCTTTAGTGAAAAATCTGCCTAACAAGCTTATCCATTGTTGCTGGGAAAATTCTGTTTTATCTGTGAATTTTCAGTTAAGGATTCTCCATCTCTGACAGGTGTCACAGTGGGGTGTTCTTCATTTCCATGGCAACTGAAAGCAGACCAGACCTTTGCTGTGAACCTGAGCTTAGAACCACCGCTCAGAAAGATGGCTCCAGAACAATAGCTTGCAAAGCTGAAAAAATAAAAGTGCTATTTAACTCAAACCATTTGCAGCAGAGCCTTGACACAAAATTTAGAGATTTCCCGGAGAAACACGCTCTTCCTTTTCAAACTTCTTAACAAGTGAGGAGTAGCCAGGAAAAAAACCTGGACAGAATACAATCCTCTGAAGGAGGTTCAGAATTTCTGGCATGGAGAGTCCTAGAAAGAAAAGCAGTATTGCCAATTTTTGCAATTTTTTCCCCCCACAAGAGACAGGATTTTGGAGGTTTTGCAGCCCGTCTCACAATGACCTGAGACGCTCCAGAGTCCAGTCCCCTCGAGAAGTTCAGCCCTGCCAGAAGCCAGCTGAGTCTCCCCCCATCCACTCTGTTTTCAAAGGAGGGGATTGGCGAGGAGGGAGCAAAAAGCCCAGCACCCCAGCACAGCTCCCCCTCAGCCTCACCCCTGTGAGAAACACAGACACTGACAGAATAGTACCTCTGCATCTCCCCTCTGCAGCACCCAGTCTGGGAAGGAGAAGAGGGGGGTGAAGAGCCCCTGGAGCTGTCCCTCAGCCTGGGAAGGGAGAGAAGGGACTGTGCTGCAACGCCTCCCCCACCCCCCAGCTGTGGGAGAGGGAGGTGAAGAAAACTAGGAGGAGCAGAGGTAAGGTTGGAGTGGGCTGAACTGTGGGTTGGGAGTTGATGGGGGGGCTGAACTGAGTGGTGCAACCTGGACTGTGGGACTGCTGAGCCCTCCAAACCCACCAGCCTGGGCTGCCTCTCACCCGGTGTTGTTGATGTCAAGCTGCAAGCCTCTGACAGGCACTGCCCTCACACAGACATCCACAGGCCAGGACACAACCAAGTTACATGAATGATCTCCCAGCCACTCATAAACTATCAATAGGGAGGCTCCAGTCAATTCCCCCCAGCTCTCTAGTCTTGCACCCCAGAACTGTATCGTCTTGCACTGGTCAGAAGCCTGGCCAGTGTAAATTCATTACCTAGTTCACCACGCTGTCAAAGGAAAGTGGACATGCACCAGCCTTTGTAACCTGAGCAGATTTCCCAGGCACTTTAGACAAACTCACTGGTAAGGATAAAATATTAAAATAAGTTTATGAACTACAGAAAGATCGATTTTAAGTGATTATAAGTGGTAGGCATAAAGGTCAGAAATAGTTACCTTAAGGAAATAAAAAATAAACATGCATTCTAAATCCTAAACTTTTAGACTAAGCAAGAGCTGAGTCAAACAGCTTTTCTCACCCCAACAGATGGCACAAGCAGCTTCCAGTTCTTCAATACACAGACTGGACCCTTTTCCAGCCTGGGACCAAACTCCCTCAGTTCAAAGTCTTTTTCTTCCAGACCTTCTTCCAGATGTTGAGATGGGTGGGGGGGAGAGGCCAAGTGATGATGTCACTGTCTCTCTTTTTACACCTTCTTCCAGCTGCTAGAAAGATCCTTGCTGTGACGTGGGGGTCAGGCAGTCCCCATTGCTCAAGCAGGTTTCAGAGTAGCAGTCGTGTTAGTCTGTATCTGCAAAAAGAACAGGAGTACTTGTGGCACCTTAGAGACTAACAAATTTATCTGAGCATAAGCTTTCACGAAAGGTGCCACAAGTACTCCTGTTCTTATTGCTCAAGCAGTCTCCATTGCGTAAGTGCTTTCTCCAAGAAGTCTCTGGGATAGTCAGGGCCGGCTCTAGGCACCAGCAAACTAAGCACATGCTTGGGGTGGCACATTTTCAGGGGCGGCATTCTGGCCATCTTTTTTTTTTTTTTTTTTTTTTGCTTCGGGCGGCAAAAGCCTAGAGCCGGCCCTGGCAGCAGCAGCGCATCGTGCGCGGGGGGAGCCCTGGGGCCGCTGCGGGGGAGCAGCACCCACACCTTGTGGCTGGGCCGGACAGGCTCCGAGCGTGGGACACTCGGGCTGGGGGCCGCCCCGCAGGGCACATGGAGCCACCTGCAGGTGCCGCAGGGCGGCCGCCCCCCAGCGCCACAGCTGGGGCTGGGCGAAGCGGCCTGAGCCGCCCAGGGACTGCAGCAGGGCGGCCAGAAGCAGCAGCACCAGCGGGGCCATAGAGGGCGGGGCGCTGCTGTGCGGGGCCCGCATCCCGCTCTCCGGGGCTCCGCTCCCTCTGGGGCTGCCCTGCCCCGGCTCTTCAGCCCCCTACCAGGGCAGTCCCCCGGCTCTGCCCTCCTGGGTCCTGGCCTGTCCTGGAGGCGGGAGCCCTGGCTGGAGGGACCCTGGGCTGAGGCGGGGCCCGGGAGCCCCGCTGCTTACCCCGACCCTGCCAGCGCTGGATCGGCTGGAGGCGAGGGGGGAGTGGACGGAGTCAGCACTAGTGGGGGGGGGGGGCCCAGGGCGGGGGCAGCGGGGGGGGGGGTTGGGTTGGGGTCGGGGGGAGAGCCCAGGGCTGGGGTGGGGGCCACCAAAAATTTTTTTTGCTTGGGGCGACAAAAAACCTAGAGCCGACCCTGGGGATAGTAGATTGGGTGTTAATGAGCCATTAACGATCATCTGGCCGGTGATGGCTACTCTTTTGTTGTAACTGAAAGGCCAGTGGTGGGTGTTCCCAACCTCACAACATATGTCAGTAACATATATATAGCAGTACCTCATAACTTCCCATACAATGATAAGCACATACAATCCAACAGGATATTATGGTTCAACAAATCAAGACCTTACAAAATGATACCCCACAAGGCATACTTTGCACAAAACATATAATCATATCACAAAGGTGAATATGGGGGTTTCAGGGTGCTACTTTGAGGTACAGAGTGTCACAACCATGTAGAACTGAACGTGAACTATAGACTTACTGGGGCACTCTGTTCCATAACACCCTTCTACCAAAGGCTGCCTCAGAAGGGGTGAGGATATCTGTGGCGACGAAAAAAGGAAGGAGACAGAGCGCCAGGTCTTGGTAGCCGAAAAAGCCTCCCAGGGACTTTCCACTGGGGTTTTTATTCTCTTACTTTTATGTTTACAGCACTTGTGAGTGGTTAAATTTTTGCGCATAGGAGGAGCGTACAGTGCACATCAACATGACCTAACAAACTCATATCTTGTGCACGTGAAAGCAAGCAGCGAGGGTGACAATTAGGTCAGCCAATAAGTTTCCCAATCGCAGGCGCTGGGGTGTAGGCCGCTCCGGCCTCGTAGCCACGGGCGCAGTGTGCCGCACCCGTGGGCTGGCGATTCGGGAGCTATGCGTCCCTACAGATATCTACTCCCAAGCATTTGAAAAAGTGTGGATGGAAGAGCCTGTAAGAGCCTTTCAGACCGCCTCATAAGATGCGTGTGATCTCTCTGCCCACAAAAATCACTGCTTTTTTTCCACAGAGCTTTAGGAGTTGTACAGGGTTTTCAGAGAATCCCAGCCTTGTTCTGCTAACTCCCTAGATGGCAGTGGCCTCTTCCTAATGTGTAATCTCTATGCCAGACCCTGGAGAAGCCACAGTTTCAAAGGGAACACATGCTGAGATAAGGGAGCTCAACAGTTCTCTCACTAGTGGGAGGGAATTGTTCCCTTGTCTAAAGTCTCAGTGACGGCTTTGTGTCTGTTCCCCCCAAGAGCAAATAAGCACAAATGTTTGGAAGGATATCAGATGTGAGCCTGCAATTCCAGTTTCTTCAAGCAGAGCTATAGTTGACTTCCAGGACACATCTTTGGAAGTTTTTGAATGTACAGCAACTCAGAGCCAGGTGAAGCATCAGCCTGAAAGTTGCTAGTGAGATCCAGTTTAAAGTAGATTGTGTGTAGTGGTTTTGTTGTTGCTGTATTTTACTTTTAGGTTTTTTGTTCACACTCACAATGACATCCCAGTTGAGCACAAATTGCACAATAAGAGATTACAGCCAATAGTTTAAGGGCTGAGGCTGATGTCTCCAAATTTAGTCTGAGAGACCTTATTCTCCTGTGAGTATGGCAGAAATACTCCCTCAGCTAGTATTATTTTCCCCTTCACTAATGAGGCCACAGCAGGCTTAACATTATGCAGAGTAATGAAGACCTTTAATCCTTAGGCACAAGAAGGACTTGCTAGGTAATTTCCACTCCACCTTAATTATGACCTCAGGGGAGGGATAGCTCAGTGAGCATTGGCCTGCTAAACCCAGGGTTGTGAGTTCAATCCTTGAGGGGGCCACTTAGGGATCTGGGGCAAAAATCAGTATTTGGTCCTGCTAGTGAAGGCAGGGGGCTGGACTCGATGACCTTTCAAGGTCCCTTCCAGTTCTAGGAGATAGGATATCTCCATTAATTTTAAAAAAAAATTTAATTTAAATTTAATTTAAAAACCAGATAAGGAAGGATTATATGGCTCTTCAGCTTTGCAAGGTTGTTGTTGTTTTTTTGGCTTGGGGTGTTTCATTTTTTAAAACCATAAGCACCTATGAAGTTAGATTCCCATTCGTGCTTAATTTAGTTGAGAGACGGCGGTGCCTCGCTCAAAGTACCCCAGCTTTAGAGATTTCTCCTTCTCTGTAGAGGATCTAGAGGGGAGACTCCCTCCTGAGATATGTTGAGACTTTGTGCTGCCCTTTTAAGAGCTGATTGAGAGCAATATCCTTCACCAGCCCCTGGGCCAACCCCCTGAGAGGAAGCAGAGGAGCCTGTGAGGGGCAGAGTGCGTTATCAGGGAGACTGAAAGGACAGGGCAAGCATAGGTCCTGTATGTCTCCCTGGGGACACTACTAGCCGCCTGATGGCCTCCTGTGGGACTCCTGGAGGCTGGAGGTGAAGGGGAGTTAGGCTCATCTCCCAAGGAAAGGGATCTGAATCACTTCACACTGTGCTCCCTGCTGCTGGGGCAGGGCTGAGTGGGGCCTGACTGCACAGAATGAGCAGTGAGCTGGAGCTGCTGGACACAAAGGACTCATTGGTATCAGAGAGGTCACAGGAGCTGGCACCTTCAAGGTAGCTGAGGTCTTGCAGGTAAAACAGCTTCTGGCATAGCTACAATGCTGCAGTAGCCCCAGGGCCCATGATATTATAGGGGCGCATCCAGCAGAGCAGCAGGAAGTGGCCCTGCTGGGTGGCTGGGGAAGCTCTCCACCCCTTCCCCAGCCACTCCTCATCCTCAGCTCAGGCACTGAGCAGCGTGGGGCTGCTCCTAGCAGCATCTCCAGCGCTGGTGGAGCTTCAGCCCCCACAGGGCCAGGTAGCCCCTTGTCCTTGCCCTGGCCGGCACCATTGCCATGGACTCACACTGTGGCTGCTACTTCAACAGGGAGAAGCTCATCCGAAAAGGCGGTGGGGGTGGACTGGGGTTTGCAGAAGTTACAGGGGGTGCCCATGTCCCGTTGTGGTTGAGCTGAGCGGCTCCAGGGGAAGGGTTAGGCGGGCAAGGGTCTCTGGCCCCAGGGGTGAAGGATGAGGAGGCCAGGGGAGGGGGGACCTAACGTATTCTTGCACCAGGGCCTCGCTGTCTGCCTTCTCTGGGAGGAAAGGTGCTGTCCTTCAAACCCACCTCAGAATGGCAGAAGACTTTTTTATTTTTTGAGTATCAATTTTGAGGAGAAAATCCTCAAAGCCAATGAAGAAACTGAGTGACATTTGGTTAAAAGTCTTTTTGAAACTCCCTGGAATCTGCTGCATGTGCCGCCTGGAGGCAGAGTTCTGGAGAGCTCTTCCCAAGGGACAGTCCTACGCCCAGGCTCAGAGCAAAGATCTCCAGTTGCCAGTTAGACAAATCCCACTGTGAAGGCTGCCTGACATGGGGAGGACTGACAAACAATGGGGCATATGAGAACGGAGCAATTGGGGCAGCTGGCTGTCAAGCATTCACCAGGCTCCCCTCTGACAGCACTTGAAAGGGAAGAAGTCGGAACATGAAAATGTGCCCCCTCCTTACCCACTGCCAGAAGGCTCCAGAGTGTGGGTTCCAGATTCTCAAACTGTTCCTATGACTTTCTGGATACCAGAATCCCCAACCTGCTTCTACCTAATCTCTAGCTTCTCCATTTCCTTCCCCCTGCCCCCCCCCCCCCCCCCCCCCCCCCCCCCCCGGGTCGCTCCACCCCAAAATGGCAATGGGTACAATACAATTGTGCGTTTTCAATACAAAATTTTGTGGCACACTGGAAATTGAAAAGCTGTGTTGAGATAGTGTCATATAAGTTTAATTTAATATCAAAATAAGTAACAAAGAATACGGATTATTAATTTACACAGTAATTAAATAATAATAAAAATGCTAACTTGTGGAAGCATTTCCAGTTTGCTGCAGAAAGCAGCATCAGAATTTAGGTTCAGACCACATGGGGGCTTCTGGGAGACACACATCAAGCACTAACCAGACACAGCAGCACTTCAGGTAACGCCGGGAAATTATGACTTGCCACATCATTTGATATTAAGCACATGCTGGAAGTCTATAACTTGTAAAAAAAAATCTGTAGGGACCATTATTCAATTCTATCTGAAATTTTCTTCAATATTTTAAAACATAATTTTAAGTTTAAAAAAATGTTTTTCTGACTCTTAATGAATTGTAGTGCTTAATATAAAGCTACTCTGGGAGTTGAAAATACTATGGGCCACATCAAATTCACCGGACTTCTCAGACTCACAATGCTGTTGCCAAAATACATGGGAGAGGATACAAGACACTAACTTTCAAAGGGCGTCTGCTCAGACAAACTCTATTTTGGAAATATATTGTGTTGGAATATCCTAAAAAGATATAAAATATTTTCTTCAATGCAGGTTCTTACAATAGTGTCCATACTTACCATCTCAAAAATGGATAGAGAACTGAATCTACAATCTATTATATCTCCTACACAGTCATAGCACATCTGGGTACTATAACAAGGAATACAGGAAACAATCATTTACTTCACCATGCAGCATCAAAGAAAATAGCAATCCACCTACTGGCTTTGTATAGGTTCAACTCCTTTAGGCTTGCTATGTCATACCCAGCAGTAGAAAACAGAGTTCACTGTATTAATGAAAAGCAAAAGCTTACCTTTAAATAATACACATATTATACTTATACATGTGTAGTTAAGCACTGGAGCAAATTATCTAGGCAGGTTGTGGAATCGATCGTTGGAAATTTTTAAGAACAGGTTAGACAAACACCTGTCAGGGATGGTCTAGAAGATAATACCTAGTCCTGCCTCAGTGCTAGGAAGAGATAACCTTTTGAGGTGTGACAAAGTGAGAATTTTTTGTAATATTTTTATGAAGCCTGTGTGTGCCTCAGTTTCCCCTGTAAGCTTCATTGTTATCTCGGAGTTGGAAAGGAGCTGTTTGCTCTCAAGGCAGATGAAGACGTAGATATGGGGGGTCGCCGAGCTGTCTGGGTCTTGGTCCCCCATTGATGAAGCCTCTGAGAAGAAAATGGCAAATCCAGTTGCCTGAACAGTGAGACCTAGCACACAGCGACCCAGAGAGCTATGGACTTCCTCACCACTCAGCAGCTCAAGATCAAAGGACTGGAGAGGTATGTGGTGGGGGATACGTGTGCGCTGCTAGAGGCAGTTAGGGCTCTAACCTGAGGTTCTGACCACGGCAGTCTAACAGATGGAGAGACAGAACTTAAAGTGGAGATCACGAAGCTTAGCTTGGCTTGGTGCTGAGCTACCCAGAATGGACTATGCTTTAACCTTCAGTTCCCTATGCTAACCTAAGCACTTCCTATGCTGTGTTCCAGATGACTAATAAACTTTCCCATTCTGACAATGCTGTGTGAGTGAGGTGCATTCATCCCTGAAGAGTGTACAAGTCTCCATCAAGGGTCTGTTTCAGTTGGACTTGCTGAACGGAGCTCACTGCAGGCCCAGAGGGCCAGTCTAAGGAAGCGGGGAAGCCACATGGCTTACCCTGGAGGAAGAGCAACACTCCTGGGGCGGGGACTGGCACACTGAAGGGTTTCCTCCTAGAGACTGTTCCAAAGCTGGAGCCATAGCATTGATCCTGTGGATCCGTGACAAAAGGTCCTTTCCAGGCCTTCGTTTCTAAGATTCTTTACTTCGGTACTAGCGGTGGCCAATGAGAAATACAGTCAGCATGCCAAGCAGTGGTCTCAGCACACCAGCAGCCTAGCCATTGTCAAGGTCTCCAACTTCCTCCCACAACCCAAATTCTGCCTGCTTGTGACACCAAAATGAAATGTCACTCACTGTAAATCGGGACCTTCATAGTATTATGATTAATTGGCTGATACATCTGCAGAGATCAATATGATGAATCTGCTGAGATGAATTTGCTGCTGCTCTTCTCTTTCTGCTGAGGGTGGTGGTATGGGGGTGGCTGGTGTGTGTGTGTGTGAGAGAGAGAGCGTTCAGGGTAGTGGGTCACAGGGGCAGTGTTTCTGGAGGCCTGGACAGATATGGTGTTGAAGACAGTTGGAACCCATCAGGCCTGAGGGCCTCAGTCACATTTGAAAATGGGATTTAGCAATCTAAGTCACTTAGGCGAGCAGAGCAACTCTAAATATTTTATAAAATTTTGGCCATAGAGCCTTAGCAGGTGAAATGCCTACAGCACTTGTCTCAGCTGTGATACACACAGCAAGATACCAGGGGCCCTGTTAAGGCAAGGCCTGATGAACACAGCACTGTGTCGCCCTTCATGGAGTCTCTAATTATATGACCATTGTTCTTCTTCTTTCATGTTATGATCAGCAATGAAATAGTTTAAAATGTTGACATTTAACTTTAAATTAGGCTTCAGAGTTAACCCAGTTACTGTTCACACCTCTTTTAGCACTATTGTTTCAGGCTATCTGCAGATGCAGGCAGACAGCCCTCCATCACTTTAATTTAGTTCACATTCCAAAGGTTGTTTTCATAGCCGTATTTGTTAGAGGTTTTTTTTGTTTGTTTGAAAGTTGAGTTGTTTGAGCATAAGATGCAGCCACGAGGAAAAAGTCTGTTTTCACAAGCTGATGTAAGCCATTCTGTTCAATCCCTGTCATTAGCTGTCTCCAGAATTCTGAGGCAGGCCCAGTGCATTATTGGTGCAAACATGGCAGACTAGAGATGGTTACATTTGGGACAGGGTAAAACATTGTTTTGCAGGCCAATCCAAAAGCACTAAGGCAAGTGTGACTGTAAGAGCCCCTCAGTGTCAACTGGCAGAGGGCCCACTGTTTTGTAAACCCCTACCAGGTCTGACACACTCACTACTCCTAACACATTGCCATCTGTAAAGAGTGTCGTGTGTAGTAGCAAATGAAAGCTGCTGACACATAGATCATTAATAGCACTGTGTGATGTATGGCTGGATGGTGTGTAAAAGATTGTGCATGTGTATGTGCTGGAAATATGTACCTAAAATATGTGTTTGGGGCAGACTTGATAAACAAGTTTGTCCTAGGCAAAGGAATATTGCATCACCCGTTTGCCTGTGTCTGTAATGTAAATTGAGCCGGGGGATACCAGAGTTAATGGGCAGTTCATTTGCATCTGAAGTAAACACCAGTTGTCAGGAGGAGGAGGAAGCAGCCTGGCATCAGCCCCCTGGAGCACAGACAGCAGTGGGGAAGAACTTTATCTGGAGAGTCAAATGAATCCATTTCAAAGGTTTACTGGACTATAAGAAGAGAGGGAGAGAAGCCCTTTGTTATCCATCACTGAAAGAACAAAAAGATCAGGCTCTTTGCATCCATGAGTGGTGGATCCCCAACTAGGTGGGCTGGTGCCACTGAGAAGTAGCTTTGGGTAAGAAACTTATCTTAAGAATTGTAACTTGTTAAGTTTTAGACACTAGAACATATGATTATACTTTTGTTTTATTTGTAACCATTTTCTGTTTCTATTGTCTCTACTTAGTATCACTTACATCTCTGTTCTTTATTAATAAACTCATTCTTGTTTTATTATAAATCC
>NW_020664372.1:32175415-32226988 GCF_002925995.2 Terrapene triunguis
GGGTCGCCCCGCCCGCAGTCACGAAGTCCCCCCCCCCCGCACGAAAGCTAACCCCACCCGGGAAGCCCGCCCCAGCTCACCTCCGCTGAGCACGCCGGCGCCGCTCTAATTCTCCTCCCCTCCCGGGCTTGCAGCACCGATTGGAGGAGACTTAGAGCGGGGGCTGTGTGCTCAGCGGAGGAGGCAGAGTGGAGGTGATCTGGGGTGGTGAGCGGTTCCCCTGTGTGTCCCCCTCCCCGTTACTGCAGGCGGCCCTCCCCGCGCCCCCCTGCCCCAGCTCACCTCCACTCCACCTCCTCGCCTGAGCAGGCTTTTTGGCGCCCTCAACCCCTAGGCGCCCTAGGCGGCCGCCTAGTTCGCCTAGTGGTTGCACCGGCCCTGCTGGTGTGTAATCTGTCTCCTTGGAGACAGTGGAGTTGGTATTTTCTGAATGTGTCCAGTGACGGGCTGAATACTGCTGAGGAGCCCTCTTCAAGGGGGTTCAGGATCTAGGGACATCAAGCATTTCCTCGGGCTTCTGCCAGTCTTTTTCTTGCCTTACAGGTGTTTGTTGGACTGGCTAACAGACTGGAATGTCTGGTAGCTGACACACAGTTTAGCAGCAGCAAATCTCTCTCTTGTTGAGGCAGAAGAGTAACAAGGTTAGCGAACAGGGGACTGTAAACAGGGGAGTTTGAGAGGGAGTTTGTAAGAGGGAGTCATAATATAATCGCTATGGTTAGGAAGGGCTGCATTGCCAGTGCCAATGCTGCTGCTGTCTCCTCCACCTGCACCTGTATCCAGACAGACAACCTAACCATGCATGCCTCTACCTAGATCCTGGTGTGGATTTGCAGAGACTGTAGCCTGCATTTCCCACCCGCAGAAAGCCAGGCTGGGGGGACCATCCAGTGTGAGAGGTGCCTGCTGGTGGAATCTCTCAGGAAGCAGCTGGGAGAGCTACAGGAGGAGGTGGCTAGGCTGAGGAGCATCCGTGCCCACAAGGAATTCCTCAAGAGTATTCATAAGGAGACATCCAAGGCTGAGGAAGGTATCCAGCTAGAGAGCACTGCTGTCACACCACTGGGGGAGGAGGATATGGCTCTGTCACAGGGAGGACACTGGCTGCTGGTTACTTCTGGCAGCAGGCAGTGCTCCACCCCTACTCCCACCCACCCACCATGGTGATGGAAAATCAGTCTGCTGCCTTGGCAATGAGCGGTGAGGAATCACCCCCAAAGGTGGAGGAGGAGAAGCCATGTACCCCCAAGGCTGGGAAGATCACAGCCACCACTCCCCAGAGGAAACATAGGGTAATGGTGGTTGGTGACTCTTCTGAGGGGAACAGAGGCACCCATCTGTTGCCCTGACATGGCATCCTGGGAGGTATGCTGCTGCCAGGGGCCCATATCCGAGATGTTACAGAGGGATCATCAAGAATCATCTGGCCCTCTGACTACTACCCCATGCTACTCATCCATGTGGGCACTAATGATACTGTGGGGTATGACCCTCAGCAAATCAGAAGTGACTACAGGGCTCTGGGAGTATGGGTGAAGGAGTTGGGAGCACAGGTGGTGTTCTCTTCAGTCCTTCCGGTCAAGGGTAAGGGCCCAGGCAGAGACAGATGCATCCTGGAGGTGAATGCCTGGCTGGTGTCGTCAGGAGGGCTTCGGCTTCTTTGACCACGGGATGCTGTTCCAGGAAGAAGGACCGCGAAGCAGAGATGGGGTCCACCTATCGAGGAAGGGGAAGAGCATATTTGGATAGACTGGCTAACCTCTGGCTTTAAACTAGGTTTGAAGGGGGCAGGTGACAAAAGCCCACAGGTAAGTCAAAAACATGGAGACCTGGGAGAAGGGTCGGAATTTGAGGGGAGCAAGGGCTGTTATAGCAGGGATAAAGGAGAGACAAGACAGAATTGCGGGCGGGGGAATCAAATCAGTAGTTTAGATGTCTGTATACTAATGTGAGAAGTACGGGGAATAAGCAGGAAGAATTCAAAATGCTAGTAAATAAACACAACTGTGACATAGTTGGCATTACAGAGACTTGGTGGGATAATACGCATGCTCCCAGCCTCTATAGTAGGGGTCGGCAACCTTTCAGAAGTGGTGTGCCGAGTCTTCATTTATTCATTCTAATTTAAGGTTTCACGTGCCAGTAATACATTTTAACATTTTTAGGTGGTCTCTTTCTATAAGTCTATAATATACAACTAAACTATTATTGTATGTAAAGTAAATACGTTTTTTTAAATGTTTAAGAAGCTTCATTTAAAATTAAATTAAAATGCAGAGCCCCCCGGACTGGTGGCCAGGACCCGGGCAGTGTGAATGCCACTGAAAATCAGCTCACGTGCCACCTTCGGCATGCGTGCCATGGGTTGCCTACCCCTGCTCTATAGTGTTCCCTGCCCACCCATTTCCTCTGGCCCTTCAAAGCTTCAGGTTAGGCCCCTACCCCGCAAGCCCCTCTCCCTAGCTGCTTTGAATTTCCCATATAAGCCAACTCAGTAAGGCCTGGCTGGCCTGATTCCAAGCCACATCACAGGGACATCTATACAAGCTCATGCTCCATGCTATTAATTTCTTCACCCTCATATCCCACCCCAGTATGTAATGGTGGGAGCTGTTGCCATCTATGGACTGTGAGGAGTCTTGGTGGGCTAGCCTGTATTCCACCTGGGTGCCACAGCCTGTCAGGAATTTAATTTGGCAGTTCCTTCACAGAGCCATGAACAGAGGCCTATTGTTGATGCAGTTTTTGGATTCCCCTTACAGTTGTTTTCCTTGTGGTGAGAGGAAGACCCTGGCACATGCATCTTGACAGTGTGCAGTCCCTTTTCTGCCTCTTCCAGTATGTCTTGTTGAGGTTCTGTCTTCACTTTTCCCCACACCTTTTTATTTATCATGTCCTATCTATGAGCCCACGAAGTTGCAGAACCTCCTTGTCAGCCTCCTTCTGGCTTTCAGCTAATAGGCCATATATCCAATCAAGAAAGAAGAGGTTGGATGGAGGGCTTATCTGAGCCCAAGACTGTGGGGGTTGATTTTGTGCACTTGTCTGTTCAAGTCTCTGGGAAGTTTCTCTGGGCAGCATCCATTAACTCTCTGTACTCTTGAGGAGCAGTGGACATTGTCCAGGGATCTCCACTTGGTCTCCCCCCCAGAAACACTGATTGTAAACCTATGAGCCTCACTTCCATTCATGTTTTTTCATTTGTCGTCCCACAGAATCAGTTGATAAGATGTATTGCTTCTGGTCCTTTCCCTCTAAAGAGAGGGAGGTCCTTTTTGGTTCACTAGATAAGTTGCCTTCAGGGATCTATGTAAGTACATAGGGACAATATAGGCCTAACCCTACGCTGAGACACCTGACCATAATGCTAGGCCTGAGATCCCACTTGCTCCAGACCTAAGCCTAGACTTTGGATTCCTACCTGCCCCAACCCTAACCCTGGGAGTACTATCTACCCCAGCCATAACCTGAGAGACTTTTTCTGCCCCAATGCTAACCCTAGGGTGGGAGGCCCTACCTGTTCCAACCCTAACCCTAGGCTTGTGGGACTGTACCTGCCCAAACCATAACTTGTGAAAGTTTATCTACTCCAACCTCTAACCCTAGAACATGGTGCCCTTCCTGCCCAAACCCTAGGCTGGGGGTGGGCCCTACCTGCCCTTCAATGTAACCCAAGCCTGAGGCACTTTTCCAGCCCAATTCTAACCCCGGCCCTCATTCTCATCTGAGACACTTTCTGGTCTCACCCCAATCCTATACTAGGGTACCTCCCTGCCTGCCCCATCTCTAACCCTGGACCAGGGGGACCCTACCTGCCCCATCCATAGCCCAGGCCAGAAGGGTGGAACACTACTTCTAACCCTGACCTTAGGATGAGGTGCCCTATCTGCCCTTCACCTAACTGTGGGCTGGGAGGACCCTACCTGCCCCAGCCCCAACCTTAGTCCCCGGAGACCATACCTGGCACTCCCTCAGCACCAACCTACATAATTTTGCAATAAACTGATGCATACTAGTTCCATTTTTAGGGTACATATGCTTCCCTTTCCTTACACTGATTGGGGTTTGCTCCTACCCAATCACCTCAACAATATTACACAGCTCACAAACAGACCTCTACCAACTAGTCTCACCTATTGCATATACCATTCAATATAGCTACAACCCAGTGACTGCAGCTGCAGTGCATGCAGATAATTCCTAGTGGATATTGCCATTGCCACGGGGCAGAGTCAAGGTTGGGTGCACGTTTACCTTAACAGTGTATTTCTTGGTTTTCAGTTTAAGTTTTGCTAAACTCAAGATTCTGGAAGGATATGAGCTGTCACTAGGAAACTAACTGCATAAACATTTATTGCCATTTGATTATATGTAGTTCAAATCTATCTGCATTTTTTCTGCCAAAAGCAGCACATTTATTCCACTTGCTTTTCGTTAAGCAAAGCTGCAGCCCATCTTCTGCCATCTAACACAAAATTACCATTGAAGGCAATGGAGTTACAAACATGTAAGATAGCAAAATTCATCCTCCTATTCAAAGCAGCAAAACTTATTTATACTAATTATTAAAAACAGCCAAATAGCCTTTAACTATTCATATCAGTATTCAATCTCAGACCAGGAGTATGCTCCAACTTTCTCCAATTCTCTGCCTCTGTACAGTAGTGAAAACAGGGCTATGTTAACAGCCTGCACTTCTCACTTTCAATTCCAGCATATAAACTCAAAATTGCCTCATCAATCTCCTTCTTAACTCACATACTGCACTCTTGCAACCTTATTTTGCTTTGAGGACTTCAGTGGACCTTCCGTAAATTAAAAACATACAGACGACATCTTAAGAATTTACAACAGGCAGCAATCAAGGACCTCAAGTTTCAGTTTTGGAAATTTAGTCTTGGAAGCAATAAAGTATTTGAATGAGAAGAGGGGTCTGAAGAAAATGTTTCACAGGTAGGATATAGATACTCAAGTTATTCAGTCAAATATTTCTGAAGAAAAATGAGTGTCTGAAATCTGTTTAAGTAATAGTGAATGAAAGCTGAACATAGTACATATTTCCTTAAAAGCTTGTCTGACAGGAAATTTAAGTCTTGAGTTATACTTCACTTGGGTATATAAAACCTCATTGAAAACTATAAAATGTAGCCAAGCAACATGTGTGCAAGATTAGTTGTAACCTGAGGAGGAAAATCCAGACAGCACACTGCTATAACTACTAATGGCTTTGATTTGTCCAAACATGTCTAAACAAAAGCATATGTAAAACTTTAAAATAGCACTTGGAAAAATGTTTTAATCAAGCTTTAAGTCTGAAGTGTTAGTTTGACCAAAATTATAGAATGCTAGAGGCGCCATGCTTCAGGTGAGATTTAGGTTCCGCTGCACATCTCATTTGTCCCCAGAAGTTAAGTGCTTGCATTATTCTGGCCAACTGCTCCATTTGCTTATACTGTCATTGTAACTCAACTAATATCTAACTCACTACACTTTAATTTGCTTTGTGGTATTTTATATCAGAATGGTGATATATGAAACAATATTGTAAGTTCTATTAGAAAATATTGATTTTTCAGACTTTTTCCTAATAAAATGTTTAAGGGAAAACTGAGTACTACACAATTTCAGTGTGAAACTCAGAGCTAACATTTCTGATCTTTCTTTAGAGCTCAGGACTGATATAGTCTTTACACATACTTGTACATGTTTTCTACAGTATCTTTGAAAGAGCGAAGAAATTCAGTCAAAGATAGCTTGCCAGCCTATTTACCTTCTTTTTTATAATTCCACATAATGAAAATAAACGAAAATTCCACACAGGGATTAAGAAGGATTAAATAGGTAAGTGAGATTTGACGTTACAATTATTAAACACTTGTTCATATAATCCATGAATGTATCACTTCTAAATAAAATAAATTCAGATACAATAGAGTTTTTTTTTTTAAATCCAATTTGTAAACATCCCTTTTAAACAACAAAAAATTGATACAGTTCAAAGGACTTACTGGCTTTCTCTTGTTTAATATATTCTCCCACCGTTCGTTTATCAAATCACAAAAGTAGTATCTTACATTATTTAATGTTTGTACAGAGCACTTGTATGAATTTTTACTTTTGTAATAAGCTTTAAATACAATGTATTTTCAGTTAACATAGCCCTAAAAGTATCTTAACTGGCTAGATATACACAGCATTAGATTTTCAAAGCAGTTGTAAAAAACACAAAGCAAACAAAATATATGTACAGTATATCAAAATCAGTCAAATATTTTGACCTGATGATTTCTATAACAAGTAGCAGTAATTTTAAATTGCATAAAAAGCAAAAACAGTGCCAACATGCCTCCAGGCTGTGAGCTATGGTAAAATATCAAGCACACATTTAAAGTAGAGAAGCAAAATAAAAAAGGCCAAAAATCAGAACCAACCCTGACTTGCAACCGAATATGGGTAATCTGCTTTTCCACTTCTATAATGCAAAGGGCCCTAACAATGAAGAAAATAATTCCTATGCTACATTAAAGTGAAACATTTTTCAAAAGTTTGTCGTTGCATTTTTAACATTTCATTTGTCATAGAAAGTAAAGATGAACTTTCAATTCTATTAAACGCACAAATTTGTAAATCAGAGAAACTCCTTTAAGAACAACACTTTTCAAACCTTGCATAGTGACAGCTGGCATTGATGTTGCTACCATAGCTTCAGCAGAAAATACAAAAAAGGAAAATATTTACTTCAAGAGTGATGCACAAACACACAACTTGTTTTCTGCACAAAATTCAACAGTTTGATCATATTAATAAGAGGGAAAACATTTTTAAAAAAGGGGAAAGATAGTGTTCACTAGCTTGGAAAAAAAAAAAAAAAAAAAAAAAAAAAAAAATAATATAAAATAAAAAAAAAAAAAAAAAAAAGTACAAAACCACAACATTCCATAGTAAAATGCAAAGAATAAACATTTCATTGTAACACCACCTACTTGCATCACTAAATAAGCCCCATACATGCAACGAATTAGAACTATAGTAGAAGACTGTCAAATGAAAGGTTTACTTTTTATATAAACAAAGTGTAAAAATAGTAATAGTTGCATTCTTCAGATTTAATGCTAGGTGAGGATTTTTTGTCACATTTGCTAGCAATTTCAACATGAATCTGACAAACAAGAATATGTTGATTTAGGAACCATGATAAAGATACATTGTGCCTAAGACAGTATTATCGTATTTTTGTTCAACTTTAACAGAATTGGAATGCTCAACAACACTGTTAAGTTCAGGGATGCTTTCAGCAGTATCCCCAAAACCATGATAATGCCCATAGTGCAAAGTATCTCCAAGATCTTCAACCCATGAGGGCCTGTTAGACACAAAGCTACTTGGGCTTCCATTCAGATGCAGTGAACCACACATATCGGCAGAAGTATTCATGGCTTTTTCTGGTTCTTCAGTGCCATTACTGGTGTGAATTCTGTGCCTACTGGCAGAAGCGACACCAGGAGTTATTCCATTAGGTATTAATGTTAAACATTCTTCATGCCTGGCATCCATTCCATTGAACTGTGTTATGGCGGTGAAGTCCAAATGTCCATTGATGGTACATCCATTTGTCAATGCATTCAAAACGGAGCTACTGCTATTCATATCTGCATTAAGAAATACATCTGTCACCAAAAATTGAGAATCAATGGAAATACATAAAAATGTCTCCACTGCACTCCACTTTGTTTTTCAAAACCTATGTATGGAAACTTGGGGGGGGGGGGGCACCACACACTTGAGTGCAAACCTAATTTTTATATTCCATGTCAACATAGGTGGTTTAAAAGTAATGTAATATCTGACTTTGATCAGTAAATCTGAAAGCTAATTTCAATTTCAAAAACATAACTGCTAACTAAATTAGAAATGTAAATATATATAGCTATGCTAATCTTTCTAAGACAGTGTGAATTTTAGAAAAATAAGAAATTAAGTGACAAGCGTAGAGTAACAAAGCAGACAACATTCCAAATAGTATTTTGAGAAACAGGACAAAGGCTTTTGAAGTTAAGATACCTTTTTATACAAATTTAAAATCCACCTGGAACTAAAGAATCTCTGTGTAAGAACTGAAATTTGAGTGGACTACAGTTTTTAGCAGTGGTGATTAATTTAAGTTTCTTGCCTCCTCTTTAGTGACAGATCTCAGGTAACAGTACACATTGAAGCAGGCAATATGAACAAGCTTATGTCAATGGGGAAGCTAATATAAAATGTTTCCTAAGGTTGTATATCGAACAATTAATTTCAGTATAACTGGTAGTTTACTTGAGAATATATTAAGCAGGAAAAATATGTTTTTTCTTAATGATAGATTTGTAACATCTGTACAATGCACATGCAAAATGCCATACAACAGCAAAATGCACAGAAATACTAAAAACATGCATGCAAAAAACAGACTGGTTTAAGCAATTTCTCGTTTGAATTTTAGTAATTAGTACACTAATGACCTTTTCGGTAAAACTAAATTTCAGTCAAGTTTCAAATATAGGTTTTTGCAGTTGTACTCAAAGTACTAGCACAAAAAATAGATTACTGGGCGTGCCCTAAAATTACCTATTGGGGTGTATCTGCGTGTGTGTGTCTCTAACGATAAGCAGGGCAAACCTAGAGACTTTAGCTCTGTATTTTGATATTTGAGCATTTTACATTTTCTGTGTCTCTCTGAACATATACACATACATATTAACGCAGAAATCTTTGTGTAGAAAAGTATCATTTGTTTTATTTCTAGCTCAGGACAGTTAAGTATTCTTACTAAATTGCCAGATTTTAAAACATGGGGTCCTTGTTTGAAGGAAAGGTAATGATTACCACTGTTTTACACCAAAGTAGTGAAAAGTTGTGGTTCTCCACAACTGATATACATAATATGACATTGGTATTTCACATATAGTAACGCACAATGCCAAGAAAGTGAATGAATTGAGAGTTATCTGTGACACTAAGTGCAGCAACTGAAGTTTCCTACTTTATCCCTAAACTGCTTAAAATAATCACATTAACTAAACTTATTGACCTCCAACAGGATTCTGTGGCTAAGTTAAAAGGGAAAAATAAAAAAAAATAAAAGTCAACACATTATGCCTACTAATATTGTGACAAAGACGCACATAATAAACACATTATCAAATTTTTAAACTGGAAAAAGTGCAGAGTTCTGTTTTAAAATTGGTAATTTAGGCTAGCTTTGCCAAGTGGATGACGTTAACAATGGCATTTCTGTTAGTGAATATTCAAAAGCAGATAGTGAATAGTTCTAGTGATAATTATAGCATTTTTATATTTGTTGAAAATAAGGACCCATAACAATACACAATATTTATGAAAGACAAAGTCAACTACTTTTCAATAAATATAAACATTTGGCAACTATCACTGGAGCTTTTCATCTACTTTTGGTGAATCCGACCAATGGTATCAAGCAGAAACATTTTATTATAGTATGACTTACAACATGAATATTCATTTCAAAATTTAATAATACACTAAAATAGTAACTCCTCCCTTTACCTACCAAGTGGATGGACAAGCTGACCCAAGACAATTTTTCTTAAGACAGCGTAACTCTATATACGCTCTCAGGTTATTAAAAAGCATCTTGATCAAGCGGCCCCTGAAAAAATTAAAGTACTAATATGCACTACTACTAACAATATGGCTGTTTTCATGAAGACTGATACAAAATCCAAACAGTTTCCAAGATTGTTCCAAATGGCAACTCATTGAAAGTTCCATGGCATCAAGTCTTTTATCCACATAAAACAAAAGCAATAGCTGTTCACAACATGATTTCTACAGTCATATTGCTGTGTTTGAACAAATATTGAACACACAGTCGTTAAGTTTGGACTATTATTTTTAGCATATGTTGAGCTGGTTTGAAACTAGCTAAGAGGTACCACACATTGTTTCAAGAACTATATAAACCATTAGGATATACTTTTCCTTGTACAATATTGGCAATTAAGTCTATTTGGTACCAATTAAACCAATCATTTAAAATACCTCTGAATTTTCCTTTAAGCTGCAAACATAGTAACTAAAAACAAGGCACATGAAATGTAAGCCTTAAATTAAAGTGAAACAGCCATAGTGAACTTCTATTTAGATTAGATCTATCGATAAGGTCTCCCTTATACCCTTGCAGTGTGTTCTATGAAACAGCTAATCTTCAATATCTACTTAAAAACCCAAATATAATAGCTGTTACAGTAATACAATAGTTTTCAAGACTCTGGACAACAGTGTGCAAAAAATAAGATGTTTTATATTTAACTTAGAAATAAAATGCATATTGATTCTTGCAACGACAGGGAGTTTGCATTGCAGAAACTGTGTAAATTTCAATCTCTTTTGGTCCAACAGAACCACTCCCCTGTTGTTTGGTGTCTTCAACCATTTGTATGTTGTTGTAGTTAACAGGAAACTGTCCACTCCCACCTGATACAACAGCAAGCTCTTTATCAATGTGCATATTGTCAGCATCATCCTCATTTCCTCCATTCATCATTGGTATTAAGCCATCAAAGCTATGAGCTGGTAGAAAAAGAAGGTTAGATTTAGTTTCCAGAGCACATTTGAAAACGCATAGCCAAGCCATTAAACTGAAGTGTAAATATTCTCATTATTAAAATGAGAAAAAAACTGCTATATGGAAAGATTAATTGTATGCGCATAAAATAAGAAATCTGAGGGGTGCATGAAGGGAACTCTGGATTAGAAGTGACTGACTGTGGGAGAATTAAGGATTTGGCAGGGGACAGGGGATGGCAGCCCTGGGGATCCTTTCCAGTTTATATCTTGCTTTTAAAGCTCATGCTTCAGGGCTTCAGCTGGTTACACACAGGGGTCAAGAAAGGATTCTCACCCCCAATGTATCCAGGGGGGTGGGGGTTAGTCACCCTCCTTTGAAGCATCAAAGATGGCCACAGATGAACATCAGATCCATATGTGGGTTTGGCAAGAAATATCCCCCCAGGTCAGATTGGCAGTGAAACTTCAGGTTTTGCTGTTTTTGCCTTCTTCTGTAGCATGGAGCGCAGGTCACTTGCCAGGATTATCTCACTTTATCAATCCCTGCCATTGCAGGGACCTCAGGCATTGATGTAAACTCAGTTCCTCCTATTTTCTGTCAGTGGCAACATAGTAGTTTAGTCTCCTGTGTGCTGCAATACTTTAGTTGTTGGTTTTAGTGTGTGTTGGTGCTGTTTGTTGCCCATTGTATACAGAAGACCAGACTAGATGATCTGGTCATTCCTTCTAGCCTTAAACTCGGACTACGACTCAACACAAACTAGATGCTCCATGACATTCAAGTACATTAGATTGATTTTTCTGGTGAAGTGAAGTGAAATAGTTGACATTTCAATTACCCATCATTAGGCTTCAGTTAGCACAATGATATGAGAGAGAGCAATTCATACTTCCCAGAGAACATTTCTAGCTTGGGATCAGACACCAGTATATTTGATGCAGATTCTGAATGCTATCTTTGGAACCATAAAGACTATAGACAATTAGTCTAGGACAGTGTTTTCCAAACTTGGGACGCCGCTTGTGTAGGGAAAGCCCCTGGAAGCAGCGGCCATTACGTCCCTCGGCCCGCGCTGCTTCCAGCAGCTCCCATTGGCCTGAAGCAGCGAACCACGGCCAGTGGGAGCCGCGATCGGCCGAACCTGTGGACGTGGCCGGTAAACAAACCGGCCCGGCCCGCCAGGGGCTTTTCCTACACAAGCGGCATCCCAAGTTTGGGAAACACTGGTCTAGGACATGAAGCCTACCTGCACCGGAGAGTATTGGTGGCCTTCCCTCACCAATGCTCTCGTTTCCCTCTGCCTCCAGCACACCTAAATGTAACTGGGCTCCAAAAAATAGCAGAGGGAGAAAGAGAGCGTGACCCAGTGTGGCGCTCTAGAGGCTATACAGTCACAGAACAGGAGTTATGTAAGATAAGCAATGCCCTTTTTTCCTTCCTGGCTTTGCCTCCATAGAGCTTTGCTAATTGTCCAGTGGAAGAAGCACTATGCTCCCCAAACTGCCTCTGTTCTGGCTACATTGTACAGAGAAAAGACAGCTACCTTTTCCGTAACTGGTGTTCTTTGAGATGTGTTGCTCATGTCCATTCCATATTAGGCGTGTGTTCTCGCCACATGCACCAGTGCCCTCAGCAGTATCCGTAGAGGACTGGCACCCACATGGCACAGTGTAAGAGGCGCTGCTGGCTCCCCCAACCCTCAGTTCCTTCTTGCCAGAAACTCCGACAGTGGGGAAGAAGGGCGGGTTGTGGAATGGACATGAGCATCACATCTCAAAGAACACCAGTTACGGAAAAGATAACTGTCTTTTCTTCTTCAAGTGCTTGCTCATGTTCATTCCATATTAGGTGACTCCAAAGCAATACCTCTGGAGGCGGGTAGGAGTTCACGGACATGTAAATTGCAACACAGCTCTGTCAAACCCAGCGTTGTCTCTGGCCTGCTGAGCGATGGCATAATGAGAAGTAAACGTGTGAACAGAGGACCATGTTGCAGCTCTACAGATATCCTGGATAGGGATGTGCGCCAGGAAGGCCGCTGAAGATGCCTGCGCTGTAATCGAGTGGGCTCTGACAATCGGTGGTGGCGGAATCCCAGCCAGGTCGTAACAGGTCCTTATGCACGAGGTAATCCAATTGGAAATCCTCTGCGAGGACACCGGGTGACCCTTCATCCTATCCACTGTAGTGATGAAGAGTTGAGTTGATTTTCGGAAAGGCCTGGTACATTCTAAGTAGAAACCCAAGGCCTTCCGGACGTCCAGGGAGTGAAGATGGCTCTCCTCACTGGTCTTGTGCAGTTTGGGACAGAACACTGGGAGAAAGATGTCCTGGTTCATATGGAAGGTGGAGACCACCTTTGGCAGGAAGGCAGGGTGGGGCCACAACTGAACCTTATCTTTGTAGAAGACTGTGTATGGAGGTCCTGAGGTCAGGCTTTAATTTCAGAGACCCATCTTGCCGACGTCACCGCCACCAGGAACGCGACCTTCCATGACACTGGGAAAGGGAGCAGGAACCCAGTGGCTTAAGGAGCGGGCCGGTGATCCTAGAGGACCAAGTTAAGATCCCACTGCAGGACAGGAGTCCATACCTGCGGTAAGAGTCTCTCGAGGCCTCTCAAGAATCTGACCGTCATGTCATGAGAAAACACTGTCTGGCCCTGGATCGGTGGGTGAAAAGCGGAGATGGCCGTGAGATCTCTTATGGAAGAGTGTGCCAGGTCCTGGTTCTTCAAATGAAGCAGGTAGTCTAAGATAGACTGTATGGAAGAGTGCGAGGGAGCGATGCCACTCTCGGACACCCAGCAGGAAAACCTCATCCACTTGGCCAGGTAAGTCAGTCTGGTTGAGGGTTTCCTGCTTTCCAGGAGGACCCATTGGACCTCACCCTTGTAAAGGTTTCATCTGCAGACATGCAAATAGGGTGAGAAGTCTGCAGACTGTCACTGAGCCCAACTTCCTCAGAAAACTGCCTTAGTAAGTTCTGTCGACTTGCCTTGAGGTAGACAAAGCTAAATCCCTTGTGAAATTTAGGACAGACATTATGAAAGTCAAAATCTTAACTGGAATAAGGTCTGATTTTTTTCTTCACTCAGACCAAGAGAGTCTTGAAGATGGAACACTTCTTTAGGGCATAACGTAACCCATGTTAAGATGAAATTCCTATAAGCCAATCATCTAGGTATGGATAAGTCTGTAAGCCTTGATGATGCACATGAGCTGTGATCACAGCCAAGGACTTGGTGAACACCTTAGGAGATGCTACTCTCCCAAAGGATAGTGCCATCTATTGGTAATGATCATGGTACATCACGAAGTTGTGATACTACTTGTGCTAATCAAGTTGTGCAAGTAAGCAAGTAAACAAAGGACCCAAACCAATGCAGAACCAAAAAGGGGTTATGTTCCCCAGGAGAAACCATGTGGAATCTGATTTTCCCTTGGGCATTTGTTCAGTTTGGGGAGGTCTATAATAGTATGCAGGTCACACTTCCTTTTATGAAAGGAATAATACTGGGAATAAAATCCCTTTCTCCTGTAAGGGTCTGACATTTTCTTTTCTCAAATTTTACTAAAGCCAAAACCTTGTCCTGTAAGTTTCTTATGAGAGGGATCCTTGAAGAGAAAAGAGAGAGAGAGCAAGAGAGAGCGAGAGCGAGTGTGTGACAGACAGAGCCTGGAACTGGAAGTCAGACCCCCGTTTGATAATTTCCCGGCTCCAACAGCCCAAGAAAATGGCTTACTATGGTCAAAAGAAAAAACAAAAAACACAACCCTAAGGACAAACTGTCTCCAAAAGGGAGGCACATAGAAGGATCTGTTTCCTTAAAGCCTGGGACAGGGTCCTCTCTCTCATCTTCAAATTGCTGCTTGGCAACAATGCTGCCTGAAGCAGAAGTGAAGTTCCTTCATCTATCTCCCCTGAAAGGCATAAGGCTACTTTCTAGTTTGGATTTCTATGCAGAACTGACCCATAAATAGATGGCTGAGGCCTGAAGCAGTTGATTTAGTCACTTTCAGCTTCTCCAGGATCTCATTTGTTTTTGGATTAAGGAGGTCCATACAACCACAACAGAGATCCAAAATCTGTGTCTAAGTCTCAGAGGAAATGCTTAATTCCTAAATCATACATGTCTTCCTAAAGACACTATTGAAGTTAAAGATCTCTCAGCAGCGTCTGAGACAACGGGGATCTTTGCCAGCCTGTGCCAGAATCTGGCTTTCCTAAGGAAATGGGAACTGAGCAAGGAGCAGAAGTCAGTCTTCTCAGTTCCAACCCTTCACATCACCAACCCATAAAACTTTAGCACCGGCCTTCTCTAGAACTAGTGCATTAAGGATGCACTATTATCACAGATCCACAAAGTCCAGTGCTCTAGAACAGCTCTGGAATAGTCCCTGGGAGGACCCCTTCATCTGCCAATTGACTCACATTGTGCAAATCCTTGGGCTTCCTGTTCACTAACCACATTGTCAGCCTATGAGAACACATCTCAATCTTGCTCCAACCCAATCAGGTTATACAAATCCTCCAGCATGGTGACCCCTGCAGTCTTACCCCATCTGTCAAAACACTCTCCCATCAGGGTGGTGGCTTCCAAGTAAGTCACATCCTAAGTCTTTTGCACACTCTGAAACCTTTTCCTAAATGCCTCAGGAGTCAATTCAAACCTGAGCAGCAAAGCTTTTTTGAATAGTTCATAGTCCCCAATATCAACTCCATCCATCTGGCTGTAAGCCTGTATGGGTTTGGGACCGAGTAAGGGGGTGAGACAACAAAGCCAGTCCACAGGGTTAACCTGGTTCAAATCACAAGCCTTTTCAAAGGCAGTGGTAGGCATCTACATCCCCACCTCCTTAAACTGGGGCAGCAATTTGGTATCTAGGTTCCTTGCGGACTTGGCATCCCATGGCCTCTCCTCACATATTCCTCTGTGGGTCCTCTTGCTCCTCTGCTTCTTCATATCCCATTCATGCTTTCATTGCTTCTTGCAGTCTTCCAGCAACTTCGCTCTCAGCTCCAACTCCCATTGCTTCAAATCTGTTCATGGGGAGCAAGGTCATGAAAGTCCCTTGCTGGATGGGGAACTGGGTCTTGTGGACACCCTGCTGCTGCCCTGGCTGCTCTCTCTGGTGCTGTTTCTGGACTCTGTTGGGGACACATTTGGGGCTGGAACTTGCCTCTTAAACGGATCATTCTTCTCCAGCCATGCAATCAGCTGCATCTTCTTGATCTTCCCAATGCCTAATCCTCTCCATGCACAGGTTTGCAATATTCTTTTTAGGGAGATGGTTATACACCATTTTCTGGCTATTTCCCTTGACTACCCTTGTTTTACTGATGCTAGACACGTACTACAACATACTTCTGGTGCATTCAGCAACCAACCATCCTCTTGGTGCATTCAGAAGCCATCCCCTGCTACCACCTGTCATGGATCCACAGATCCAGTGCTCTGAAACAGTCCTGGGAGGACACCCCTCAGGGTGCCAGACCTCCTTAGGATCTCACTTTTTCACTAGGGTAAGACACTTGGCTTCCCTGCGTCCTCAGAGCCTCCAGCACCCCTACTTCACACCATGAGCTCTCTTCAGTGAGTCCACCTGAGTTGTACACCCGAGAGAGATTTGTACACCCAAAGGGGGCAATGCACCCCCACCTTCTGCATCTGTAGTGGCTCTTGGCAGGCATTGCAAGAACAGCAGGGTTTATTAGATGTCTGGAACATAGCATAGAAAGTCCTTGGTTAGCATAAAGAAAAAAAAGTTAGAGCATGCTCCACTCTGGTTACCCAGAGCCCAGCAAAGCAGTGTCCACCCCTGGCTCCCGCTCTCTCTCCATCCTCTTTGTTCAAGTTCCCAAGCCAGTTCTATCAGGCCCCTCCTCAGTCATTTGTTGTCCAGCTGGTCAAATACGGCTGGCGTCCTGCAGAGGCGGTGGACCATTCATGGTCATTAGCTGCTAGGTACCAAAAGTCTTGGTGATTGGATCTGCCATTGTCTTCACAGACCCTCCACTGATCTGGGCCCCAAACTCGACAGAGCTAGGCGCTATTCACACCATTCACATGCCTGCCCAAGGGTAAACAGCCTTTTCCCAACGACCTAGTTATCCATGCAGCATATAGGGGAAACTGAAGTGCACACAGTATTATAAAAAATATTAGCGAAAATTCCTCACTTCATCACAACTACCTTGGCAACAATGGCAGGGCAATCAAAAGCTAGCAACCCCAATAAGGAATAATCACAGCTGGGCACAGAGGATGGTGTAGAAGCTTCAGAAAGCCCTCTTCTTTGACACCTTTAGAGGCATTTCTTGGAAATCATGCTGGATGTATCAGATGGATGCCTTAGTGCAGGAGACTAAACCAAATGGCCCAGATACAAGGAAGTTTTCTCCTTGAGGACAATTAAGATCTGGGAAGGCCAACTGCACCAAGGTCTGGCTGAACCTCTTAGAGCCTCACCTTAGCGCAGAGCAATTTTTGAAGCCATAGAACCCAGAGAAGTGCTACCCCTAGTTTCCCACCAAAATCTCAGATACTGCAGCCTCTGAAACTTCTTGAAGGGTTCCTACAAGGCTATCTTCTGCAAAGACTGACTTCTCTGTCAGAGTCTAGGAAAATGTGGTGCAGAAGTAGGTTTCACAGACATACCACCTCATGCCAAAAAGATTTTTAGCAAAGGCTTTTCCAACTTCCGGGCTGAAGGAAGTGATTTTGGAATACCACTTGCTGGTCTCGCTGGTCTTTTGGGGCCCTTTTAAAGAAGAGCCAGCAGATGTTCCAGGATTTTTGCAAAACGATCTTCTTTCAAGTACGTAAAGACATTGCTCATGCCCAGGTCAGTCATTTGAAAGGGAAAGAATCTCATCTTGTGAATCTCTGCTTTTGTAATACTCCAAAAGGAATCTTGTTGGATCACTAATATCTGTGACTTCTGAAAACAAACAAAACCTTGTCTCATCATCATTGGCAATCCCTCTATTCAAGGATGATCTCTAACATGGATTTACATATGGGTCCTGAGATGACTTATGAGTCTGATCCTGGAACCACAGATCTCCCCACAGTAGGTATAGACATCTCCTGGTGGGTCAGCTGCCTGCTGAGAAAGTTCTTTTTCCTTCCTTCTCTCTCTCTTTACAGCATCGAGGGCAAGGCGCTGCTCCTCGAAGTGGACCACTGCCTGATGGAGGATGCGCTGCCATTGGAGTCGGTTGGTGGCTTGCTCCTTCCAGCTTATGATGTCCACATCAGTTTTCTTCAGATACACTTTCAGGGTGTCCTTGTAGCGTTTTCTCTGACCACCACGGGATCTCTGACCACAAGTGACTGGAAAGTAGAGGACTTGTTTTGGGACACAATGTCCAGCTCAGAAAGCATGAGGATCATTGCTTCAATGCTGGGGACATTGGCTTCAGTGATGATACTGGCGTTAGTGCAGCGATCCTCCCACTTGATGCGAAGGATCTTTCGGATGCATTGTTGGTGGTACCTCTCCAGACTCTTGAGGTGCTGTTGATAGGTCACCCAGATTTCGCAACCATAAAAGGAGTGTAGGAATAACAATTGTCTTATAGACCTTGGTATCCTGCCGTAGGTCACCGTCTGTGAAAACACGTTGGAGCAATTTCCCAAAGGAAGCACTTGCAAACTGGATCCTGTGCTGGATCTTACTGTCGATTTTTGCATTTTGAGAAGGTTGACTACCGAGGTAGCAGAAGTGCTCAACTGTCTCCAAAGTTTGTCCCTCGATGATGATTTGTGGTGGATTGTGTGCAAGGCCTGAAGCAGGCTGATGGAGCATTTTAGTCTTCTCAATATTGAGTGAGAGTCCTAAGCTTCAATAAGCTTGTGCAAAAAAATCCAATGTGGACTGAAGGTCATTCTCAGTGTGCGCGAGGATGGCACAGTCATCAGCCTACTGAAGATCAGTAATGGACGCCCTGAGGACTTTAGACTTCACGCGGAGACTTCGAAGATTAAAAAGTCGCCCATCCATTCTGTATTGAATGTCAACTCTATTGGGGAGGTGGCCTTTAAAGAGGACCAAAATGACTGCTAAATAGATGGAAAACACAGTTCAGGCAATAACACATCCCTATTTAACCCCAATTTTGATGACGAAAGCGTGCATCTCCAGGCCATTACAGAGAATGGTGGCAGTCATGGAGAAGCCTTAGGACCTTAATAAATTTTTGGAGTGCAGCCAAATCTGGCCAGGACCTTCCACAGGGTTTTGCCTGTGGAAAACCTTGTCTAACAAACTATTTATACAGGATTTTTTGGGAAGTTTTTAACTACTGCATAATGCTGAAGGGAAGGAAAAATGTCCCCAACTACAGCATATGGAAGACCGAAGAACAGTGGGATTGTTGGTGAGGGCAGCTATTTATATTCTGGGTCCTTTAAGAAGGCCATATAGCTAAGCACACAACTCCTATTAAGAAGGCAGTCAACATTACATATATTATATTAAGCAAGAACTAGGCAATGGCAAACAGTTGAAGAACAAACACATGATGGTTATGAATTGGACATGGCACTGGTGAGGCCTTAGCTGGAGTACTAAGCAGGACTGGACAATTACCTCCCGTGTTGTAAGACAAGCGAGGCAGATGTCCTGCTCTACTAGCACTGGTGAGGCTACAGCTGGAGTACTATGTCCAATTCTAGATGTCACACTTTAGGAAAAAGATGTAGACAAACTGGAAACTGCCCAGATGAGAGCAACAAAATGATAAGAAGGTTTAGAAAACTTGATCCATGAGTAAAGGTTAAAATACTGAGCATGTTTAGTTTTGAGAAAAGAAGATGGAGAAGGGAGAAGGAACCTGAGAATAGTGTTCAAATATGTTAAGGGTTGTTATAAAGAAGATGGTGATCAATTGTTCTCCATGTCCACTGGGATAGGATAAGTAATAATGGGCGTAATCTGCTCCAAGGGAAATATAGGTTAGATATTGGGGGGGGGGGGGGGGGGACAGATTTTTTTTTCGAGAGGGGAGGAGGCATTGGAATGGACTTCCAAGGGAGGTTGTGGAACCCACATCATTAGAGGTTTTTAAGAACAGGTTAGACAAACATCAGTCAGGGATGGTCCACATTTACTTAGTCCTGCATCAGCACAGGGGTCTGGATCTGATAACTTCTCCAAGTCCCTTCTAGCCCTATATTTCTGTGATTATATGATCTTTATGACAGAAAGTAGCCAAAAGATGCTCCACAATCCTTTTATGAATCAACATCTGAGTCAGAAGAGAGTGCACACATTCCCTCCAAGTTACTTCCTGTCCATATAGCTCTAGGACTTGCAGAAGTGAGGCATGTACTCGCTAAGAGTGGGAACCTACAAAGATAATTCTTTAAGGAGGCCACCAGTCTTGTTTTCATAATTATTTTATTCATATTTGATTCATGTATCCCTTTTTAGGGATGTCAAAAATAAACTTTATAGCCCGGAGTACCTTCTCTTACTCTCACAGTCAACAGTGATATTGCCCCTCCCATTTTTAGCTCTGAAATCTCACCTTCAGTCTTAGCTTTCTTTACTCCAGCAGAATCCACATCTTCAAAGGATCTCTTTCGACTTGTCCCACCATTGACTGGATTGGGACCTCCATTTAATGTGCCATTGCTAAAGAAACGGTTCAGGTGACAGTTCTGGAGATTCAAGAGAAACTGGGCACACTCTTGGAAGCCCTGGGTATGTGCAAGATCTGCTGCTGTCAGTCCACTGGCATTTCTCAAGCTGCACAATACAAAGAAACTGAATTACACTCATTCATCAACCCACCTTGACTGCTGCTGCTGCTCTTACTGACTAACTATTTGCAAGTGATGAGAGAGAAAGAACATAAACTTAGCAAATTTCCATTAAGGAATTATTTATCAATCTTAGTTTTAAAACTAACTTAGCCTTTGCACATATCTGGCTTCTAAGCAAAATTTGGGAGACAACATACTTTTCAATAAAATCAATATACTATGTGCCTTTAAAAAAGTATCTTCCTATTTAAACATCTCAAAATGCTTAATTTCTAAATTACAGTCTGAAGCATCTGACCTTTACACAGACTTCAGACTCCTAAATCTAAATCTTGAAATCTATCACCTTCCGCAGCTTATTTTGACAATCTATTTCTTTATCTTGAGTAAAAACCACCCTCAAAACAAACTTAACATTACTTAGCAATTGTCCATGGCATTCTGGTATCTAAGACAACAATAATTAACATCACTCATCTTCCTAACAATAAAATATAAAAGCTATGCTTAATTATGCTTTCCTTATGATTTGTTTTTTGCTCTTGTTTCTTATTTCAAAGTGTGTGACATTATAAATGCTGGGGACTTGTTCTGTTATTTCGCTCAATATTGGTCCAAGATGGAACACTGGCATTGAATTTTCTAATTTAGAGAGATTATGAATTAAATGAAGCCAGATAGGACACCAACAGTTACAGACGAAAGTTTCAATTTGAAAGAGTTCTCCCTTTGCCCTTCCCCACTGATAAGAATTTACATGAATGGCCTCTGACAACAGTAAGCCTATCTTTAGAAATATGAACATTGAAGGGTAATAAGAAAATGTAACAAAAAAGTGTAGACAAAGGGGGTTGGCAGCAGCAGAATTAGAGGGAGGAATAGAGAATGCTGATGAATCTTTCCTAACTAGATACACCATGAAACAAAACTTCCCAGCCAGAAAACTGGATCTTTACTTCTTAGATTTTGTAGTTTAGGCAAGAAGCTTATTACTTTAAATTCCTGAAAATAAGGAGATGGACCAACAGAGGGATAATTTAGGAGATTAACATACCCAATCCATTGAACTGGCTCCTTTGTTGAAATTCCCCTGAAGTATAATAAATTGATCTTACCAAATACATGAAAACAAAGGAACTGAGCAAGTTATAGACAGGATCTAAATTATACCAATGCGACATAGGTAGAATAATATTCTTTTCAATTTAGTCAGAACTACTATTTCATTATTAACAAGCATGATGTACGAATAATTCAGAAAGGCCTGTGAAGGACAGCTGACTAGGTCCAGCATGAAACCCTAAACCTTGACACAGACTGGACTATGGAATTTGAAAGGCTATGGACTAGGGTTGTTTCCTAGAAGATTGTAGTTTGCTTGCCACACTGATCAGAAAGGAGGTAAAAATCTTTACAAGCAGAACTACCACTATACCAAGACCAATTTCTTAACAGAAGGATATAGCTAAGCTTAAATATATATATATGGCATACAATTTGGTTCACTTCCTTTGGTCTCCACAACCAGAAACACCACTGACTTAGGGAAATTAAGAAGGTCTCCTTCTCTACCAGAATACTCAAGCCATCCCCTATGGGCCTTGCTTGTGCTAGCTTACCTGTCAGCACGGATATTATTTAACAGGTGCTACAGAAAACCCAAGATTAGAGACTTCAAACAATGCAAGTTTCAGGAACATATCCTTTGTTGAACAAAAAGTTAATAGTTCCCTCCGATCAGCTCAGGATCAAGTGAAACCCATAACCACTTAAGTCAGTGTCTCCTAAAGAGTGAGTCATATACCCTCGCCTCACTGGAAAAGGGGCATGTATGCAAAGGACTAGATGAATGACAGACTGGTAAATTTCCTCCTGAGTCTCAGCTTTTATTTAAAAAAGGCTCTAGCTGTTATGGTTGTGAAGAAAACCTTTTAACATGAAGCAAATGCAACTGATGCAAAGACACCTGCATGGGTTTGCAGACACCCTCAAGCAACAGCTCTGAGATGTGAATTGCTCCATTCATTTCAATGAACTCAGATACCAATGATAAATAACAATGTTGACATTTAAAAATATTATTAAACTACTTCACTGCTCTAAGCAGTTAAGAAAGGAGGGTAAAATGGTAAGAAGAGCTACACCAGCATTTCCCAAAGTGGCAGATGGGGAAGAAAGACTATCCAGGTGGAAGATGTATAAATTAAGATGCTTAGGCCTTTAACACCACATAGCAAGGTTGCAGAAGGGCACACCTACTTTCATTTTTCCTGAAAGAGGTTTTAAGTTACTAATTCCCAAACTATTTAAATTAATGGGGGAGAAAAGAAAGCGAAGACAGAACTAGTCAGAATTTGTTTGTAAAAGAATGGTTTCTCCCTAACTTGAAGGTCCAGGCACTTTGCCTTCTATGAAAGAGCTATCAGACTACTACTAGTAGTATTGCAGTAGCACCTAGGGGCCTTGATGTGCTAGGTACTATTAAAAAAAACACCCAACAAAAACACGGTAGCTGCACCAAAACTGCTCATAAATACATCTTGCAAAAAAAGGATGAAAATTTCAAGTCAGATCTTAACTAAATAAAGTAAATGGGAATTCCCTACTTCAGGAGGCTAGTAATGGGAAGAAAGAAGAGGACACAAACAGGAACTGACTGAGGGGGTTCCAAGAATCCAAGAGACCATCAAAGAATAAAAAAGTCTAGTAAAAAATAAACCTAAACAGGGCCCAAGTTTGGGTATCTTTTCTTACACATATCTAGAAGGGAAGTTTGTTGACAAGAGCACAAAGTGACAAAGAGGCCACAGCACTGTGAAATACTAATGGAAGCTAACTGATAGAAAGACTGAAAATGCTCAATTAGCAATCTGCATGGAACAGACAGGAAAGAATCATAGGGATTATTATAGTTATACGATTTGGATAGAGGTCACACACCTTACAGATTCAAAATTAACCTTCATAAGCAAGCAAGTGGATTTTCCAAGTAATGTCATGGAAAAGACTGGTGAAAGCTGCTGCCATCCACCACTGAAAGCAATCTGAGTACACAATGAATTGCAATATTCTCACAGAATCTTCTAAAGGCCCTGAGTCAGAGCATGAAAGAGCATATTAAAAAACTAAGAGCTCCACTGTACCTTTTAAAAGCACTGGCCTGGATGGGGGCTGGTGCCGACCTGGTCTGCACTACCTTAGGAGCAAGCACATCCATTACTATACCCCTTCAGGGGCTGCAGCAAGTATTCTCTTCTGTGGCTAGCCAGTGGTGCTGCAGATTTTCAGAGATGTTAGTAGCTAGCTCTGCCCATCCCTTGTACTAACATGAACATAAAACACTAAACTATGCCCAGATCCTGTAGAGGGATGGGCATGATTCACTGCACCATCCCCTGCCCTTTCCTTACACTGTGTCCAAGGGTCTGGCTACAACTTGCTTCTCACGTCATTATGATCTGAGCTCCTATATTAAGTCTCCAAAAGGCATTTCCAGATGAGAGTCAGAGTTCTAAGTTTCCTCTAGCAGGAAGGGAAAAAGGAGTGGAGTGGTAAGCTGAATACTCCTTTATTAAGTGAAGTGGACTGTGCCTCTTACCACTGAACAGTAACTAAATGACCTGTATCAATTTCTGAATTAGTACAGGTGGCCGGGAAATAGAAGGCAAATCCAAGATTGTGGAATGTCACTGTATGCCAGGGTTCACTGGAAAACAGAAAAGAGGCTACACTGTTTCCAACTAGAAGACTTACTGGAGGGTAGTGCTAAGGACTACAAGAAAGATTATTTCTCAAAGGCGAGTCAGATTCTCGGCCATGACGCAATCCGAGGTGCCTGGTCAACTGATGAAGAGAATACTTCACACTCTCTCTCATACCTACTTGAAAAAGCAGTAAGTCTTTATAAACAACACAGACTCTAACAAGGCCTTAAGAAAATAAGAATGGCCATATGGGGTCAGACCAAAGGTCCATCTAGCCCCAGTATCCTATCTTCCGACAGTGGCCAATGCCAGGTGCCACAGAGAGAATCAACAGAACAGATGATCATCAAGTGATCCAGGCCCTGTCACCCATTCCCACCTTCTGGCAAGCAGAGGCTAGGGACAGCATCCCTGCCTTCATGGATCAAACCCTGAAGGGCAATGAAATTTAAGAATACACGCCAATCTGTGGGCAACAGGGAAGGGAGTTCTCTCAGACTTCAGGTTTCCCCTAATCTACTGTCCCAAATTTTTAGAACACTACAGAATACTCTAAAACCAAATTTTAGACATGGCTCTGACCAAACCCTGACAGGCCTGAACCCTGGGCTCGGACATCTCTTTCAAAAGAGCCCAAAGGCATTGGTTAAAGATACACTGCCATCATGCAGCTGCTGATCACTAGCAGCAGATGGGATTGCTGTACTTAAAAGTTTACAACACAGAATATGGACCCCAATCTGACAAGTCTCACAAAAGGCTGTAGAGAGAGGATGAACTAAATTTCTAGAACAAACTACAGAACTATCCAAAGGTAATAATGGGGGACTTTAACCATGCAGACACCTGTTGGAAAAGTAACGCAGCAGAACATAAAATGCCAAATAAATTTTTGGAATATACTGGAGACAACTTCTTGTTTCACAAGATGAAGTAATCAACCAGGGGGACAGTCCTTTAGAATTGATTCAGATTAACAAGAAGGAATTAGTTACAAATCTGAAGTTGGAAGGTGATTTGGGAAAAAGTGACCATGAAATGATGATTTCATGATTCTAAGGAAAGGAAGGAGTGGCAGCAGCAGAATAAGGACAATGGATTTAAAAAAAGCAGACTAAATTTCAGAGAACTAGTAGGTTAGGTCCAACAGGAAAACAATCTAAGGGGGAAAAAATGTTCAGGAGAGCTGGTGGTTTCTCAGAGACAATATCAGAAGCACAACAGCAAACTATCCTGATGTGAAGAAAAGATAAGAATAGTAAGAAGCCAATACTGCTCCAACCAGGAGCTTTTTAATGACCTGAAAAATTAAAGGAACCCTACAGAAAGTGGAAACATGGACAAATTTCTAAGGAGGAGTAAAAAAGAATAGCAAACATGTACATGCACAATCAGAAAGGCACAAAAGGAGTTACATCCAGCAACGGGCATAAATTTCAATAAGAAAAAATTCTATAAATACATTAGGAGCAAGAGAGAAACAAAGAGAAGTGTAAGTCCACTACTTGGCAGGGAAAGAGAGCTAACAGATAACATCAAGAAGGCTAAGCTGTTTAATGCTTATTTTGCTTCAGTCTTTGCTAAAAAGATTAATGGTGACCAGACACTCAACACAATTAATATTAGCAACAAGAGGGAACCAATATAAATCAAAATAGGACCTTTGAGAGCTCATGGAGGACAGGTGAGTCAGATCCCAGGCTACTGGAAAAGGGCAAACATAGTACCTACCTTTAAAAAAGGTGAATAAAGAGGACCTGATGAATTACAGACCTATCAGCCTAACTTCAATACCTGGAAAAATACTGGAACAATACTGGAACAAAATGATTAAACATCAATTTTTAAACACCTAGATGATAAAAGGATAAGTAATAGCCAACATGAATTTGTCAAGAACAAATCATGCCAAACCAATCCAATTTCCTTTTGGCAAAGCTACTGGCCTAGAGGATGGGGGTGTAGCTATAGATGTGATATCTTGGTTTTAATATGGCTTTTGACACAATCCCACATGACAGTTTCATAAACCAACTAGAGAAATGTGGTCTATATGAAATTACTATAAGGTGGGTACACAACTGGTTGAAAGACCGTACTCAGAGTAGTTATCAATGGTTCGTTGTCAGACTGGGAAAATGTATCTAATGGAGTTCAGCAGGGTTCCATCACTATGTGCTATCTTCATTAATGACTTGGATTATGGAATGAGGTGTATGCTTATGAAATCTGCAGATGGGAAGGGTTGCAAGCACTTTAGAGGCCAGAATTAGAATTCAAAACAACTTTGACAAACTGGAGAACTGGCCTGAAATCAACAAGATGAAATTCAATAAAGACAAGTACAAAATACTATACTTAAGGAAGGAAAAACAAAAACAAAAAAACAAAAAACAAAAACAAAAATCAAATGATCAACTACAAAATGGGGGAATAACTGGCTAGACAGTAGTACTGCTGAAAAAGATCTGGGGGTTATAGTGGATCACAAATTGAGTAAGAGTCAATACTGCGATGCAGTTGCACAAAAAAAAAAAAAAAAAAAAAAAAAAAAGGCTAATATTGTGGGGTGTATTAGCAGGAGTGTCATATGCAAGACACAGGATGTAACTGTTCCTGTCTACTCAGCTAGAGTACTGTGTTCAGTTGTGGGAATCACACTTTAGGGAAGATGTGGAGAGAGTCCAGAGAAGACCAACAAAAATGATGAAGGCCAAGAAAACTAGGCATGTTAAGTTTGGACTAAAAAAGATTGAGGGGAAACCTGATAACAGTCTTCAAATATGTTAAGGACTGTTATAAAGAAAATAGTAACCAATTGTTAACCATGCCCACTGAAGGTGGAAAAAGTAGTAATGGGCTTAATCTGCAGCAAAAGTGATTTAGGTTAGATACTAGGAAAAACTTTCTAAATACATGGATAGTTAAGCATTGGAACAGGCTTCCAAGGGAGGTTGTGGAATCCCTAGCATTGGAGGTTTCTAAGGGACAGTTTACGTTTACTTGTCCTGCCTCAGGCCAGGGAGCTGGACTAGATGACCTCTCAAGGTCCTTTCCAATCCTTTATTTCTCTGATTCTATGAACTTGGGCTTGTAGACAAGGGCATGCTTTCCCTTCAGAGCAATTTGTTACCCAACTGACAAAGTTTTGAGGAGGGTGAGAAACACCACAAAATGCTTTCCTTAGAAGGAATCTAAACATGAAGGGGGAAAGGAGGAAGAATAGTCAAGCAGAAAGATTGGGACTAATTAAGCCTTGAAAAACTACTGTAAGTTGGCCAGCCCACTCACAAGTTAAATTCCTCAAACTTTTACTGTATTATGTATGATAAAAATGTCTTCATTAAGTTGCCTATCAAAAGGTTTACTTGCTCTAGGCAAGAACTTGCCAAGACTGGCCTAATTATTCACAAAAAACAAGTCCACACAACCCTTTTTTCTGTCCAAGAAATGGAGGACTTCTCTGAAGAAGCTCAGTCCATCTTTAGGAGCAGAATGGAAACTTAACTACAAAGGCAGCTCTAATGACATGAAGGTTCTGATTCCTTTTTGGCACATCTAGCCTACTGAGAGACGCATAGAGCTGAACTGGCAAATATGACAAGGAACTTTTAGTTAACTTTAGATGTGGCTCTTTATTAAATCAGAAGGTCAATTCACTCTGTATTTAAAGAACAGTTTTGTCTGGCATCAATTTAAAAGCAACTCATCTGTTTGCAGGAATTAATGAGCAAAATTTAGGTTCTTTCTTGTGGAAATGTTTCAAGTCTGACACTAATTTCCCCAAAGACTTTACTCCAAAATTCTTGGATTAATGTAAAGACAGATATTTCCATTTTGCTCTGGAAAGTAAGGATGAATACAGTGGAGAGAGAAATCTCAGAAAGAGGATATACAAGATGGAGAAACCAAACAAGAAATTTAATTCCATGAGAAGTATAGTCTAAATATGAATAAAAATGGACAATTGTAATGTTTGCTTGTTTACATTTGACATTTCTTGAGCTATTTGGCACCATATAGGAATTGTATACATAAACCGGGCATGTTTTTGAATTTAAACTGCTTAAATCCTCTGACTTGAGAAATACATTTATTTGTATACCTTCTCCTGAAGAGTTAAGGACAACATTCAGCACTGGATTTCTTCCCTTTCACCTGATCATTTTGCTTCATGCAGCAACAAGAGATGTCTACAGATTGGGTCCTCAGAACTGTAACTTCTCTTGGTATGAAAGAGGTTTGTGGGTTTCACTCAATTGAGTTTCCATTTTCCTCCTACATAAAAGCACTTTACTTTTTGAAGAGCTTCATGCTGCAACTGAATTTACTAAAAAGAAAACTGATCAAATTATTTCCTGCAAGTGACCAGATTTTTGCTGTCTCAGGGAAAAGAGTGAGTTCAATAGTTGTAAGAAATCTTAAAAGATGTACCTCAAGGAATCTTCCACTTATAATGTCACATCCTTTAGAAAATAGAGCAAGTGTTTGCTACAAAAAATAATCCAACTTTTGTATATAAAAAAAATATATATATAAAATTCTCTGAAACTACCATTTTACAGAGTGATCATCACATCACCTGTTCTTTGTTAATGCCATGTGACAATCTAGGAAAATAAACCACAGTTTTTGTATATCAATGTAATACTTCTGTTAAAAAATACTGATCTCAACTTATTGTTAGTTTACAAATAAAAATGTAGATATTGTAAATTAGGGTAAGCAAAAGCATGCAAATCTATAGATTCTATATCTGAATTCCTAGATTAGCATTAAAACCAATCACCGCAACAAATACCTCAACAGTATGCCTTGTGTGCAGAAAGGAAGCGATACTGAACATTCAATGCCACAACTGTAAGGTTTTCGGAGAAGCACCTGTGGCAGTTTCAGCAGTTTCTATATGGAATGCTCCCCCTTTCTAGGATTACTTGAAAAAATCAAGTCAATTCGAATTACGTAGCTGTAAAACATTGACATGTGTAGTTTTTACAGTTTCAGAATCTTCTGTTTGATTTAAACGGGCAATGGTGCATAAACAGGAAACTTATATCATAAGGGATCACATATTTGCAGGCAACATTAAGATTAAAAGTTACATTAACATACATAGAGTGCAGTAGCACGTTAGTCATTGTGTTTAAGCCATCACCATGTGACCACCTTAACAACGAGACACAGAGCCTTTCTGGCTTTTAAACATTATTACTTTCATGCTGAAGCCAATTTAATTGTCAAGTTCTTTGATGAAATTTAAATAGTATGGGCTAAAAACTACTGATCAACTCATGGCTTCAGTTACTTTAAATTTAATATGCTGTATCTCAAATGAATTAGTACTATGCTTATACAAAAGTTAGCAGAGACAAGGATTAAAAAAGGATCAGAACACTATGTCCACAGTGAGAAAAATCTTTTCCTACAGACATCATCAGTATACTAGCCTAAAGTTTCTAAAGCAAAATATTTAAAATGCTAAACTTAATATGTTTTAACCCTTTGGTGTCCAAGTACAGAAGTTGCAAAATAATTTTTTTAAATGCATGTTCTTCAGATAGTGGTAGCAGAAAAGGAAAAAACTCTCTTAATTAATGGCATTTTAGATTTGCTGGAGAAGTTGTGAAATGTTTTGGTAGAAATACATACTGGGCTTCTACACACAGACATGAGAAGTTGGTGCCAAGTTTTCATTTCACATCCAGTGTCATGGTATAATGACGATTAAATTTTAATGAAAATTATTTTAAAACTTTTTAAACCATTGGCCAGATTCTCAGTCTCCCCTCACATCCCCACAAAGAGTGTGCTAGGAGGAGGAGTGGAGCGCCATTCTACTAAGGCAATTCTCATACACTAATCTATGTCAGGGCTATGGTAGCTTATGAACCATGGAGCTGTAACATTCAGAAGTAATTGACAGATTTTCCACATATGCTGTATTACACAATAAGTGTTTCCTAAGCACTGTTCAAAGACAAGATAAATGGGCCTACAATAGTTTTCAAAGTGGTAATCTGTTCACCTAAGCAATGCACCATAACGGAAAAGACTGTCTCCGCTAAAAAAGAAAAAGATCACAAAGACTTCCCAGATTGTCGATAGCAATGCTCAACAACAAAACCTTTACAGCATCACCACAGTACTTTGCCAAATTGATCCCAAGGAACATTCACAGGAGAATACTAGAAGTTATAGAGTAAAAGAGAAACCCAGGCTCCAACAGAATACCCACTTGATACAAATGCAACTGATGAAGTACCACCATTTCTGCTATGTCAAATACATGTACCAAAGTTAAACTGGATGATCTACGTTAGCAAGTCAGAAGAGAGTAAGTATTATTACTGCCGCTATTCAGCGACTAGAGACAGATTAGGAATTCAAGTTAGACTTATTTCCATAATGGAAGTGTGTTAAGGAGGTGTCATCAAAGCAGAAATTGCAAGGAGTGTTTGTTTGTGTCTATCGAAAGGCAATAAAGTTGTATTTTAAGTCTCAAACCCACTCAGGAAAGACTACTAAGCAAATGATTTTTTTTGAAAACTAAGATAAAACACAAACCTGAGAAGCTTAGTAGTAAAAATGCTGCTGCAAAAGAAGCAGAGCTTTTACATGCCACAAAGGACAGGCTGTGCATGGTTTTCGACCATCACCTCAACACTGCTCAATATACACAGAGAAGACCGTTGGCAACATATGGATAGACAGTTTAACCAAGAAAATTTCTCATGTCAGAAAGCCTGAATCATGTGCTGTGGAACTCCCTTGAACAACAGCCTATATAAAAACAAGTTATACTCGAGGGGAGTATTTAATATAAAAATTGTTCTACATGAAGTAGAACAAATGATGTGATTGACGTAGGTCATCTTCTTAGAGAAACTTTTCTTTAATGTCAAGTGAAAGTGAAATAGATATACAATGCAAAATTGGACCAATGGCAGTTAATTACAGATCAAATGATAGATCCACTAGTTTCCACTAGCAGCGAAAGATTTTTAGATTCAGAGAGCACTGGAATATCTTCTGCAACAAGATGAGTGGATGTGATTATGTACATTTAATCTGACAAAAGACCTTTTGGGTTCAAAACTAGCAAGGTTTATGAGCAAGATTTAGATGAGCAAGAACTCTCTCATGACAAACTCAAAGAAAACCAAACCAAAAAAAACCCAAGCTCTGCCACATACATAAAACAAGACAGAAAAAACAAACTGTTCTAAAATATGAGTATTAATATACTAAAGCAATGGTTCTCAAACAGTGGCCAGTGAAGCACTTCTAGGCAGTGAGCAGATATGCTTTTGTCAGTGATAAAGCATGTCAGGTTTTTATGCAAGAGATACCTCCTGCAAACTATAATGAAGTCAGACACAAAAGGTTTTTCAGAGCCTTTTTTGACCAATTAAACTTAAAATTTCTAGGTTTGTGTGACTGCTTCATGTTTTTCTTTGCCAGTTGTTTCTCTGGAGTAAGTTCAGTCATTATCAAATCTGTTGAGAACACCAAAATTAGAACTGCAGACAAAAATATGACAAAACCAAACCTGGCAAAAACTACCTGTAGAGATTAAAGCAACAGGGGCTACAGTGAAATATGGTATGAGTTTAAAATCATACACTTAGGCAGAGGGTATCAGCAGAACAAATACAGCAAATTCTACCCCTTCTCTTATTGTCACAGGCCTACAAACAGCTAGTCAGAACCTGATTTTCGTGGGCAACAGTGTATTTCCCCACCACAGCAGCTGCTAAAATAATGCCCTACTGAACATTTTCAAATCATTATTCTCTTGGTCATCCTGAGGTCTCTGTTGCAAGTAACTATCAACTTATTTTACAGAAAAGTTCCCCTGCATCTGGATTAGTCCATCTGAAGAATTGTATGTTGAGAACAAGCCCAATACGTTCCATCTTAAAGTCCATTTCCTTAACAAGGAATCCTAAAAACACTACAAGAAGCCAGAGCCATGATCACCAACATCCTTTGAAGACAGAAACCTACTACCTGTACCTTCAAGTAATCAATCCAGCAATCTAGTATCACTAGAGCGGGGGGGGGGGGGAATCTAGCAAATTACCACACAGCAGCATCTAAACTCCCTTTTCTAAGCAAAAGAATCAAGAAATGTATGAGAAACTAGTTTACAATTCAATTAGGCTTATGCCAATATACTACATCTTCTCCAGTGGAGTTCCAGGCAGGTGCATGGGAAAAAGGTTTCTGTTGTTGCTTGGATGGAGGACTTCCTCTCCTCTATGGCAGGGGTTCTCAAACTTCATTGCACCACGACATCCTTCTGACAACAAAAATTACTACATGATCCCAGGAAGTGGGGCCAAAGCCAAAGCCCCACTGCCCAATCACCTTCAGTTTCTGACTTGACTACAGCTATCCATGAGTGTGACTCTCCAGCCTTAATGGACTGTGATGTAAGAAAGCTTCCAACCTTAAAGCACCCATTACTCCAAAATGAAACAGCCCCCACTTACCAAAAGAGGCCTCCAAGAGCACATTAACCTGGTGGTCTGTTATCTCTACTGAATAGAGTCAGGCTTAAAGTTACTTATTTTCAAAAACTTCCTTGAAATTGGCCCTAACAAGAGCCGTGTAACAAAACAGAGTTTGATTTCGATTGCATCTTCTTGATAATGTCCTAAATTACTTTAAGTAACTCAGAGGTATAGATGCCACAAGGAAGGTAAGGAATTGAGTTTGGAAAGGAGGTACCTACAAGATAGACCCTTTTCAAACTAAGGACTATGTAGTGGTTTACCATAAATATGAAACACTGTGCTAAGTAGTATTTAAATGAAAGTAAGATGGAAAATAATCAATTAAGAATTAGAAGTATTTGGGCATAACAAAACTAGTAGATTCTTCTATACCGAGTGTCAGTACTGCCATGTATACTCCTGGAGAAGAAGTGGTGTAGGAGAAGCATTTCACATCAAGAATACTTAATGACAGCAAGCTCCCATTCAACAATGAAGGCATGATAGTTAAATTATTTGGGTAATGAAAAAAAGAATATTAAAAAAAAATGCAACTGTAGGCACATGCTACAGAGCACCAGGAGTCTAAGAGACCAAGAATAAACAACTTCACATACTTGAAACCCCATATACCTGCTAGGTGACAAGCACAGACCTATATGTGAAGCAGGTTCCTAAATCCTGAAGTAGAGAATCCAACCAATGGAGAAATCTTGATTTTTTTCCTCAAAATTGATGAGGATCTGACTGACAGATAGAAATCTTATAACCTGATCTTTTATACTATCTAAGGTATCTGTCACCATGAAATCTAAGCATTACTGTGGTTTCACTGTAGGAAGGCAAAATTTGGAAAAATTAAGTAATCTCTGATGGTAAAATGAGACAACCAGCATGCATGAGGGCTAAGGAAATCCTAAGAGGTAATAATTAAAATGCCAACTAGAATTCACCTGAAAAAGAATGTGATGATAAATGTGGCTACAGAGACTTCAGAGGGCTTCTCAAAGGATCTAAAAGCTGCCATTAAAAAACCTGTTCCAGTACTTCAAAAAAAAAAAAAAAAAGGAGGAGGAAGCAGCCAAATAAGAATAATTAAAACCTGTGGGGGAGGGGGAATGCAAAAGCAGATTAAGTCAACAGTATAAAGGTGAGGGAGGAAGTTCTGATAAACTGAGGAAGTACTATAAACACTAAGCTAGTAACATAATGAAAGGACTGAATTCATTCACTCAAATGTACTCCCAATCTGTTCTGTAGCCAAGGGTAAAAGATATTGAGGTGAAATAGAAGTATTAATTATGTTATAACAAAGGGCCTACAGGCCTGTAAAATATTTAGTTTAGACAGACAAGGCCACAGGCCTGAAGAAACACCTGATATAAGCAAGTAACATTCATATCCAGTAACTGACCCTAGATCAGAAGTTGTCATAAGATAGAATGCTGCATCGAATATGTGTATCACATTGCAATATATAATTCCTAAATATCAGCAATGTACAAGTTAAAACTGGTTAGAGTATTTTGGGGATTTTGCAGGCAAAAGGGTGTCAACAACATGCTAGCCACAAGTTATTATGGTGACTGAGTGATGTAAATCTTAATGAGGGGGAATGAACAAGTTAGCCTATGATAAATGGGGCACCTTAGAAGAAGGGTGTGGAAGTTCAAATACGGGAAAGGGACTAAAGCACAGTGGGCATCAGCATAATACAATATAAAAGCTATATCCTGGCCTGTGTGCCTTGGGAGACGGCAGAATGACACCCACTGGTGATGATGGTAACAATGAAGATAAGAAAGATAATGACTGACACTTCGGGTTTCTCCGCAAAGGACGGAGTGAGTATATGAATGGTCTGATGCCAGAGGTCTTGACCATTCTGAATTATCACAAACACTCCAACCCAGTAAAGTAGGTAGAGATCTTGCTAACCGTATTAATAAAAATATTACAAAGTCAAAAGGCCCTTCCTAAGTGTAAGTATTTTTCCTCTGCGCATCAGGGCTCTCGTCATATTGAGAACTCTTTTCGAGCTCGAGGCTGAGCCCTGGCAAACCACAGAATGCTAACTGGGAATTAATACATAATCAATAGATCAGGCAACAGTTCTGCTGAGAAAGTAGCTGAAATCTGTGTGTCAACTAGAGCTGAATGCATAAAGTATCATCATGATGTAGGTCATTCACCCAACAGAAGCAGATGTACTACTGATTTCACAGTTTCAAAAGCCACTGGTCTCATTTTGACTTTGGCTATTGACATGTCTATCTCAGCACTTCAATATCTTCCCTTGGAGACCAAATTAAGTTATCACAAACCAGGAAGGAAAACACTTTTTTCTCTGTAACTTTTCTTTAATGGTCACAGACAATGGTACTGGCGCATCACTACCAGGCTTTGACAGCTTGACAGCAGAACATATAAACTATTTTTCTACAAGATTTTACAGAACTCTTCCTCAAACAAATGAAGCTTTCACTTGTATTTCGGTATTCAAGAACTCTGAACAATATATCTGAATATTTCAAGAACAAACATGGTATGGAAAAAACGTGGAATTTCTTCCTTTTTGTCAATTTAAGCAAAACGACTGCCCTTAGCAAGATTTAGTGTGTTCATCTGAATGAACACGTATCAAACCATGCCATGATCTCAAGTGAAGAGTTCTCTCGCCACCATAGCAGGATACAGATGAAGCAACAATTGGCCATTGGCATAGGGTCTCTTTCGTCAATCCAACTCAAGACTGAGTCATTGAAGTAGTACAGTGTGGCTGCTCAAATGGCAGTTGCAGAAGTCTGAACTGTTCATACAAACAGGAAAAAGAATGATGTGATCAGAAATGTGCTGATATGATGCACAGATGCAAAGTGCCAGAAATTGTTTCAAATGATCACTGTCATTAATAACAGCAGATATACTGATGTGTATTTCTTTCCCATTTATCCAACATTGCGTGTTCAGCATTTATATTTGGGTATTTTTTTATGAATGAAATATTATAAAAGTGTATTTTTAGAAGTTATCGAATAATTTGGGTGTGGAAAAGATATATTAACAGGGCAAAAGAAAACCTGGCACCAAGAAGTCTTTTCTTTGTAGAGTTTTGTGAACACTTGTTTCATCATTATTTTTAATGTGCACAATTTTGACAAATATATAAATTGTGCTACTATGCAATTTTAATAAAAATCCAGCAGTTATTATTGATTACTTTAAAAGGTATTATCCACATTAATAAGTCAGTTACACAGCAAACCTTTTCACTCATATGAGGACATTGTGACCACCTGCTTCCCCTCTTCAAGATTCCATAGTTAGAAGCAATCATTTCTATGGATGTAGGACATACTGTGCACAGAATATGATTCAGCTAATATGAGAAAGAAAATACCACCAAAAAAGTCAAACTATTTTCAGTGGGGTACATTTAAAATTGTTTTACAATTAAAAATTTACATAGGAATGGAGACCCATATTTTCTTTCATCAATTAGGGAAATAATGCAAATCTTAGTCCAGTTTAGACTGCAACATATTGTATTTATTTTATAGGAGTGGTGAACTACCATGCTGGAAATAAAGTAAACTTGGAGAACTTCAAGAAAGTAAATTTATTCAAACTAAAGTTATCATTATCTGTCCAGCAAGGATAAAATTAAATACAGTCAACATTAGTTAGTTTCCAATTTAACTTAATGAGTAATAAGAATACTGTAAAAACTTATCAAACATTGTGGTAGCCCAAATTAGCTTTTGTACTCAATTTTAAAAGAGCATTATTTCAATTATCAGGCTTTAATAAGAGATCCTGATGAAAATATTATACTACTAATAGTAGTAAGTCCATAGTGAAACAGTGAAGTCTTAGTATCCTTGTGTTACTTCCCAGGCAACACAAGTAAATGATGTGAAATTCAGCATACATTGTATACCTGTTTATATCAGGTGTCTTTATATTTGCCTATCTGCAGTCATAGTTGTATTCTCTGCATCTTCATGCAACTACAGTTTTTAGTAACAAAAACACTGTATAAAGAAATAAACAAGAATTTATTTATAGAAAACAGAATAAGTAGTGCAAATTACTATGAACCAAGGGCCAAGTTCACCACCAGGACCTACAGGCACAGTTAACTAAAATCAGAGACATAATTGCTTTACAATATTTGGTTCAATGTGTTTAATTCTGTATTTAAAAATAAAACTTCTTTTGATCCCATATAATCAATCATTTCATTTACTATATCCATGGTTGAGTTAATTAGTATAGCATAGTGGGAAGAGTCCATTTTTTTCTTCTTTAAGACATAGAATAGATAAGAATAAAAATTTAATACTTAAAAGTACTCTGAATTTTCAAGAGGTTACATAATCAACGAGACCATTAACTGTGGGTCCAGATTCAAACCTGGATGCCTAAAAATCAATACCCTTTTCAAATGTTTAAATATGGATATGGCTTAATTTTAGGCATTTAAATTTGAAAAACTATAAGTGAAATCCTGGCCCCACTGAAGTTAATGGCAAAACTCTCATTGAGTTTACTAGGCCCAGGGTTTCACTCCATATGAAACTGATTAATCAAATTAAGGCACTGATCCTGGCAACTGATCTACAAACACAGACATGTGGGCTTACACAGAGTCCAACTGCATTCAGTTAGGGTCCATGCAGACTAACAGTCCACAAAAGCAAATCAGATTGAAAAACTGAGGCCTTAGACTATTATCCCCTCAGGGCAGGACCTATTATTTTACTGGTCTATAAAGCCCCATGAAACACCTAAAGCACTGTACAAATAATGAAATTACCAATTTTGTCTATTTGGTAATCTATTACATCAAATTGTCATAAATCTGCACTATTTCTTTTGCACTTTAGATTACATTAGAAAGACCAAAAATAGTTTTGGCTGAAGTTAGATACCCTCTACAAAAGTTTATAGAAATATTTTGCCTACACAGCACAATGACATGTCAATATCAGGAAAGATTAATGCAATGATTTAAATTTAGAGCAGTCTTTCTTAACTGTACTGCTTGTATAAGGAAAACTCTATTAGTGCTATTAGTTTATTTTACTTCTATAATCTTATTTATTTCAAGTACTTTATTATAAAGTTCTATACCACTTAACATTATCCTTTCTGACAATTTCAAAATCAACTGGTCACCTACTAATTGATGATGATAATTAAGGTTTCCTCAATTCCACAGTAAATTTTAATTCAAGTTTGCCTCAAGCATTCACTTTCAGATGTGTTCAGTTCAAAATGGGGATTTATACAATTAAGTTTGATTTCAAGGAACATGTCAAAATTCTACTCAGAGTTTGCATAACAATTTTTAATTGAACACCATTATACTAGCAAGACAGTTGTGTTTAATATTATTAACCTGTAAATTATGCTTTCTGGACATTATATGGTACCGTAACAAAAAACTAATTAAGGCGGATTTCATTGATGCAGCGTTACAAAAAACAGTAAGATGGAAACCAAAGGGTTAAACAAGAAATTAACTCTGATTCTTACTTCACTTATAACTCAGAGATTCACATTTCAGGTTAAAATACAAAAACACACTAATTATCATTTAAATAATAAAAGCTAGTTCTAATTATAAACAAAGTGCTAAAGTATTTACATTATTATAAGCCGTAGAGCTTATACTCAACATGTCTAGGTGAAAACTGCATCCATTTTGTCCATGCTGTAAGTTGCAAAAGTTTGTGAAATTTTCTGAATGTTTTTGCAGTACATAAACCTTTAAAGAAAAAAGTTAACAGTGCAAATACACAATATATACTAACAAAAGTTATTACACTAATAGCTGAGTGAATCTTTTTTTGGCAAATAACTCTGCTCTAGCTCTTTTGTAAATTTATTCATTAATATGATGTAAAGTGTTGTAATAGATAACTACATAACAGACAAGATGTAAAATTTGGGGGCATTTTACAGAGGTGTGATAAATATGGTTTTAATAACTTAAATATACACTCTGTTTCATATATTGCACTGATTGATATCACTTCAAGTGCAATATTTTTTATTACTAGACATGTTAAAAATCTTAAGTTTTACAATAAATGAACATGTCTAACTGAAGTTCTCTTAATAAGATGTTTGCTGTTCTGATTTTTTTCAGTTTTATTAGTATCTATGTTTGCTATCCTATGTTAGTTAGTTAGACACACAACAACCAAGCAAAAAACCCCACTTACTCTATTTGAGCTCCATGAGCTACAAGGGCACTTATGGAATCCATACTACCAGATCGTGCTGCTTTATGAATAGGGGTTTCACCAACATAATCCTGCAAAGACAGAGCACATTTTGTCAGGTATAACTGCTCCAAAAAAATTAAATTACATTATTTCTAAACATTCAGTGTCTTTTTCCTGACATGAATTAAAGAAATGGATTAGTAAAGGTATCCAGTTATGAATGTGACCACTACTTTAATAGTGTTGTAAAGGTTGTTCTGGGTTTCTCTATTTTGGATGCCTCATAAGGAAACTAATGCCACGTGATTATGGCAGAAAGAGAAAATTCCTTTTTTCATAAAACGCAACTAGCATGATTTCCACAGCAACTCCCAAGAGACCTGGTTCTCATCCCAAGAAGTGGAGGTGGGGAGCTTTTCTTCCAATGCAGAATAGTGCCCAGGGCTGGGAAGAAGCTTATAAACCAGGGGTTCTCAAGCCAGGGGTCAGGACCCCTAAGGGGGTCGTGAGGTTATTACATGGGGGGGTCGCGAGCTGTCAGCCTCCACCTCAAATCCTGCTTCGCCTTCAGCATTTATGATAGTGTTAAATATGAAAAAGTGTTTTTAATTTGTAAGGGAGGGGGTCACACTCAGAGGCTTGCTGTGTGAAAGGGGTCACCAGTACAAAACCCTTAAGTTCACAGGAGCCAACAGGCTTTGCTACTGCCTTATGACCTACCATTCAACCCAGAGTCCCCTTATAGACCATGAGAGGGCTGAATGTCTTATTAAGAGGAGTAGACAGAGGTATGCTCCTTAAATGGGTCAAGGAGTTTTTTTTCCTCCTGCCGTCCCAGACAAAATCCCTCCAACACCCCTGAGACCATGGAGTGGGGTGGTAATGCCACTCTAATTACAGACATTTAGTGGATTAAGGGAACTACAGAAAATATGATCATTGTGCTTATTTACAGCATTTGTTTAATAGCAAATCCTGTACTTAAGGTGACAACATTTAAATTATAACTATTATTCACTTGCTACTTTTGAAACACTCTTCTGGAACGATGAAATTATTCACAATTATATTTAACTAGAAGATGATTGGTTTGTTTTGTTAGATTATGAGGAAAAAACTCAAGCATGTTGGGATTTACATCAGACTGGAAAACACAACCCACTTGCCATTGAAAAAAGTTATTCCCCATCCCTGAACTTAAAAAAAACCCTGAATTTTGAAAACTAGCAAGTAAATTTTATTCTTTCGAAAGGACATCTGAGATCAAATTTAAGGGAAAACTAATGAATTCTCCCTACCTCCAAAATCACTCTTTTTATTCGATAAAATACTCTGGATAGATTACCAGATAGAATGGGTCAACAGGAAGAACCAACCTCTCTTTTCTAGTGGCCAATAGGCTGCACAGAGTACAGTTCAATGGCAAGAAAAAAGTACTTCTCATCCAGACCCTTTCTATGAGTCTGTTGTTACTACAAGGGAAGGCTCATCACACTAAACCGAGACAAGCAAAGAAGCTAGTTGGATAATGAAATTATAAGTCTGCAAATTCAGTTCTTACTTTGAGCATGCTCAGTTATAGCAGATCCTAATTAAGCCCCTTTTGTGACAACAAAAATGCACATTTCTGAACAACAGCTCCAGAGGTTGATGATGGGGTAACTTTTGTGTGGGAAATTGTTCATGTCTCATTGAAACAATCATAGCACAGTCCTTCCTCAAGGTAAAAGCTAACCTCTTTCCCTCATGCAAGCCTCTATTAACACACAGTAAAATGCGACCTCAGTGAATGCTCTACTACCCCATTCGTCTTAACAATCGGGACCATTTGGATATTAAAATGCTCACACACAACTTTTTCTTTTAAAAAATTACATTAGAAGTTAAAGTTGCACAATTAAAATAAAATTTAAAAATGAAAGTTAAAGTTCGTACAGCAGAGTTAACTTGACAATATTGCACATCCTATTTGTTTTATGGTAAATATTTTACAGCATAAACAGATAGTCACCCTTTTGTTGTTGTTAAAAGTGAAGTATTACCTAGACAACAATGCAACTGTAAAATTTCTGATCCACCACTGTAGATTAAAAAAAAAAAAAAAAAAATCTATATATCTGTTTATATTAATTGCCACTCCATAGCATTATAATAAATGTTTTCATTGCTGCTAGAACAGGGGTTTTCAAACTTCATTGCAGCGTGACCCCCTTCTGACAATAAAAATTACTACACGACCCCAGGAGTGGGGACTGAAGTCTGAGCACACCTGAGCTCCACTGACCCGGGTGAGGTGGGGTGGCAAAGCTGAACAAGGGCTTCAGCTCCAGGCATGGGACCTGTAGTCTGAGTCCCAACACGCAGGGCTAAAACCCTCAAGTTTCAGGTGGTAGGGGTTGGGCTTCAGCCTTGGGCCCCAGCAATTCTAAGCCAGCCCTGGCGACCCCATTAAAATGGGGTTGTGATCCACTTTGGGGTCCCAACCCACAATTTGAGAACCACTGTGCTAGAATATACATGGCAAATTGTTCAGCACTGAAGGAATTTATGATCATGCTTGCTGTGCATTAATAATCACATTTTTTGCAAAGGCACAACAGTACAAATCTGTAATTATTACTGTTTGTCTCTATTACTGTTAAGAAAGTTCCAGAGTACAAAAAGTTACCCACACAATTTCATTGCCTATTATACTAATACATCCTCTACCCACAAATAAATCTTAGTCCAGCCTCACAATATAGTAATGAAGATTAACTAGCTCAGATAAAAATCTATTCATCCACCCATATTATGATGATGAAAAATGTATGTTTTTAAAAAACAGTTTAAAGAAGTCACTTGTTGAATTTTATAAGACCTTTAGCCTTGGAAGAGAAATATTATGAAAACAAGTACATCCTAAAATAATCCCAGTCAACTCCTATTAATACCAGTTAGAATTTTGATTGAATCATGTTGCATTAACTGGTGGTTTCCATGATTTAATTAGATATGGTGGCTTGACTTACAGTTGTATTTTATACATTCTTATCGGTTTAAGAGATGCATTGTAACAACAGAATTGTGGTCATGCTGCTAATAACACAGCAACTTGATAAAGACAGTTTTACTGAAAACAGCAGCCACACCTCAAATCTTGGAGCAATAAAATGGGTTATTCAAATCTTCAGTTGAGTTAAAACACATTTACTCTAACGGGCATTATAATTTCTTTATAAATCTCATTTTATAAGACACTTAAGCATTAACTGTAGAAAGCATGAGATACAAATAATTAAAACTTTTCCAAACTACCCTTCATTAAGGACTATGGCCCAGAGCCACAAAGGTACTTAGGTCCTTAAGTTCCCGTTTTTAGGCCTCACTGTAACCCATAAAACTCCTGCTCAGCTGCTGCCTAACCTTGTAGGTATCTGAACTCACTCGGTGCCTAAGTTTTCAGCATAAATATTTCCTAGGTGCCTATGTTTCTGCCCATGGGCAGGTGCGCTGCTTCCTCACTCCCACCTAAGCCCAAGAGCAATCCACAAACTGGCAAGGGGAAAGACAAGTGAATGCCTATTTTGTTTTCGGGGCCCGATCCAGGTGTGTGGTACCATTCAAAATCCACACACGTTATAACATTCAGTGCAATGACTGGAGTACTCAACATGGAAAGTGGGAGAACCGAGTTCAATTCCCCACTCTAAAAGGAGACACCTATTCAAATCCTACCTCTAAGCAGTGTGCTCTAACTCCAGAGCTATGGGATATTCCAATGTGAGACTACCTCAATCTCTGCTGTTGAAGCTTTGGCAGAGTCACTAGAGCAGTGGGGCTGGAACCTGGATCTCCCACCTTCTAAGTGATGCACTAAGCACAAGGCTTTAGAGTCTCTCTCTCCATCCTCCCATGGTGGGTCGCTAGCAGAGATAGTCACCTACATCCAGGCTGCAGAGAGGTGCCTATCTCCATGAAAAGGGTGGAGCTTAAGAAACCTCTCCCATCGGCTTGTTTAGGTTGCTCCTTGCCTAGTCAGCTAGCTTTTGGGAATCACATTCTAAGATGCCTATCTCTCCCCATTCGTTGTGTACCAGGTTCAGGCACCTAACTCAGGCTTTGTGGATTGCACCACTGTTCCTGTGACATTTTAGGTGCCTAGAAGTTACGCACTGCAACGCTCAGCATCACAGCACAAGTCCCTTTGTGGATCCAGAGCTATGTAAGTATTTTTAAAAACTAAACCAATATCAAATCCAACATTAATCCATACCTGCTTGTTTATGTTGGCCCCTGCTTGAACCAACCAGATCAGGCACTGAGGATGTCCTCCAAAAGCAGCAATATGGGCTGGTGTTTGGGCAAAACGTGTAGTACAGGTATTTACAGTAGCGCCAACTCTCACTAACTGCATTAGACACTCCAGCTTAAATAGACAAGGGGAAAATAATTTAGAAATTACACATCAAATATACCCTGATACTATATACATCATTGATTAAATTAAAGGAGAAAGTGGAACAATATCAGTTTAAACTGACCATTAGTGGAAGCAGGCTGAACATGACTAACAAAATAATAAACTGGGCCTTCACCAACTCTTCCAGGTTTCTTAGTCACTAAAGAAATAGCCAAGAGAAATGTAATTCTTGCCAAAAAAAAAAGTTTTAAACAAACCCAACACCATTAATTTGATAGGGAAAAAACTGATACTTTAGAGATGATTATAGTAGGGATTTGTATTCTGTTTGCTTCTGTCAGAAAAGGTGCTAAGTTTCTGATCTGGAAAGTTGTGAATGCAACTTTAAATAGACACTGTCAAGTAGCATTTGCTAGAACTTTAGTTTTTTGAATTAAAAAAACCTACTGTGAACTTAAATGTTTTTAGGAAAGTTTAAAAGGAAAGGCGCATGAAGAGTATGCAATAAAGAATGATAACTAAAAATTCTACTTTAATATTTCCCTGCAGTTTTGGAAACCCATACTCCAAAAATGCTGACGAGTATGTGTATTACAATTCTTTCCATTTAAAATGTCTGTAGTGCAGTCACTGGTAACATAGCAAAAGGATCTGTTTGGGTTTTTTGGTTGCCTTTTCAAATATGATCACTTTGGCGGTGTCTCTTTATTCTGACAATCAATCTCATATCATACTATGCTGAAATTTTTAATATTTCGACCTTAAAATAATCCTGAGAATGCTTTGAAAAGATGTCAGATTAGCGTGTGGCGGGGGGGGGGGGGGGGGGGCTGGCAGCAGAATTGCAAAGGTAATGGTTTAGAGAAAAGTGGTCGGAAAATTGTGTCACGCAATGGCACCAACTTATGGCATTCAGGAACAGGAATCACTAGGAAATTAGCTTATGTACAAACACACATTTGTTTTATACTAGGTGTCACTGTATTATGATTAATTTTATTCTGAAGATTAAGAGCATGTAGATCAAAGTTTTCAAGAAAAATGACTAAAATCAGGCATCTTGGTTTGAAAATTTTAACAAATACATGATCACTACATATATTTTCTAAACTTCAACTGTAATTGGGCAAATGTGTTGTGGCATTAGCGACTGTCCCTACCAGTTTAATAAAAAAGTTAAAATTAAATCTGTAACTTATGAATTTATAGGTTTAGGTTTAAGAGAACTTTGATTACTAACTGTACTTCTCTGCTGAGAAAACAGGACGTATGAACAGCATACAGAAAATAAAACGCATTAAAAACTCTCAGTGGATTTAAGATTGGGTATAAAGGAAATATGGTAACTCACCATGCAACAGAGAGGGTTCAGAGAAGTGCCATGAGAATGATTAAAGGATTAGAAAACATGCCTTATAATGACAGACTCAAACAGCTCAATCTATTTAGCTTAACAAGGAGAAGGTTTAGGGGAGAATTGACTATAGTCTATAAGTATCTACATGAGTAGCAAATATTTAATAATGGGCTCTCAATCTAGCAAAGAAAGGTATAAGACGATCCAATCCTGGAAGCTGAAGCTAAACAAATTCATAGTGGAAATAAGGTATACATTTTTAAGTGATGGTAATTAATCATTGGAACAATTTACCAAGGGTTGTGGTGGATTCTCCATCACTGACAAATTTTTAAATCAAGAATGGATGTTTTTCTAAAACATATGCTCTAGGAATTATTTTGGGGAAGTTCTATGACCTGTGTTTTATGGGAGGTCAGGCTAGAAGATCACAATGGTCCTTTCTGGCCTTGGAATCGGTGAATAAAAATATCTTGGGGTGAGCAAAGAAGTATAGTGGTAATGAACCTAGCTCCCACAAACCCTAACATTCAACACGGGAGAAGGTATTCTTTGAAAAGATAAATAAATAAATAGATGCTAAAAAAACTGCAGTAATAATTAAGAGCTATATCGAGAGATAACGAACTTAAAGAGGCTGTAATAGAGATACAGTTGTAGTGGTGGTGTGAACTCTGCAAAATTTGCCCACCATTACCAACACTGGTTTGCCTCCACTGGTGTTTACACACCAAGGTCCCCAATGTCGTTGACTGGTTACCATAATCAAGCAGGGGTAAATAATTTGCTTAAGACACCAGTGACAGCCAGCGGCCCACCTACCAAAGTTACAAACAAAGGTGAAGTTGAGCCAGCATTAGCAACCGTAAGAGATTTTGCAACATAAAGACTAAGATGTCTAAAGGTTCTAGTGAAAGTGTTAATCTTTCACTCTGCCAAAAGTAAAGGATTTTTCTTTTTTTGTCATTTAAATCCAGATTACTGGCCTGAAGAGAGGCAGGGAAACCTCAATGACCACTTATTGTGAGTTACACGTAGGTCGCAGTCTGTCAATTCCAGAGAAAAAGCAATGGAATTGGAGAACCAGTGCCCTTCTTCTAGCATTTAAGGTTGATTTGTCACCCACACTAGCATGGTTTCAAAGCCTGTAACTTAACAAGGTGATTTTTAAAATGGTTCTTTTTTTTTACTTCTTCTTCTCTAATTTTAAGAAGTCTAATAATAGAGAGGATGAGTTGCTGCACTTCATTAAAAGTCAGAACACGAGGCCTTCTGCCTCATGGACTGAGAGACCTGCTTCTCCGAGTCCCAACTCCATCAGAAAATGGAAGTAGCTGCTAGTCAGGAAGAGGCCAGAACACCAGGTTCCCTTATTCTTGTCCCATGGACTCGAACACTGAGCACTGGTTTTGGTGATCATCTTTTTGGTTTCTTTAATAAAAAAAAAAAAAAAAAAAAAAAAAAAAGAATATTTTTCAAGTTCATGATATAGCTACAGTGGGGATTGAGAATCAGGGTTAATCAAGGAAGATGGGGAGGGTTCCAGGGATTTACATGACAGGGAAGGGGGGACACTGGATTATGTATTTTTGTTCAACAGCCCAAAGAGGAATAGAATTTACTTACCTTACATTATATACAAGTAAAGTAAAATAGTCCAACAACAACAGTCAAGGATCACTAAACAGTCAAGGATTACAAAAGCAAGAGGCAAGCTGATATGGTCATAGAAAAAATATGGCCAATTAGTCAAGGATTTAAAAAAACAAAAAACCCCCCCACAAATATAGAAGGAAAGCATTCAAAAAATCCACTATCTTGGTGCTGTATCCCTGCCCTCAATTCCTTTGTCTGGATGTTGGCTATTTAGAGCATATATTCTTTTATACACTGACCTATCTTATAGCTCTGTACAACACCCAGCGTAATTCAAGGCACTATATAAACGAACTAGACAATATTTTCTTGAATACTAACTAATTTGGATGTAGCTGATTTTGTAGGAATCCATTAGTGTCCCAGGAGACACGCATATCTCAGTTTTCAGGGAATATACAGAAAACAGTGACTGCTCCTGAGGTATCTAAGGTAATAAGGAGCAGCTTGGGATTGACTGTGGTTTATGTTCATTAACATACTTCAACACCAAATCCTACCAGTGGAAGTCCGTACTGGCAAATGAGCCCTCAGATCTTATGAATGACAGGGCATAGTTACCTGCTACTACAATTAATCATACATTTTCTTACTGTTTTTTGTTTTGGAACTGTGCTCTATTTGTAATACTTTCTTAGAAACTAGAACACTGCATTTCTCTTCCTACTACCTTTATCCTTTTCCATTTACAAATCTTGATCCTTGTCATCCCTTCCTTACCTCCCTAACCCTCCAAAAAAATGTAGTCTCTTTCTAATAAAATTAAACTTTTCAGTTTGCTTCCTTGTGGGGGCAGTCACCAACAAGACAGTTCTTGTTTACTGATATTAGTCAAAACACCTGATTTTTTTTTTAAATGATCTGTGAAGATAGTGGGGCAGAGTCTCTTCTGTGCCCAGTACCTGCTTGGTGCAGCAGGAGGGAGTGGGTGTCTACAAAGGCGCAAACTGGGGCTCTGCAATCTTGGGAATTATTCTACACAAGTCCCAACATACATAAGAAAACTGTTCTAAGGTTCGCCTGATGGCTTTGGCACCCATAAGGGGTATTCCACCAGTCAGGGATGACCAGAGCATGATAATGTTTCAGCTACATCCCCTACACAGGGATGAGGGTAGCCTAGGAGCTGGATTCACACCACTGGGTGACTGCCCCATGCCAAGAGACTCAGTAGCTAGGATGGGAAGATCTGTCACATTTATGGCCTCTTTGCTCTACTGGAGCAGCAGAAAGGGGCTAGAATAGGGAACAGAGTCAGGTCCAGTAATTTAATTTTTTCAGAAACTAATATTTTTAAAATCCACAATATGTTAAGAAATGCAATTAATTCAACCTCCAGTTATAATAATTTTGAACTAGGATAAGCTCCACTAAAGAAAACACAAGAGCAGGACAAAAAAGTATGTGTACAAGTTCAATGGAAGTAGCTATTTTCATTTCTCAGCAACATGTTGTATTTATGTTTATCTAATGAAATAGATAAACTTTTAGATCCAGGTACTTTTGTACTAGATGACAAATTCGGGAACTAATTATCTGATAATGTCTATTTAAAATGTTTTATTTTCCCTTAGCACAAATATAAGAAAAGGTTTGTAATTGAAATATACTACATCAATGTGTGCAGAAGCTCTTCATAAATCCAGATACAGCAAGGCTCTGCTACGGCAAAGGAATTCACTGAGGTTTAATGACCCAGCTCTGCCCCTACCCTTGAAAAATTGAATTGAGGCTCCTTAATTTACTGGTATCCTGCTTATCCTCTTTGTTGGCTTGCCCTCCTGCCTCTCTCCTCAAAGGCTTAGCCTCCTTTAATTGAACTAATTGCTCTGATTTGTGTTGCTGCCAAAAGTGCAGCAAACTAAGAGCACTAAAATGTTAGGATACATGAAAACATATCTATCTGTATGCAAAACTGTATACAAACAAATCTTCTGCATTCCCTTTAGTATTTTCATTAAAGACATCTGGCCACAGGGCATTTTGCTTACGATATCTAGCATTAGCTTGCAGGCCTGATTGTTCCCTCTACAAGTTCCTTTAAGAACCTTATATAGCCTGACATAAAAAGCAATGGTTTGGAGGCACAAGCGGCTGCTCTCTCCCCATAATACCAGAAAGAAGAGAGCTAGAATGAGGCTTGCAGACAGAAAAGTCACAAAAGATGGGGGGCAGGGGGAGGGAACCATAACAGGGACTGGGGAAAATAAGGGAGTTAATGTTCAGATGTTTTGGGGCCACCGCACTCCCTCACACGGGGCCACGTCCTGCCCGCAATTATAACACAAAACTGGCTCAGGGGACCCAGACACGACACAACGGCTGTGGCGCGACGCGTCGCGTCCTGTCACCTCCCCGGCACTGCAGTGAGGGAGCCGTCAGGGCAGATCCCCCCGGCGCCGCTCACACTCAGGGCCCCTGGGCCGCGCTCCGGCCAGCGATCGCCTCTGTCCCAACGCACACGCGGTCGTCATAACACGGGCACCAAAACAGAGCAAAGTCTCCAGGTGGAGCCTGCGCGCGCAAGAAGGACCGTTACTGGACCGGGGGGTGGGGGTGGGGGTGGGGAACGTGGGTCCTCCTGGGCCCGCGGTAACTCAACACCCCACCCCGCCCCCGCGCGCTGGGGGAGGAGCACCTGCCCCCTCCTCCTCCCCATTGGCTCCCGCAGCAGCTGCCGGTGACCCCGGCACCTTTCGAAAGCTTGGCCGAGGGCCACGGATCTGTCCCTGTCAATAAAGCTCCCGGGAGGGGCCGGCCGGGACCAGTCGCGGCACCGGGCCCTATGAGCTACGGCGCTTCCTCGCCCCACTAGCAAGAGCGGGATGCCGGGGCCCGAGCCGCCGTCGTCCCTCCCCCGGGCCCGCGCCAAGGCAGGATGCCGCGGCAGCCGCTGGCTCTCCCCCGGGACGTGGACAGGCCCCCACGAGAGCCCGACGCGTCCCACGTTGCCCCCCGGGGCCGGTGGGAGCGCCCCCACAGCCCGGCCCCTTGCGCTCCCCGGGGGGCGCGGACGGTACCGAGACCTCCGCCGAGCCGGGCGGCGGTTCCCGGGCCGCCCCTCCCGCGGCAGCGAGCACAGCAAGATGGCGCCGTGTGAGCCTGGGGGTCCCGCGGGGCAGCGCCCCCTCGCCGGGCCGGGCCGCACCTTGCCGAAGTGCGCGGCCCAGTGGATGGGTGTCCAGCCGTAGAAGGAGTCCTCGACGGCCAGGTCGGAGCGGGGCGAGCCCTGCAGCAGCGCGCACAGGGTGGGCAGGTCCCCGTCGCGGCAGGCGCGGTGCAGGGGGAAGCGCAGGGTCAGCAGCTCCTCGCTGGAGAATCCCGCCTCTGGGCCGACTCCCAACGACATGGTGATCGGGGGCGACGGAGGCTCGAGGCTGCTGCTGAGTCCCGACCGACTCCGAGCACAAAGAACCAGGTGGGGCGGGCGCGTGGCTCCTCCCCGAGCGGCGTGGGCGGAGCGCGCGGGGCGGCGGGGAGGGGAGCGGTTGGCCGGGAGCCGCGCGAGCGCTGGGTGTTCCTGCGGCTCCTCCCCCTGTCACCGCCTGCAGGCCGCCAGCCGTTGGTGCCGCTTTGGCCCCGGGCCGCGAGCTTGACCGGGAACTGGAGGGAGCGCGCGCAGCATCGGAGCGTTGCCCCTGGGATGACGCAAGGCCGATGCCGCGCTCCGGCCACCTCGCCCGGCGCCGCGCAGGGCCTCGCAGATCAGGGAGTCGCGGGCACTACGATGTGTCTCCGGGGGCTGCAACGAGCAGCCCAGAGAAGCGTCACAGGCGCCGCTCCAGGGCGGGTGTGGAACGGTGCCTCAGGCTGATCGTGGGCAGCCTCGCATTAGTTTCAGGCATTCCTGGGGAGTCCGAATCGAACCAAATCTACCCATCGCTAATGGAAATTCACAGCTAGGCAAGGGGGGGCTGGAACCGTTTGTACAGTGAGGGCGCTGAGAGCCATTGAAGCAAACTGTAAATCATGTATATAATGGAAACCAATTCAAGCCCTGGGATGCGGGAGCACCCCTAGTTCCAGCACCTGTGCTAGGCACAGTTAGAAAAATGCTGCTTGAGACCTTATCACAATTGGCTTTAAGGCTGTTTAATTTGTATCCATTGACGTGATGTTGAGAATTTGTGTTTGTCATAAAGTTCTAACTTTTTGACTTTCAGTATCCACTGCCATCAGTTTCGTTGTCGGATCTTCCCATTTCCCACAGCTCTGAACAGTTACATTTTTAAATAGAAAAAAGCTTAAAAATAAATGGTTGAAATTATAAAGAAAAAAATGAATTCTGCCAAGGCTATTTATAGTCCAGCTGGTGTTTGAAGTGGTGAGAAAATGCACACTTGCCATCTCTCCTCCATCCAATTGTTGTACTGCTGCTGCAACTTATATTATGTAGTTATCATAAAATCAATGCTCTCTCACAGCAACCAAACAGAATTCTGGATTCTGAGCAAGAACAGAATTTTGCACTTTCAAAAGGATATGGTGGTGGCGGTTCCAAGATATTGTGAAAAGGAAAAAGGACTATTGTACTTAAAATGATGAGTGGTGTAAGGTCCCTGGGTATAAAAACTGGCTTTGCGAAATTGATGAATTTATGGCTTAATGTATTTTGTCTCATCAAGCATTTTCAATTAAATATGAAAGGAGAAGAGCTGTTGCTATTCATGTGGAATGTACAAAACAGAAAAAATCAGTGTTTTTGTTTTTTTGTTTTTTTTTTTTTAAATCAGAGGACACACTTCAGGAAAGTCTAGTTACAGCAGCAGAAATACAAGAAGTTTACCATGGCGTGATTAATCATTTACGTTACTTTAAACAAGATTGGGGCAACAAATGGCTTCCAAAACGTCTATCAGATTCAGATATTGTGCAAAAAACCCCCAACAAAACAAAACCCACCAACCCAAGTCTTGTGGACCTACAAAAGCACCTAGAATTACTGAGACTGACACTGAAATTGCAGCAACTTTTAGTTAACGATCTCAAATTAGCATTTTTTTTCTCAATCAGAACAGATGCCTCAAATAGGGGAAATAAATGTTTCCCGATGACTGTTTGTTATTTTTCAAAGATGGAAGGGATTAAAAATGGCTTACTCGATTTTTACCACGATAACGATGAGGCAAGTAATGCTATTGTTGTAGGTATTTCAAACATAGAAGAAAATGACCTTGGTATAAACTTAGTATACTTAGTATAAACCACTGTGTGTGGTCTTGTGTAGCTACTAACGTCTCTAAGGGTACGTCTTCACTACCCGCCGTATCGGTGGGTAGCAATCAATTTATCCGGGATCGATATATCGCGTCTCGTTAAGATGCGATATATCGATCCCCGAACGCGCTCACCGTCGACTC
>NW_020664372.1:32227088-32267359 GCF_002925995.2 Terrapene triunguis
AGACCAGCCCTAACTTTGGAAAAAAGTGAGTTTACCAGAAACTAAAACAGCTGAATGACAGAATGATTCAGATCGGATGCAAGTGCAATATAATTCATAACTGTTAAAAATGGCATGAAAACTTTGAGTTTTGACATTGAATGTATGATTCTGAAAGTGTATAGTGCAGGGGTCGGCAACGTTCGGCACGCGGCTCGCCAGGGTAAGCACACCCAGCACATCGCTCGCATGCACTGCTTCTCGCCGCCCCCATTGGCCTGGGACGGCGAACCGTGGCCAGTGGGGGCCGCAATCGGCCGAACCTGCTGCGTAAGCAGGTAAATAAAACTGGCCCAGCCCGCCAGGGTGCTTACCCTGGCGAGCTGCGTGCCAAACATTGCCGACCCCTGGTATAGTGAGTTCTCTTCCTCCACTAAAAAGAGAATTTTCTCAATTCATTTTTTTGACTGTGTACAAATTGAATAAATGATGTGTCAATAGAAGAGGTTTTAGAACAAACTGACAAACAGTTAAAAAGTCACCAGGATCAGATGGTATTCACCCAAGAGTTCTGAAGGAACTTCAATCTGAAATTGCAGAACTACTAACTGTAGTATATGTAATCTATTGCTGAAACAGGCCTGTGTACCAGATGACTGGAAGATCGCTAATATAACACCAACTTTTTAAAAGGGTTCCAGAGGCTATCCTGGCAATTACAGGCTGGTGCGCCTAATATCAGTACCAGTCAAATTGGTAGAAACTATAACAAGTAACTGAATTATTAGACACAAAGATAAACACAATTTGTTGGGGAAACATGACATTTGAGAGGGAAATTCTTTGAGGATGTCAACAAGCATCTGGATAAGGGTGATGCAGTCGATATAGTTACTCCTGCGGGAATTCTGTGCCTAAAAATTCTGTGCACAATATTTTAAAATTCTGCAAAATTCTGCATATTTTATTTGTCCAAATAACAATATAATCATACCCGTTTCAATTATTTTTGGTCATTTGTTTAAAAATACCTGTCAGCAAGTATGTCTGTAATAATACAGACAACAAAAAAGATTCAGGAAATGTTTTTTGACAAATAGATTCTTTACTAGGCATATTAATACAGAACTCTGAGTAATAATTCAATTAAACTACAATACAGAACCATATTTCCCACGCCCTGCAGAAGAAGTGCAAAGGCTTGGGGAGTCAAGGGTAACGGAGCTGAGGGAGAGGGAAGTAAATTGCTGGGAAGGAGCCTGTGTGTGAACTAGGAGGGTTGTTGGGTATGGGTGAGAAAAGTATGGAACATTTAGGGGGAAGGGGAAGGATTATTAGGGAGCTTCCCCCATGCAGACCCTGGCTGACCCCTAACCTCTCCCATTCAGTCAGGCATATCTGCCCCTGTCCCCATGTGTTCCTGCACCTCCACTCAGACACCCCCCCCCCATCCCCATATGGCTCTGTACCTCCTCCCTGGTCCCCATGTGTATCTGTGTCCCCACCCAGCCACTCCACTGTCCCTATGGAGCTCTGCACCCCCTTCACCATCACCATGTGGCCCTGCACCTCCCTCCCCCTTGTAGCCTGTGCCTCCACTCCCATTCAGCTTCTGCCCCAGTCTGTCCTTCCCTTTCTGACCCCGCCCCCAGCACCCCATGCTGTCTTTCTCCCAGTAGCCCCTGTCTCCTGATCTGGCCTTACAGGTACTGTGAAGAAGTCAGGCTCTTTCTCTTCCCTGGCTGTCTGGGAGCTGCTGCTTTGTTCTGTCGCTACAGAGCCCTCTGGTGGACAAAAGCTGGACCTGTGGCAACATTTCATCAGAAGCTTTTTTCTGTGCAAAAAATTAAAAATATGCACAGCTCTTTAATTATGTACATGCACAGTATTCTCACAGGAGTAATATAGTGTACTTTTTTTTCCAGAAAGCTTTTGGCAGGTTCCCTCACCGCAGGCTTTTAAGTAAGCAGTCATGGGACAACAGGGAAGGTCCTCTTATGGGTCAATAACTTGTTAAAAGATAGGACAGAAAGAGTAGCAATAAATACTAAGTTTTCACAGTGGAGTAGGGTCCCCTAAGGATCTGTTCTGGGACATGTGCAGTTCAACATATTCATTTGTGATCTGGAAAAGGGAGTTAATGTGAAGTGGCAAAGTTTGCAGATGGTACAAAGTTATTCAAGATAGTTAAGTATAAAGCACACTCTGAAGAGTTACAAAGGAATCTCACAAAAACTGAGTGACTGGACAACAAAATGGCAGATGAAATTCAACATTGATAAATTCCAAGTAATGCACCTTGAAAAAAATAATCCCAACTATACATATATAATGATGGGTTCTAAATTACCACTCAAGAAAGAGATCTTGGGGGTGATTATGGATAGTTTTCTGAAAAGTTCAGCTCAATATACATCAATGGTCCAAAAGGCTAACAATGTTAGGAACGATTATGAAAGGGATAGAAAATATCATAATGCCAACTATATAAGTTCATGGTGTACCTACACCTTGAATACTGTGTCCAATTCTGGCTGCCTTATCTCAAAAAGGATATAGTGGAACTGGAAAAGGTTCAGAAAAGGGCAACAAAGATGATCAAGGCTATGGAATGGCATCCATAAGAGGACAGACTAAAAAGATTAGGGCTGCTCTTAGAAAGGAGATGATTGGGGGTATATGATAGAGGTCTATAAAACTTTGACTGGTGTGGGGGAAAAAGTGTTATTTACCCTTTCCCATAATACAAAAACCAGGGATCACCCAAAGAAATGAATAGGCAGCAGGTTTAATATAAACAAGAGGAACTACTTTTTCACACAATGCACAATTAACCTGTGGAACTCATTGCCATGGGATGTTGTGAAGGTCAAAAGCATAACTGGGTTCAAAAAAGAACTAGATAACTTCATGGAGGATAGGTCCATCAATGCCTGTTAGTCAAGCTGATTAGGGATCAACCCCATGCTCTGGGCAACCCCAGACGCCAAGAGGGGAAGATGGGGTGGATCTCTACAAAACTACCCTCCCCTGGATCTCTGGTATTGGCCACTCTGGGGGATAGGATATTAGGCTAGATGAACTATTGATCTGACCCAATATGGTAGTTTTTATGCATATAAGAAACTTCTTCATAATGTGCCAATGAGGTAACTGTCCTGCCTCCAACGGAATGAGTCCTACCACACTGGCCTGCATTAAAGCAGCGTGGATAAAAATACAGGATTTTTTTAAAAATATTTTTTTTAATCAGGTTTTTTTTATTTAAATAGGATTTAATTGTTATTTAAATTATATTTTTTCTTTTTAAAAATAAGCCTGTTTATAATGAAATCTTAATTTAATACAAAATCGGTTAAGGCCTAAATTTATTATAGTTTCTTAAAATATTTAAATCAAAAATAAATATGCTGAATCCATGGAAATTCTTGTCCCCAGACTTTGTCTCCTGATCCCCAGCTGAAGATGATTCTCAAAGAAGAGGAAAAGGATAAAAATGAGTAACAGAGGCTCCAAATCGCCTCTCTCCCTTCATCTCTATTCACAGCATCAACACCACTTGAAAGAAAAGGAAACATCATTGAACGGGGGGTGGGGTCCTGGCTGAAAGGAATCCAACTACACTGCTGTAAGCATGTTGTGAGATAAATCCTTTTGCTTTAAATTCACTTAGTTTGTTAAATTAGGCATTAGTTTGTGTTTTCCCTTTTATTTCTTTGTAACCAATTCTGACTTTTGTGCCTCATTACTTGTAATCACTTAAAATCTAGCTTTCTGTAGTTAATAAACTTGTTTTATCTACACCAGTGTGTGTTTGGATTGAAGTGTTTGGGAAACTTCATTTGGGATAACAAGATTTGTGCATATCATTTTCTGTTAATGAAATGACGGACTTTCTGTGAGCTTGTATTATCCATGAGGGTACTGGGCAGTACAAGACACACATTTCTGGGGACAAGTCTGGGACTTGGAATTTGCTAATGTTGCTCTGTAATATAATTCAGGCGTGGCTAACTGTATCACTCTTATGATATAGCTGGGAGTAATTTACATGCTGGAGGGTCTAAGTGAACAGGTCAGGAGTGGCTGCTCCCACACTAAAGCACTGTAAAAGGCACCCCAGGTTGGAGTACTGAGGGGACACAGCTGTTCAACAGTCCAGGTTGTACCCTAGGTAATGTCACAGTAGCAAAAAAATGCACCAAATCTAGCGTAAAGGCTCTTTTTAGTTGTAAATCAATATGTTGTAATGGTTACATCAACCAATGAGAATGCACCTTTCTTTATAAAATAACTGAAATACAAATGGAAATATTTATTAAAATCAATTATTTAAATCAAGGCTTTTAAATGCATGTGGTGATTTAAATAGCTGATTTAAATTGCCTTGATTTCAAATCCATCCACCCTGTATTAAAAGCATATTTATTTCAGAGGGGAGAAAATTGTGCCAAGATTATTTGGGAAGCATTCAGTGAGGATGATCAGGAATCTCTTTGTTAAATTTACTTCCTACATATCCTGATGGGAGTATTTTTGAAGCACTCAAAAAGCTAGAATGCAACAATACCAACTGTATAGAATTAGACTGTCATGGAAGGTCTTCATTCTAAACTAAAGAAAAGGAAAGAGGACAACTTCTGTGGACCATCAGTGCAGGCTATTTTGTGCAATCTCTCTCTATAGAACAGGAGAAAATCTGAGGAGGAAGCAGATAAGGGATTGTCAAGATGTAGTGCATTTCTTTAGAAATGGTATGATTTCAAGACCTTTGTTTCCAAACATGTCAGTCCTCTTACTGGACAATGAAGTGGAATGGTTTGATACTGAGAAGCTGTGATGGAGCAGGGAGCGGGGCAGATTTGACCTGGGAATGTTGCAGGGGCGGTTGCATTTCATTCTATTTTCAAATGAAAATCTTTTTGCCGTATGCAGGTTTCTGACTCAACTTGGGAGGAAAGAAAGGAACTGATTAAGTGAACGTATTGTGAAAGCAAAGCTAGGTATAGGTGCACTAAAGTATGTCTTGTGATGACATTTATGAATGTCAGAAAGTCTCCAGAGTTGCTGAAAGCAGCAAGAAATTACAGGTTTAAGAAGAAAGAAACCATGAGCAAAGTCATTCAACTACAGGAGAACCAACTTTTATAAGGTAAATGAAATAAAATGTGTTTATTTATTAAGTCTAATGAATGCCTTTTGGCTGTATCAGTCATTTGGTGATGGTATACTATTTTCGCAGCTCTGATAAATCTTGAGTTTTGTTTTGGTGTTGTATTTTGATGATTTCCAGACTGTATTTAAGCTCCTGAAGGTGTTCCTGGCTTTATTGATTTTTTTTTTCCAGATGTCCTGGCTTGTTCCACCGTCCTAGCTGATGGTGCTGCCCAAGTACGTGAATGTTTCTACACTGGTGAGAACATAATCCTCTACCCGTACTGGTGATGCAATATTAAAGGTCATGATATCTGTCTTATTGCGGTTGATTTTCAACCAACTACCAATTTTCTGGCTGAATGTGTTGAGTCGAGTTGTTTTTTCTTGTATATGGTGTTGGGTATGTGATTGGAGAGCGACATCATCAGTGAAGTGCAGGTCTTCAAGGGATGAGAAAAGTGTGCATTTAATGCCTCTTGGCATGTCTTCTGTTGTATGCCGCATTACCCAGTCGATGGGTAATCCTCCGTATCTTTTGGCCCAGAACAATCTCAAACCAAGATCTATGGACACAGTGCAGCCAAGAGGATCTGACCACCATCATTGCTAGGAGGCGTTGGAGATGGATTGGTTACGTGCTTCGGATGGAAACTGATTCCATCACTGGAGTAGCAATAAGATGGACACCTGAAGGCAAGTGAAAATGAGGCTGCCCAAAAACAACATGGCGAAGAGCTATGGAAGCTGAGTTGAAAAACCTGGGGCACAGCTGGGGAACCATTGAAAGATTTGCCAGAAACAGACAGGAGTGGAGGAGCTTCGTCACTGCCCTAAATGGCAGAGGCATAATAGGAACATGATGATGATATTATTTTCCTTTGGTTATTTTTAAATAAAATTAAATACACACACACAAAACATTTAAACAAGCATTAAAAATGAAGTCGCCTATACCCTATCACACTTTTAAAAATAAGATTTACTATACCACTGGTAATTTTCCATATTGTTTGTTTATGGAATGAGCATGAATTTTTCATGCACATGAAAAATCTGACACACATGCTGGTCCTTATTTTCCGCTGGGGACAAACTGCTCACTCCAAAGTAAATGAGTTTCAACATAGCCCAGTCCTTCAAGCCATTATGTTATGTGATGAAACCTCCTGGAATATGTCTGTGATGGGTTGCCCCCACTTCTGGGGTGCCACCTGATGTACTGGGGTACCACTGAGCCCACTTGTTCCACCAGCCTAGACTCCCTCACCCTGTCCTGCTAAGCCAGGCCCTCAAGGCTCCTCTAGCACACACACAGGTAGGGACACACCCAGCTGCAGAAAGACACTGAAATCAGTAGTGCCGGGGAAGGCTTTCAGCTAAGGAATTATCCAGCACTCAAGGGGATGGGGAAGAGAAGGGGATATGGGACTGGGCAGGGGTACGGGGGAAGCAGGAGCGCAGCATGTGGTGTTCCCTAGTTGGCAGCAGTCCCAGCAGTGAGGCAACTGCAGCAGCACCAAAGCAGTCCTGTCCTCATCAGCACCGGCCGCCCAGGTACCACTGTAGGTGCGGGGAGAGAGTCAGTGAACCCAGGGGCTGGCTTCAATGTGCACGTGTGCGTGAATGCATGTGCATGGGCATACTTTGTCCCCACAAATATAGCAGTCAAATTACACCTATGGCCCCGGGACTAGAGGAGCTCTAGCTCCTACTGAGGCTTCAGGGTTATGGCAGGGGAGGAGGGCAGAGCGTCGGTCGTGGGGCCATAGTGGGGGGGGAGGTCAGAAAGGAGCAACATTGCAGGGCCGCAGTGGGGTGGCAAAATGGGGCTGACTGTGTTGAACAGTGCCACAGGTGGAAGAGGCAGAAAAAGGGCAGGACTGCAGACAGAAGGGGTAGGGGGGCCCTCACTTGCTCTGGCTCAGTGTTATACCAATAGAATAAAAACCAGCAGGATCTTATTAAGAGGGATAAGGCAAAGATGCCACATTTATTGTAAATATAATGATAAAGCAAAAGATAAAAGTAAACAACGTTGTTTGACTACTTATTCCTATTACTACTTATTCCTTATACACACACACACACACATATATATATAGATAGATAGATTCATTCACACAATCATTCATTCAAGTTCTGTATAGGTGTTATAGTTACCAGCCTAGAAGTTGCTCATGCCAAGTTACTGGCCAGGTAGCTTGGTCATGAGGATGGAGCAGAGTCTGTGTCAGATGCATCTGATGCTCCTGGAGGCTGGCAGAGAGACTCAAAGTCATCAGTCTTTAGAGTCCATTTTTATAGGAATTAATTCCTATGTTAGTTTATGGGAGCTGTTTCATCCTGCTGTTGTTGACTCAATCAGCAGATGGCACACATTCCTGTCCAAAGTGGCACATTCCTGGTGGCTCCACATTGTCCAAAGTTTGTGTTTCTCATCCTTCCAGGTGATGGGGTGGATCCCAGTTTACCCTCCGGGGGTTTCTGGTTATCCACTTGACACATTCTTCGGACGATGGATACTTTCTTTCTAGGCTGGCACCTCCCTAACCATCCATGTATATCAAGCATTCATCAGCATACATTCCATACCTTAACCATATTTTAATTTACTGTCTCCACCACTTTCAGAGTGTGTGCTAATTCATTTGAGACTCCCGGCCCTTTAATCACAGAGGGTGGGGGGGTCTGTCCTAGGAGCCCTTGAATGAAGTGAAAGTCACTTAACAGCTTACAGTGTTTGTTTACATTGTATCAATTACTTCAAGAACAAAGTCAGTTAACTTGTTTGTAAGTTTTACATAGTAGTAAAGTATCTTTCACAGGATAGATCTAATCAATGGTTTCTACAGACAATAGCTTACAAGTTTTAACAGAAGACCCAAGAGATTTTTGTACTTGGTGAAACTGGATTTTAAAGTGTGTGGGATTTAAAGTGTGTGGGACAAATTATGAGGGAGTCACTGTCACTTGGGGGAATCACTGTTAGTACCTTCTTTAATATCCCTACATCAGGGCCCCACAAAACCTTAATTCGCCTCTGCTGCTGGCAGTGACACTGCCTTCAGAGCTGGGCAGCTGGAGAGTGGCAGCTGCTGGCCAGGAGCCCAGCTCTGAAGGCAGAGCTGTTGCCAGCAGTAGTGCAGAAGTAAGGATGGCATGGTATGGTATTGCCATCCTTCTGCGCTGCTGCCTGTAGAGCTGGGCCCTCAGTGAGCAGCTGCCACTCTCCATCCACCCAGCTCTGCAGGCAGCAGTGCAGAAGTAAGGGTAGCATGGTATGGTATTGCCACCCTTACTTCTGCACTGCTGCTGGTGGGGCGCTGCCTTCAGAAGTGGTCACCCGGCCAACAGCCACCGTTCTCCGGCCGCCCGGCTCTGAAGGCAGTGCAGAAGTAAGGATGGTAATAGTGTGACCCCCCAAAAAACAACCTTGTGACACCCCCCTACAACTCCCTTTTGGGTCAGGACCCCCAATTTGAGAAACTCTGGTCACCCCTGTGAAATCTGTATTGTATAGGGTAAAAGCACACGAAAGACCAGATTTCATGGTGGAAGACCAGATTTCACTGTCCATGACACTTTTTTCATAGCTGTGAATTTGGTAGGGCCCTAATCATGCCCCTCTCCTTGCCCCCGGGGTTCCTGGAGCCTGCCAGTCGCAAAGGTGAGCCTACACTGGCAGCAAGGAGACCTGTAATTCTCTATGGGTGCAGCTCCACCTGTGGGAGTTTAGTGTAGACAAGACTGGGTGGTGGGTGTGACGTGTTTCCCCCAGAACTGGGGTACCATTGAGCCCCCTGATCGACCAGTCTGGGCTCCCTCTCACACTGTACTGCCGTGATAAGCTGCAAAGCCCTCCAGCCTGCATTTTCACCAGCATTCATACAGGTAGGGACACACCCAGCTGCAGTTACATGCAGGGCAGGCTCTAACCACCAGTTTCCCAGCCTGGGCTCCCAGAGTAGTACAGTCCTGCCCTGGTTAAATCTGGCCAGCATATGGATTTAATACCCAGTCCGTCTCTCCCTCAATGTGAAGAGAACAATGCACACTTGTGGTAACCAAGCAGAGATTTCCCCCAAGCACTCCAGTCAAAGCTCACTGGTTTAGATTAAAACAAAAACAAGTTTATTAACTACAAAAGATAGATTTTAAGTCATCATAAGTGATAGCAAACAGATCAAAGCAGATTACTAGATAGATTGGATATGAATAGAAGATTCTCACCCTCACTGATGGTACAGGCAGACTGTAGGTTCTTAAGGGGCAAGCTGCACTTGCTTTATAGCTTGGAATCCCCAGTTGTTTCATACACAGGCTAGAAATCCCTTTAGCCTGGATCCAGCACTTCCTCGAGTTCAGTCTTTCTTCCTCAGGTGTTTTCAAGAGTCTTCTTGTGTGGGGACTGAAGAACCCTAGATGATGTCACTCCCTGCCTTATATAGCTTTTGCATATGGTGGGGAAACTTTGTTTCAAACCTTGGTTCCCAGACCAGTCTGTGGAAAAATACTGACATCCCAAGATGAAGTCTGGCATCATGTGGCCTGGTCACGTGTCCTTATAGAGTCATAGCAGCCATTACTTACAGGCTGTTTAGAATGTTCTCAGGAAGGCACACTGGATGGGAAATAAGCTTCTTCTAAGGCAGGAGCAGGCAAACTTTTTGGCCTGAGGGCCACATCGGGTTTCCGAATTGTATGGAGGGCCACTTAGGGGAGGCTGTGCCTCCCCAAACAGCCAGGTGTGGCCCGGCCCCTGCCTCCTATCCGACTCCCCCTGCTTCCTGCCCCCTGACAGCCCCCCCAGGATTCCTGCCCCATCCCACACCCCCTGTCTCCTGACTGCCTCTGAAACCCCTGCCTCCTGAACCCGACGGCCCCCCCACCACCCCATCCAACCCCTCCTCTCATTCCTGACTGCCCTCCCGGGATCCCTGCCCCATCCAACCACCCCTTCTCCCTGTCCCCTGATCGCCCCCAGAACCCCTGACCCTGACTGCCCCCTGCCGCCCCATCCAACCTCCCTCTCCTTCCTGACTGCCCCCCCTGGAACCCCTACCCCCATTTAACTTCCCGGTTCCCCGCCCTCTAACCACCCCGACTCCTATCCACAACCCTGCCCCCTGACCACCACCACCCCGAACTCCCATGCCCCCTTACCACGCTGCCTGGAGCACCGGTGGCTGGCAGCACTACAGCCGTGCCGCCCAGAGCAGCAGGATAGGCAGCCGCACCGCCCGGCGGGAGCCAGCCACACCACGGCGCAGCACAGAGCACCGGGTCAGGCTGGGCTCTGCAGCTGCACCACCCAGAGCATTGCGCTGGCGGTGCAGTGAGCTGAGGCTGCAGGGGCAGGGGAACAGCAGGGGAGGGGTGGGGGGCTAGCCTCCCGGGCCAGGAGCTCAGGGGCTGGGCAGGAGGGTCCCGCGGGCCAGATGTGGCCTGCGGGTTGTAGTTTGCCCATCTTTGTTCTAAGGCCTATTGTTTTCCCTAATGGCTCATTGCCCTGAATAGACCCTTCACAACCAGCTATCTAGACTAAAAACATCTTGTCTAGTGGACGTTACCCAGGTGTAACTACATTTGAAATATAGATACGTAAGTCAATATTCATAACTTCAGATACAAAAATGATGCATGCATACAAATAGGATAATCATATTCAGCAAATCATAACTTTTCCAATGACCCCTCACATTACTTATCTTGCATAAAATACATCATAATTATGTTATAATCATATCATAACAATATCCCTATGAAGAATATGGGGTGCAGTGTCACAGCAGGGCTCTACAGTCTAAGAACAGTGTTAAAAACACCTGAGCCTTGCTATGCTACAGCCTCCACCTTTTCAAGCACAACGCAGTTGCATTAGTGGAGAATTATAGATTTCCTCTTTACATTGTGGTCAAGGCCTGACAATTTAGGCTAAAACCCAGCTGCCTCATTAGTTTATTAACTCCTCAGGGCAGGTATTGTCTCAGACCCTGTGTTTGTATGGTGGCCAATACAATGTGGCTTTGTTCCTTATGGGAGGCTATGGCAATAAATAAAATAGCTAGTGTTATTTCTCAATGTGCATTCTCTTCTGCTAATGGGATACTATACCTCCGTGCTTAGAGGAACACAAACACAGCAATATTCTCTTCCTACTGCCCCAGAGGAGAGATGCTAACTTTTAGCAAATATTCTTTCCTTTCCCAGAGGAAAATGCTGTAATGCACAGTTCCGTAATAATAATTCCTACTGAGGGATCCTTCCTCTAGACAAAGTGTGCTGCTTGCACTTTCACACTTTGAGCAGTGGTACTTCAGGTCCTCCTCAGGGGAGAATGGTTGCTATTAAAAAGAAAAAAAGTAAACATTTAGCTTTCTTTAAAATTATTCTAATTAATACTACATTGAATCTGGGATTGTAGGATAGGATTCTCAAAAGTGCCTAAGTGATTTGAAAGTCAATAGAACAGTCTTCTAGATTATTTTGAAAATCACAAATAGTCAGAAAATTTAGAGTTACAGTTCCCATAATCTAAATACAAAACTATTCATTCTTGTCAACAACACAGTTCAGCAATGGCCTCAGAGGAGACAGGAAGATGGTGTTTAATCCATCTCCTAAAAGAATACAAAAGCAAATTTGACAAACTAAAGAAATTCATTAAGCCCTGGTCCTGCAGACAATTATAGAAGTGAATAATTTTATTCCAACTGAAATGAGTGGGATTATTCCTGTGCATAAATGTCTGCAGGACTGGGGTCTGGACCTGGAATCGGAGTAGTAGCTGTATTCTTCCCTTCTCATGCATTATCACCAGTAGTAAAAAGGCTGCTGGCTAAATCCTACACTTCTTGACACCAGTGTAACCCCACTGCTGACAATGGATTTACACTGATGTAAGTCACTGGAACCTAGTGAACAATTCTGTTGATATCCAATAAATTACAAATAATACATAGCATTTATATGCAAAAAGGAATAGAATCCAGACCACTGTCTTAGATTAATTGATTCCACAGAAACTTTTAGAAACTTTTGTGATTGATGTTTGTTGCTTTATACTCCAGGGGCAGTCACTTTTAAGATTAGAACCATATGTTAATGTCACTCAGAGAAATCAGTGATGAATTGCATTTAGCTTCAGCCAAAAGATCTAACAACTGCTTTAGATTTTTAAACTTTGGAAAAAGACTAGATTTCTATTAAGATCCTTTAATACTATTTTTAGGTTGAGGACTGTTTTAGATAATTGCAGCTTTTATTAATCTACAAAGGATGTTGACAAAACAATTTTCTGTTGGCTAATAGCTGCCTGAAATAGCAGACCTAAACATTGATGGTGTCCTGTAACTTGTTTGTACAAGTATAAATATTTTAGTAATTACATACCAAGTGGATCAGAATTTTCTTTGTCTTTCTGGGGTAAGCGGCCTAAAGTTTCTTAATATAGAAGCAACTATTTTCAAAAGTACTGGCAGAGCCAAGCATCTTATTTTTAGATTTCCTTCCGGCATCAAAGCGTGTGAACTACCTTGTGGATCTTATAGGAGATCCTGATTTCTCAGACAATGTGTTACTCTTATCTCTAAACAAGTCAGGAATAGGGCTGGTCAAACAATTTCCCATCACAACTGTTTTTCAGTGAAAAATTGGGTTGTCAACTAAACAAAAATTTTCATGAAAACCACCTGATTTCTGCAGAAAATTTCAACTTTTCAAAAAGATGAACACTCAAAATCTGAACAATGTCAGCCAATACCTGCAGAATTTCAATTCTGAAATGCTGCCATGGTGCCTTATAGAATTTCAGCTCAGGCACTTCATGCCTGCATTCTGTATTGGCTAGGGTTCCCAGCTGGACTACATCTGAAGTCCATTACACTGAGACTAACACCCAGTTAGGTGTGGGGCCTCTGGAGTGCTGAGCTACATAAACATTTGTCCTGAACAGTCTTTGGTGGCATTCTCTGTGTATCATTAGTCAGATAAGCATTTAACCAACTCACTATAGCCTCCACACTGCTCCCTAAGATCCCCCATCACACCCTGCTTCAACAGCCAATTGCCATGGAACTTTCCTCTCATGTTGACCTATGTACCTCCTGAGCAGAAGGAAATTAGCAGCATATTTACCCTTAGGCTATCCATCATACTGCCTTCTGATGACCTATTAGTGCTCATCCAATTCCTCACAAGAGATACCCCCTCTCATGCTAGATCAGAGTTTCTCAATGACAGGTCTGTGGACTGGTGCTGGTCCCTGAGATCTCCCTGACACAGTTCAGAAAGGCAGCAAGCTGGTATCAAAAAGGTTGAGAAACACTGTGCTAGATAATTTAAGACTAACAGATACGTCCTTTTTGGAGATATGAGAGGTTGACTTGGATTAGCTTTGCCAGATCTGTATCACTATTATCCCTCAAATTCCCAAAGATAAAGCTCAGGTAAAAACCAGGAAAAAAAAAAAAAAACAAAAAAAACCCTGAAAACTGACTATAGTAAATAAGCTGAGAAAGTCACATCCTCACACATATTCTCCACCTCAAAATTCTTCTTTGCATGGAACTAATCTTAGTGATAAAGAAAGAGAAAAGAGAAATAAATTGAGATATATATATATATAGAGAGAGAGAGAGAACTATTGCTTAATGGAAAGTTTTTCAAATTCTCCCTGAGACATCAGTGGTGTGGAGGAAATTTACTCCCTCTGGAAAGGTGCCAACACCAAGAAGTAGGGTGACCAGATATCCTGATTTTACAGGTACAGTCCCAATATTCGGGACTTTGTCTTATATAGGTTCCTATTACCTTCCACCCCCTGTCCCAACTTCACACTTGCTATCTGATCACCCTACCAAGAAGGTTCTTTCTGGATTACAGCTTCCCTCAATCTGATTAGATACTGAAAGTAACTGAGAGGAGATGGTGTTTTCCAGGGTCTGGTTCAGCATAAGCAGCAGCTTCGACTGACAATATGTGCTTAAAATATCACAGGGATTGCCCAAGAATGGGGAAAACATTAATTTTTAAAAAGCCAAAACACTGATTCTCATTGTGCTGTCAAAATATTGTATTGATCTTGGCAAATAAACAAAGTCATGAGGCCTTCAGAAAATGAAGAATATTATTAAAAGATAGTCCTCCCTTAGATTGGAAATTGTAAGGGGAGCACTGTCATTATTTGTGTCTTGTATGTTATCGGGTTCATCACTGACAAGTAATCAAATATAACCTTTTCAATACTGTTTACATTTATCAGAGGGGTAGCTGTGTTAGTCTGGATCTGTAAAAAGCAACAGAGTGTCCTGTGGCACCTTTAAGACTAACAGATGTATTGGAGCATAAGCTTTCGTGGGTGAATGCCCACTTCGTCAGACGCATGACGACACATTTATAGCTATAATAATGTGCAGCAAACATTAGAAGCAATTTTTGGTCATAATAAGAATAAGTCTAAACTAAAATCTCATATCCACTTGGACTTTAGGTTTTTAAGAATAGGATAGACAAACATATGCCAGTGATGGTCTATGTATATTTGATCCTGTCTCAGTGTGGGGCACTGGACCAGGTGACCTCTCAAGCCCTACAAGTTTATGATTCTATTAAAGTGTCTTTTATCTCTTCAGTGGAACATAGGAATTGCCATACTTGTTCAGGCCAGGGGTCCATCTAGTTTCAGTATCCTCTGTATGTATGGTACATACCTGTCCCTCACTACTGTAGTAGCTGAGCACCTCACAATCTTTAATGTATTTATCTTCTCAATACCCTTGTGAGGTAGGGAAGTGCTGTTATCCCAATTTTACAAATGGGAGCCTGCCGCCCAGAGGAATTTGACACCTAACTCCCATTGAAATCAGGGAGTTAGATGCCTAAATACTTTTGAGGCTCTGGGCCAGAGAGACTAACACCCGGAGTCTCACAGTTATTTAAGCATCTAATTTCTATTCAAATCAATGGGAGTTAGGGGCTTAAATACATGTGAGGATTTAGGCCTAAATAACTTCCCCAAGATCATGCAGGAAATCTATGGCAGAGCAAGGAACTGAACTCAGGACTGCTAAGTAGTAGGCTAGTATTCTAGCTTCTGGCCATCCTTCCTTTTTTTAGCTTAGACAGTAGCCCATACCAACCACTTGCAGGTGGACAATTATGGACTAACCTCTCCAGAGGAAGTTTCATTCTAACTACCATCAGTTAGTGGTTCGTTAGCTTATGACCTGGAGCAAGAGGGTTTATATTTCTTCTTTTTATTCTTACAGTACTTCTGTCTGATGTAACTGGATGTTCTCATTATCCAGATAAATGGCATCAAAATAAATGAAATCCTTTTTTAATCCTGCTTTGCTTATAGTCCCAGTGATGTGGCAGTGAATTCCACAGGCTAATTATGCAGTATTTAGAAAATAATTTTATTTTAAATGTGTTGCCTTTTTGTATTATGCAAAAGGGTGAACAGGAGTTCCTGATTTACCTTTTCTATACCATTTGTTGTTTTGAGTTTTGTGTATCTGTATATAGTCTGTTTTAATAGTCTCCTTTCTTGTCTGAACAGTCCCATTTTTTTCACAGAGAAGTCTTTCCATTCCATAGTTCAGAGGTCTGGGAAATGGATCCACATTCTGTGGTCAAGCGTCTCTCTAGATTATATATTTGGTTTACCAGACAATAACCATGTAAAGTTATTAATTTAGTCTGTGTGCATTATATGTTATAAAGCATAAAATTAAAAGTGAAGGCTAACCTGTAATCGACACCCTTGTATGGCAAAAGAAAGGCACAATATATAATTTAATAACAGCATCAGCCTTTTGGTTTGAATTTCCTGGCTTGCGTGAGCTTCATCAGATTAGTAAAAAATATGTTTTAGTATTTAATTTATTTAAAAAGTCAAAAGGATAAAAAGATTTAATGGATGCTATAAAATACTTTTTGTGTTATATACACAACAGAATGTAGTCCTGATTTTTCATGATCAAGTAGAATCAATTTCACTGATTCAGTAAGTCACAGTTACATGTGTGTGTGTAAAATGTAGTAACCAGATCTGCTGGTGGCTGGTGTTTCAGGGGGAACCTTCTCTGCTCCAGAATTCTGCTTCTATTGTTTCTTTAAGGGAAAACTCGACCAATTGTGGAACTGAGGCACAGCTGTGCCTCAATCTGAATCAGTCAGAGCAGGTGGACTTTGTTACTCTGCTGGGGGTTATAATAGTATTAAGAGCCCAAATCCTCGAAGGTACTGTGGTGCCTAACTCCCATAGTATGCTGTAGGCTGTGTGGCCGTCCTTCCCTGTCACTCTCTGAGGGAGGCCATGCCTCCTGGCTGCCACGTCCCTCTAAAGGTGAGCTTAAAAGTGGGAAATTAGCTGTACCTTCCAGCCGGGCAGAACAGTATGGCAGTCTACGAGCCCCAGGTCCTCAGTCAGGGTGGGGCAGCAAACAGTGAGTAGGCTCTGGCCTGCAGTCAGGGCAGAGCAGGTAAGCAGTCTATGAGCCCCAGGTAAGGGTGAGCACCAGCACAGTTTAGGGGCTCAGGTAAGGGTGAGCACCAGCAGAGTCTAGGGTCCTAGCTTGGCAGACGATAGACTAACACGGGCCTCCTGGCCTAATATGGGGAGGCCGCCACCCCAGGGGTAGGGTAGCAGGGGGTAGGAGGACATAGGCCAACCCGATTCCATTGCATGCCAACCCAGGGCCCTAACAGTGGCAGAGTGGTCTGCCACTGGGTCAGCGGGAATCTTCCAGCAACACACTGACCTAGAATCAGGCCAGCACTTAACCGGACACTTGTCTAGTTCCCCATGGCTACTTCCTACATACCCAGGTTTTGATACCTCTATAACATGGGGGTCCTCTGTCTTCTTGGGGAGCTCTGGCCAGTCCTCAGGCAGCAGCCCCAGAAGGCGGCACGCAAGCTGATTTTCAGTGGCACTCACACTGCCTGGGTCCTGGCTACTGGTCCGGGGGGGCTCTGCATTTTAATTTAATTTTAAATGAAGTTTCTTAAACATTTTAAAAACCTTATTTACTTTACATACAACAATAGTTTAGCTATATATTATAGACTTATAGAAAGAGACCCTCTAAAAATGTTAAAATGTATTACTGGCACGCAAAACCTTAAATCAAAGTGAATAAATGAAGACTCGGCACAACACTTCTGAAAGGTTGCTGACCCCTGCTCTATAGGTTCCAGCAGCTGGCGGGATGCGTCTGTCTCCCTTGGCAGCACCAACCCAACTGAGCTGTAGGGCCCGCTTTTTGTGCTTATGCTTCCTGTCCTGCCCTTCCGCTTCCGGCAGGGCGGATGTGGCTCTCCTTGTTCTGCTCACCAGTGGGCATGTTGTGGTCCCTCCCTGTCACTCTCTGAGGGAGGCCACGCCTCCTCACTACAGATGCCCTCTAAGAAGGATAAAGAAGGAACAGAAGAATTTATGGACAATAGTAATAATGGTGGTTAGTTTTCTTTTAATTGAGCTTGCTTTCCCTTGATTTGTTATATATTGGTTAGCTATTGAGGAAGAATAGAGTCTGTGACTCTGGAGACAGATAACTTGTGTTGTGTCCCTAAAAAAGCCTAACAAATGTAACCTCAGAAAGGGGAAATAAAAGTTTGGTTTTAAAAAAAATGGTGAAAAACACAATTCTGCAGGTGAGATAGTGGTGCGATTTATTCTGTATAATTCTATGCCCCATTTTTTGTATGTACGAACGTTATGTGTCTGTCTGTTTTTTTACTGTGCCAGAACACAGGTTGTGAAAAACCTCTCCTCTTTCTGCAATGCTGCCTAGGTCTTTTTGCTGAGCAATTACAATTATGTTAGAACCTAGCCATATGTATAAATAGTTTAAATTATTCCTTCCAACGCATATTACCTTGCGTTGGTGGTTGTTGAAAGTTATCTGCTCTCATGTTGCCTATTCACCTAGGTTTCTGGAGTTCCTCATGTTTTATCTAGTCTTAAATTTCCTAAATCATTTTGTCATCTGCAAATTTTGCTTCTCTTTCCTAGATCATAAAAAATATATTATACTCAAGTCCTAGTATGGATCCAGTATCCATTCTGGCTACCTTTGTTCTATTTTGAAAATTGACTACTCATTTGTAGTCTTTGTTAGCCAGTTCTTACTCCATCACAGTATCTTTCCCTCCCAACTCCATGACTGCTTACTGTAGTTTCCCTGTTAGCATCTTGGGAGGGACTCTGACAAAGGATTTGTGAAAGTCCAGATAAACTAGGCCAATCAATCTCCATCATCCACTATTCTTCTTCGAGTGCTTGCTCATATCCATTCCAGTTAGGTGTGTGCGCGCCGCGTGCACGATCGTCGGAAGATTTTTACCCTAGCAACACCTGGTGGGTCGGCTGTGGAGCCCCCTAGAGTGGCGCCGTTATGGCGCTGGATATATACCCCAGCCGACCCAGCGCCCCCTCAGTTCCTTCTTACCGCCCCTGACGGTCGTTGGAACTGTGGAGCGCGGCTTAGCTGATCTCCACACTCCCTAGCTTCTCATTGCTCTTGTTATAGTTAGTTATATAGATAGTTGTTCAAGTTAGTTAGTTAGTTAGTGTATAGTGTATATATATAGTTGTATATTGTCATCGGGGGTTTAGGGGGTGTTTTTCCCCTTTTCCCCCCGGCGCACAGCCGGGCCCATGCCCAAGGCTCCTGGCTTTAAGCCGTGCGCGTCCTGCGGGAAGCATATGCCAACCAGCGACCCGCATAGTTCTTGCTTGAAGTGCCTTGGAGAGGCTCATCCAGCAGATAAGTGCCCTATTTGCAAGGCCTTCAAGCCAAGGACAAGAAAGGAGCGGGACTTTAGACTCCGTCAGCTCCTGATGGAGGCGGCTCTGAGTCCGGATCCTCCCTCGGCGCGCCCTGTCCCGGCACCGAGCGCTTCGGTGCGCAGCGCCCCGGCGGGCCCAACCGGTGCGGCGGAAAAGACTGCTCGGCACCGACCGACGTCGGCACCGCGCCCGCCTAAAGAACCTCGGCGCCGATCCCTTTCTCCGGGCCATAAGAAGGCCGGCAAGGCGCGGGACGTTGCTGCCGCGAAGATACCGGCTCCCCCGGTGCCGGGGGTAGAGCCGCGTCCGCAGTTGGACCGCCAAAGACAGGCGGCCACACCGTCGACTCCGGCACCGAGGCCGTTGAGTCCGGTGCTGACTGTTTCACCACCAAGGCTGGTGGTGGAACCTTGTCTCCCTTCCACCCCGGAGACCTTCGCTACGGCGAGAGACTTGATCGCCCTCACGGAGCCGGCGCCGTCACAACTCCCGGCACCGGTGGCTCCACGCGTCCTGCAGTCCAGGGGAAAACCTGCCCTGGTGCGCCCACCGTCGCCAGCACGAGTCTCTCGGCACCGCTCCAGATCCCGGAGCAGGTCCCAACGCCGCTCGGAGTCCCGGCGCCGAATATCACCTCGGCACCGGTCGTACTCGCGGCCCAGATCCTCTTCGCGGCGCCGTTCAACATCCCGGCACCGTCGAGACGACCGGCACCGATCGGGCTCGAGACGCAGCTCCCGGCACCGGTATGAGCGCCACTCGGGCTCGAGAGGCCGCTCCCGGTACCACGTCTCCTCCAGATCGTCGTCCCGTTCCAGGTCGGGATCCCGGCACCGGAGGGACTACCGGCACCGCTCCAGATCCCGGCACCGCTCTCCGGCACCGCACAGGGGCAGATCGCCTTACGACCGGCACCGATCGGCACCGTACCATCCGGTACCGACGGCGTCGGGTTCGGCACCGCCGTGGCCGTCGAGATCGGCGTCGCGATCATCTGAGGCAGTGGAGGCCGGCCACCTGCAGGAGACCGACGACCCTATGCAAGAGCCTGCACATTGGTCCTTCTGGACTCCTTGGGCCTACCATCAGGCACAAGGAGCTCCGCTATCTGCCTCCCGCTCGGGCCGTTCGGAGCCTAGGGCCCCAGAGTCCACCATCTCCCGCCCTCCTCCAAGGGACGTGGAGGCGCCAGCGCCCGCACCAGCAGAGGCCCTGGACCTGGGGGCAGGCGATGCCCAACTCCAGGAACACCTGGAGCAGGACCAACCATTGGACCCCTTGCCACCGGGGGCATCCTCCTCGTCCTCGCCTGATGAGGCCGTAGCGGGCACATCCGCCATTGGGCCACCTCCCATAGACCTCCGGGCCCACCAGGACCTGCTGCGCCGCATGGCTCGCAATATGGACCTCCAGGTGGAGGAGATTGCGGAGGTCCATGATCCCATCGTACAGATCATTTCAGCGGATGCTCCATCCAGGGTGGCATTACCGCTGATCCGTACGATCCAGGTGAACGCCACCACCATCTGGCAGACCCCGGCCTCTATTCCGCCCACGGCCAGAGGGGTTGAGAGGAAGTACTTTGTGCCCTCAAAGGATTATGAGTACTTGTACACTCACCCCCAACCGTGCTCACTGGTGGTTTCATCAGTCAATGCACGGGAGCGCCATGGCCAGCAGGCCGCTGCGCCCAAATCGAAGGACGCTAAGCGCTTCGATTTGTTCGGACGCAAGGTCTACTCGGCTGGCGGACTGCAACTGCGGGCAGCGAACCAGCAGGCGCTCCTGAGCCGCTATGGATTTAATATGTGGTCCTCGATGGGGAAATTTAGAGAGCTGGTTCCCCAGGAATCGAGGGAAGAGTTCGGGGCCTTGGTAGAGGAGGGCAAGCGGGTGGCATGCACCTCTCTGCAGGCGTCCCTTGATATAGCGGACTCGGCCGCTAGGACCCTGGCGTCGGGGATAGCAATGCGCCGAATCTCCTGGCTCCAGGTGTCAGGCTTGCCACCTGAACTGCAGCAGACCCTGCAGGATCTACCGTTCGAGGGCCAGGGCCTCTTTTCGGAGAAAACAGACTCGAGGCTCCAAAATCTTAAAGACTCTCGGACAATGATGCGCTCCCTGGGGATGCATGTCCCAGGGCCGCAGTGCAGACCCTTCAGGCCCCAGCCTCAGCGGTTCTACCCTCCCCCGCCTCGTCCAAGACAGGACTTTGCTAGGAGGCGGGGTCGAGGTGGTAGGCGGAGGTCGACCGGGCCTCAACCCGGTCAGAACCAGGGCCAGCCTAGACCACCTTCAGGGCCTAGGCAAACCTTTTGAAGGTGCGGTCGAGGACGGCACCACGACCGGTACCCAGGATCCAACTCCCCCCTTCCGGGATCGCCTCTCCCGCTTCCACCGTGCTTGGTCCCGTATAACCTCGGACCGTTGGGTCCTTCGCACGGTGGAGAGGGGATACGCCCTCCAATTTTCCTCGCCCCCCCCTCCCACTCCCCCTCCCCGTCCCTCTTCAGGGACCCCTCTCACGAGCAACTCCTTACACAGGAGGTTTTTGGGCTCCTCGCTATGGGGGCCATAGAGGAGGTTCCATCGGAGCTAAGGGGCAGGGGGTTTTACTCCCACTACTTCCTGATACCCAAGTCAAAAGGGGGTCTACGGCCCATCTTAGACTTGCGCGGACTCAACAAATTCATAGTAAAGTTGAAGTTCCGCATGGTGTCATTGGGGACCATCATCCCTTCACTGGATCCTGGAGACTGGTTCGCCGCCCTCGACATGAAGGACGCTTATTTCCACATAGCAATTTATCCGCCCCACAGACGTTTCCTGCGATTTGTGGTAAACAGGGTGCACTACCAATTCGCAGTCCTTCCCTTCGGCTTGTCCTCGGCTCCCAGGGTGTTCACCAAGTGCCTGGCAGTCGTCGCGGCCTTCCTTCGTCGACAAGGGATACAGCTGTTCCCGTACTTGGACGACTGGCTGGTACGCGGCCGCACCAGGGACCAAGTGCAGGCTCATGTCCGCATAGTGACAAGCACTTTCCACGAGCTGGGCATTCTACTCAACAGAGAGAAGTCCACTCTAGTACCAACTCAGAGGATAGAGTTCATTGGAGCAATCCTGGACTCCAGACGTGCCCGAGCCATACTGCCAGACAGCCGATTCCATACCATCTCAAGTGTCATTCAAGGTCTCAGGGCCTTTCCAATTACCACCATAAGAACATGCCTTGTCCTTTTGGGCCACATGGCCTCGTGTACATACGTAACCAGGCACGCCAGACTGCGACTTCGCCCACTGCAGGCTTGGGTGTCATCGGTCTACCGTCCTCATCGAGATGACCTGAACATGGTGGCCACGGTTCCGGCCTCGGTCTTGGCCTCTCTCGCCTGGTGGACGGATCGCGCAGCGGTCTGTGCAGGAGTGCCCTTTCACGCCCCACAGCCCTCCCTCCACCTAGTTACGGACGCTTCATCTCTAGGCTGGGGCGCTCACCTGGGGGAGCACCATACCCAAGGCCTGTGGTCCGCGTCCCAACTAGCCCTGCACATCAACGTCCGAGAGCTGATGGCGGTGCGCCTGGCTTGTCAGGCTTTCCTCAACTTCCTACAGGGCCGTTGCGTGCTGATTCTCACCGACAACACCACGGCCATGTTTTACATCAACAAGCAAGGCGGAGCTCGCTCATCTCCCCTATGCCAAGAGGCCATTCGCCTGTGGGACTTCTGCATCGCCCACTCTATTCATCTCACGGCGTCATTCCTGCCTGGAGTCCAGAATACGCTGGTGGACCGTCTCAGCAGGTCCTTCCAGACGCACGAGTGGTCGATTCGCCCGGACATCATCTATTCCGTCTTCCAAAGGTGGGGGTTTCCCCAGATCGACCTGTTCGCATCTCGGGCCAACAGGAAGTGCCAGGCATTCTGCTCCCTACACGGGCGAGCCCCGGGCTCTCGGTCAGACGCCTTCCTCATGGCATGGAAAGACCATCTGTTCTACGCCTTTCCTCCATTCCCGCTGGTCCACAGGGTGCTGCTCAAGATCCGCAGGGACCATGCACGAGTAATTCTAGTCGCTCCCGCTTGGCCGAGACAACACTGGTACACCACACTGCTGGAACTGTCAGTACAGAGACCAATCACGCTCCCCTTGAGTCCGGATCTCATCTCTCAGGACCACGGCCGGCTGTATCACCCCGACCTGCAGTCCCTCCACCTCACGGCGTGGATGCTTCATGGTTGAGTCGCTCAGAGCGGCAGTGTTCACAGGCCATCCAACAGGTCCTGCTGGGAAGTAGAAAGCCCTCTACGCGGACCACTTATTTAGCCAAGTGGAAGAGGTTCTCCTGTTGGTGTGAGCAACGAGCTACGTCTCCCTCGCAGGCTCCTATCCCCTTGATACTGGAGTACCTCCTGTCCCTAAGACAGCAAGGCTTGGCGACATCCTCAATCAAGGTTCACCTCGCCGCTATTTCCGCTTTCCACCCAGGAGAACTCACGTTCTCGGTCTTCTCTAACCCGATTGTCGTTAGATTCCTCAAGGGCTTAGACCGGCTGTACCCACAGCAACGACAACCGGTTCCGACGTGGAACCTCAACCTCGTCCTCTCCAGGCTCACAGGGCCTCCGTTTGAACCATTGGCGACCTGCTCACTCCTGTACTTATCCTGGAAGACAGCCTTCCTCGTAGCCATCACCTCAGCACGACGCGTCTCGGAACTCAGGGCGCTGACATCCGAGCCCCCTTATACGGTGTTCCACAAGGACAAGGTGCAGCTTCGCCCCCATCCTGCCTTTCTTCCGAAGGTGGTATCACCTTTCCATGTAAACCAAGATATATTTCTCCCAGTCTTCCATCCGAAACCGCACGCTACTCGTCAAGACCAGCGTTTACATTCTTTGGACGTTCGCAGGGCCCTGGCTTTCTATATTGACCGGACAAAGCCATTTAGGAAAACGACGCAACTCTTCGTTGCGGTGGCCGACCGGATGAAAGGATCACCGGTCTCTTCACAGTGCCTGTCCTCTTGGATTACGTCCTGCATTCGTGCTTGCTACGACCTGGCCGGTGTACCAAAGCCACACCTCACTGCTCATTCCACGAGGGCCCAGGCCTCCTCGACTGCCTTCCTGGCTCAAGTACCGATCCAGGACATTTGTAGAGCTGCAGTGTGGTCATTGGTCCACACATTTGCTACTCACTATGCGCTGGTGCAACAATCTAGAGACGATGCTGCTTTCGGGTCAGCGGTTCTGCACACAGCAATGTCTCACTCCGACCCCGCCACCTAGGTGGGGCTTGGGAGTCACCTAACTGGAATGGATATGAGCAAGCACTCGAAGAAGAAAAGACGGTTACTCACCGTTGTAACTGTTGTTCTTCGAGATGTGTTGCTCATATCCATTCCAAACCCGCCCCCCTTCCCCACTGTCGGAGTAGCCGGCAAGAAGGAACTGAGGGGGCGCTGGGTCGGCTGGGGTATATATCCAGCGCCATAACGGCGCCACTCTAGGGGGCTCCACAGCCGACCCACCGGGTGTTGCTAGGGTAAAAATCTTCCGACGATCGTGCACGCGGCGCGCACACACCTAACTGGAATGGATATGAGCAACACATCTCGAAGAACAACAGTTACAACAGTGAATAACCGTCTTTTTTGTTGACACCATCAAGGAACTGCCTTAGAAACACTGCTTTCCTTTAGATACCAGGAAGTGGTGTTAGCAACAGTTGGAAACTCTCCAGAAATGTTTCTAGTGTAGAGTTTGACTCACCAACTTCAGAGACTAGTTCAAAGATTAGGTCTGTTACCTCTCTCTGGAAACACTTTGAACCACAAGAGTGGGTGGTTTACTGTATCACTTAATATATAATCTGGTTTGCATGGGGGTTTTATGTAGTATTCCCTTTACTCAAAAAGCTTCTTCGCTGAAGATAAAACTGTTTTTGTGAATCATCCTAAAATAGAATAGGAAATAAACATGTAGCTTATGCATAAATAAGGCCCTACCAAATTCACTGTCCATTTTGGTCAATTTCACAGTCATAGGATTTTAAAAATCATAAATTTCATGATTTCAGCTATTTAAATCTAAAATTTCATGGTATTGTAATTGTAGAGGTCCTGACCCAAAAAGGAGTTGTGGGGGGATTGCAAGGTTATTGTAGGGGAGATTGCGGTACTGCTACCCTTACTTCTGCTCTGCTGCTAGTGGCAGCGCTGCCTTCAGAGCTGGGCAGCTGGAGAGCGGCAGCTGCTGGCTGGGAGCCCAGCTCTGAAAGCAGAGTCACTGCCAGCAGCAGTGCAGAAGTAAGAATGGCCTGGTATGGTATTGCCATCCTTACTTCTGCGCTGCTGCTGGTGGGGCACTGCCTTCAGAAGTGGTCGCCCGACCAACAGCTACCGCTTTCCGGCTGCCTAGTTCTGAAGTCAGCACAGAAGTAAGGGTGGCAATAGTGTGACCCCCCCCAAAAAAACAACCACAACAACAACAACCTTGCAACTCCCTTTTGGGTCAGGACCCACAATTTGAGAAACTCTGGTCACCCCTGTGAAATCTGTATAGTATAGGGTAAAAGCACACAAAAGACCAGATTTCATGGGGGGAGACCAGATTTCACAGTCTGGGACACATATTTCATGGCCGTGAATTTCGTAGGGCACTATGCATACAAGTTATGATGAAAACAGATAAAACTACTAGAAATAATCAAATGGTTAATTTATTTCACACAGAAGCATTAATGTTGGAGTCCTAAGGCAAAGTGTGATTGTTTTTTCAGGCCACTCATGGCACAAAGACCAGTAAATTAACAGTAAGAGTAGCCGCATACATGAAAAAGAAGGAGGGAATGGAAACGCAGCAAACTGAAAGCCCTTTATCCTCCTTCCCAGTCCTCGGTTCTCATAGTTTTGTCTGGCAAGGAAAGCAGGGAATCTGTCTGACATTCAGATAATTACTGATGTATTGCTCTCTTGCAGGCAAGTAGCAAGAGCAGCTGCATGTTGTAGCCAGAGCCAACTCCTCCCCCCATGTTTTCCCATGCCTGACTGCCTCATGTGGAGTGGTGATTGCAGAATGTCTAACTATTGAATAAACTAGGGTTGGGTTGCAAGACAACACTAGGTTTTATTAGAAAAATGTTTACTGTTGCATGAAAAAGCCTTTAAAAATCCCCACTTATTTAGCAAGTCATTTGATTATGTGTATAATAAATACAAATAAATGTGTACACTACAGTTGTAAAAGTGCCATCTTTTATGAGTTTGGGAAGAGTGACCCACCTCCTCATCTATCAGGCTTGTAAATTCTGCCTCCATTCATCTGGTTAACACCTGTGATTCAGTTGGCCCAGGCTCAGCTGTGGACAAGAATCCAGGGCCTAGACAGTAAGAGGGATTCTGTTTTATTGTGCTGCTTTTTGACAGGTCACATTTCTTTCCCCCTCCCACTTTACCTGGCTAGACTGGGGATTAGTTTTACCTGAGAGACACAATACCGGCATTATGGTATAAAACAATCCCTGTAACGAATCAATACTGTCACCATTGGTCCCTGTATCAGGCCTGAATCACCACAACAATGAACCAGGCCCTGCTAAGAGCAATGTTTCTAACTCAGACCAGCCTAGGGTTGCCAGGCATCCCTGGACAGGAACGCCTGGTCGAAAAGGGATCCTGGCAACTCCGGTCAGCACAGCTGACCAGGCCGCAAAATGTCCAGTTGGTCGCAGCGGGGCAGGTAGGCTCCGTGCCCGGCTCCACGCAGCTCGTGGGAAGTGGCCGGCATGTCCCTTCGGCTCCTAGGCGGAGGGGCGGCCAGGGATTATTCACACACTGCCCCCACCCTGAGTGCCGGTTCCGCAGCTCCCATTGGCCAAGAGATCAGCGCTGCCCAGAGCCTGCACCCCAAACCCCCTCCCATGCCCCAATCCCCTGTCCCAGTCCTGAGCCCCCTCCCGCACTACAAACCCCTCGGCCCCAGCCCAGAGCCGCCTCCTGCACCCCAAACCCCTAATCCCCCGGGGCTTCAGAGAAGGGGCAGGGCAAGGGTGTTCAGTTTTCTGCAATTAGAAAGTTGGCAACCCTAGATCAGCTTGTAGGGGCCACTGTGATAGACCCCTACTTATAGTAATGCCAAATTCATGTTCCCATTTATCTTTGCCTTCTAGATGGAATGTAAATCAGAGGTCCTGACAACATGTGTTCACTAAAGATCCTATTAGTGAAAGAAGTGGTATAGGTATAGGGTCCTGTCCAACTTCAAGTTTGAGTAGTTCCTGAATTCCTCCTGAAAATTCACCAGATATGTGAATCTATGTAGTCATTGTCACTTTCTGTCATAAATTGCTGTGTAGTATTAAATATTTGCCGTGTTCCACCCCACAGTTGGATGCACTTCAGTGATGGGTGAAATTACTCCTGTATATACTATTTGCACAGTGCTTTGGAATCCTTCGAGATTTAATGTGTGTGCATTTCCCATGAGCCAATGGAAATTGTAGGGTTTTTTAAAGCAGGAGACATGAGGCACTGTATAATGCACATTTTGACTCATCTGATTGGAATGCACAGCTACTGTTAGGGGACCTCTGTAACTGATCATACTTAACTTAAAAAGACAACAAATAAGCATTCACACAATAAGGATCAAGGTGTCCACAGTTACTGTTTATATATTTTGTTTACTGTTTAGATGGAAAGTTAAAGCAGGATGTTTGTGTAACACTTTTATTTGAATATGAAACAGCAACAAAACATGCAACTTGATTCATTATAGAGAGATCTGAAGGTAATAATCCAACAATCTTTCTTTAGAAAGAGAAGATATTTAAAAAAAGAAAAGGACATGAACATTTCCTACAAACACAAAATGATAAAAAGGTGAAGTGACCTAATTCATGCCATTACTGATGTCCTCAAACCCTTTGACATGTCCAAATGTATTAAGTTGTTGGAGGGATTTTCAGTTCCTCCAGTATGACACTTCTTATTGGGCCTTATCTTTCTAAGGGATTGTGTGATTCTTCCTTCAGAGTTGTTTGATGAAGTACTTCCAGTAACATACATCTGGCAACAGTTGTGGTCTACATTTCTCAAGTTTGTCTGTAGATGTTGGTGTGAGTGAGCAAAGGTTAAGTCAGTCTGCATCATCAAGGTACATTTTTGTTCTAGAGAAAGACCATATGACAGGAGCCATCTTGTGGTAGTTTCTGTTGCAAAAAAAATGTGGAATTTTTTTTTTTTTTTTGGTATTCTTTTGGTTTTTTTAAAGTCTGTTACTCTTGGAAAGCTGTAGTTAAGGTTGCAGCAACATTTCCATTATAATTTCTTCTGTTCATTTATAAACATTTTATTTTGGGTCAAATTTGACACCTTTTAGTTGGCTAACTCATGGGAATTTTGTAGTTCTGTCAAGTCTCTTGCACTGAGCAAGTGAAACCCAGAATCAAAATAACTCAACTGCTTACTCACAGAGAATTAAGATTTGATATGTGCATAACTATTCAGTCATCAGCTAGATAAAAGCTAGCTTGGGTATGTCTACACATACTGCAATTAAAGTCCCTAATTATTGTGCAGCAGTAGCTTTAGAGGATAGGCCAGTTCTGATGACCATTCACTTCTTGGTCTCTCTGCTGAGGTCAGGTGCCAGTTATGAAGTATTTTGGGATATGGACACTTATTCACAAAGCTGGGCAGAGACCAACATGCTGTTATGGACTGGGATGTAGGCAGTCAGGTCTAGTGGGCAGTGCAGGCATACAGGTTGGGGAACAAAGCCAATGGTCAGCACTGCCAGTTACCAAAGTCAGGTGTCAAGCCAGAGTCAGGGTCAGAAGTCAGAAGTCAGGGTCGGAGCCAGGACTGGTCACGGAGGATTGGAGACGAGGCAGAAGGAGAGGCAAGGATCAAGCTCAGTGGGAACAGAAGCAAAGGTGGAGGTAAGGCAGGAACCAGGAACAGGGTTGGGTGCAGGAGGCAGGCACAAGCAAGGTGCAATGCAGCCACAACAGGAAACCACCTTGTTGCTCAGACAAACTTCCTTTTCCTTCTCCTGGCTTAAATAGCATAGTTGGACCAATCAGTGGAGCCAGGTGAGCCTCCAATCAGAGGTCCCGTTGGTGGTGCCTTGGCTGGGGCTATAGCCCTGGCAGCTTCCCAGCCCACCTGGTTTTAGTAGTCATTGGATGGAGGCCAGGATGTGGCAGCTGTCTAGGGACTCCTGGGGCTGGGTGCACAGCCTGGGACATCACACACACTCATTTCACAGAGACTATTGACCAGCTGTCAGATACTTGCACTGGTTAAATTAAATCAATTCAATAACAACTTCCGTTAAACCAATGCAAGTTTTATGTATCAGCTAGTCCTTAGTCATCATTTTAAAGTGATAACTTCTTTAAATAATGCTAAATTAGGTCAAGTCTGATTTCTCTTGGACTGTCTATCTATTGCAGTGGCTTTATAGCTAAAGATATGATGATGATTTGAACATATAGGACAATTATGCATATAGAAATCACACAGAGTTTGTACAGATTGTTATGGGGCTGAGAGCATAAGGAATCTACATTCTCTGCTTACTTCATCCTGTAAAAGGATATAGTTACAAACAGATGACAAAAGGCTTATTTCAAAAGGTGCCATTCCTGGTTTGTTCTATTCCTTAAAGCAAGACAGGGCTGAAACAAAGACTGTTCCTTTGTTGGGAATGTGAAAACCTGGAAGAGGAGTTCTGAGAGGAGACTGATTATTTACTCCCACTGTAATGGGATGGAGGTGGTTGGGCAGATAATATCAAGAAATTCCTTTGGAATAGGTTGTGTGGTTTTACTGTGGCTTTAAGAGAATTAATAGACTTTTCAGGGTGTTCAAGCTGACAGTTGGTTTTAGGTTAGGTTCTCAACCCATGGCCCATGGGCCAGTTGCAGCCCAGTCAGCACATAGCTGCAACCCATGTGACATCTTCCAGGCCATACAGGTAGTATATATATTGTGTGGATTGCTGACCTGAATTTATGGGCTAGTTTTACTGTGGCTCGCCACTGACCTGAGCAGAAGATATTTTAGGTTCTTGTCGCAATTCAGGCTACAGGGATTGAGAACACAGAGAGTTCAATATCGTGAGCAGACCAACTTGTTAAGATCTTTATTAAAATGAATGAAAGAAGAATAAATGTTACAAAACACAGAATCACAAAGAAGTAATACAATTCTATGACCCCTGGTGGTAACATCTCTATTCTAAAAGACTACTTAAGCTAGCATACTCAGACCCTTCCTTGAAGACCTGGTAGTAAGAGACAGAGGACCAGCCTCGTCTCTGGCATGCCCAAGGAACTGGTGGTCCAGGCTTCCCAAGTTGGTAGGGATTAGGTTCGAGTGTTGAGTAGCTAAACTGTGTTGCAAAGCTGAGCTGATAGCTTGATAGAAGATAGGAAAAAGCGACCCCCCTGCATGGTTGTTTGCCCTCTTATAGGGTCCTGGTACTGCCCACTACCACAATCTAGACCCAACCTATCATGCTCAAATCTTATTTCCTCACCCACATAAATCTTCAGGTACACTAACTCTATAGGTTAACATATTATGACATATACTCATACGTATTAGTATCAATGATCGCATTCCTGAAATCGTTACCCTTGGCCCAACTCGTGACTTCCATGTCCTGCAGTGTGCCCTGCAGTTACCAGTCTGCTCCAGAACTAAGGTAAACAGATTCAGTTCTTTGTTCAGTTCCCCATTCAGTTCCCCAAAATTAAGGGGGGGCGACCAGTAGACCCTTTATCTATGCCAAAGGTTGCAAACACTCATACTGACTTGCTCTAGCTAATCATACAGGATACAGGCCTGTAGGTTACTTGCATTACAGCCAACTATTATGGATAACTCTTATTAATATCATAAACTGGCATTCAACATAAACAAAACCCAAGAAAATACTATGATTCACTAATAATAAGATATGAAAATAATATGAATCAAACCAAAAGAAAACATATTGTGCAATATTGCAAGCTAGCAAACTGGCCTTATGGGCTACAGGATGCAGCCCACATAACACAGAGAGCTACATATGCGGCCCACAGTGGTAAATAGGTTGAGAACCACTGGGAGTGATAGACTGACCTGAGTTAAGATGCTCTGTATATCTGTTAACTATGTAACTAATGAAGAGTGTTGTTAAATTACTAGCAATGAATTATTATTAAGACTAGGGGATTACTTGAATATAAAACAAGACAGGCTGGAGGCACTGGATAAAAAGTAGAGCTGGTCAGAAATTTTTTGACAAAATATTTTTTCAATAGAAAATGCTGATTTTGTTGAAAGTGATACTTTTTGATGAATTTCCCATTTTGAAATTTTTTTGAAAAAGAAGTTTTTTAATTGTCAAAATGTCTTGTTTCAACCTTTTTGAAATTAAAAGTTCTGATGTTTAATTTGAAACTTTAAATTAACAACCTGTTTCAAAATTTTAGTTTAAAAAAAAAAACAATTTTAAAAGTCAAAATCAAAATAAAATGTTTCAACTGACCCTATAAAAAAATTCAGATTTTTAGTTCTCAAAAGTTTTCAAGATTCTGACTTTGTCCCAATTCGAGATTGGAAAATTCTTTCAAAAATTCTCATGAGATGGGAAAACTGTTTCCCACTGAGCTCTCATAAAAGATCAGGCTGCTTCTCATTGGCAGAGAGGACAGCTTGGCTTAATGAGACAGACTCATGGCTAGGGAACACATGCAGAAGTGGGGGAAGATCAAGGCTACTGTATCGTGTAGGATCCATATAATACTAGTAACATAAGGTTATAACCTGTCTAATGGTGATTTTATAAAGAGTAGTTTGAGGCATGATCATGCATTTCTACAATCTGTTTTAATTATTTTTCTCTATTTTTTTCTCTAGGAAAAGGGAAACAACCTATCTTCCAACTTTAAGAGAGGCAGAAATAGGAGAGGTATCCTGATCTAGGCACTTGGTCAAAAGTGAGGGAATGAAGAGATCCTTTCCCAAAAAGTGAGTCTGGTGTGATAGTCGTGAATACTAGGAGTATGGGAAGAGCATAAAGACTAAAATATAGGTTATATGTAGGTACAAGTGGTTATACTGCTTACAGAGGAAAAAATAGTTTTAAATGCACAGGTCTCTGAAAAATAAATGATCAAAACTAATGAATAAGAGTCATAACAGTTTCATATGAGCTATTCCCATTTCCATACCTAATATCTCACCAAAGTTCAAAGAGGCTTCTTTAAAAAAAACCAGCTCCTGTGAATCTAGTGCTCTTCAAAGACACCTATGCTTTATTCTAAGGATTATAGTATGGCCTGTATCTATACATATGTGAGTCAGACTCAAAAGTGCCAGTTTCTGATCCGAAATATCTTGATAGTTCCACCATGGTCATTGCACTGATTTCAATGCAATTTTCTAGATTTATCGGATGTAACAGAGATTGCTTAATTTTGCAGATTCTTTGGTATTAAGAACTAAATCATCAATAAATGTTGGGAATTTCAATCTTTCTTGGAAAGAAGCTGTGTCACATGAGAAATTTGAAAAGCAGAGAAATTGCTAGGAGACAGTCTGAATGTAGTCTGTTTTCATGAGAGTACAGTTGTAAAATGTTGTACTACTCTGCCTCCCATCAACTCTTTAAAAGCTGTTGAAGGTTATCATTTAAAAATTGTCTAAAAAAAGACATTTAATCTCATAATTTTCTTCTTCTAGTTTTTTAGCACGTCCTGGTTTCACTTCCCTCTGATAATCTGGTGATGGGTGATCTTACAAACCTGGATAGATTTCAGACACAGGCTGGCAGCCCCCTATTGATGTCAGGAACAAAACATATAGGGCCAGATTCTCAGTTGGTGTAAATCAACATAGTTCCACTGAAGTAAATGGAGCTATGTTGATTTACACTGGCTGAAGCTCTGGCCCATAAAACCTAATTCTGACCCGGAAACTCCCATTGACCAAGATGACACTAGCCCTACCTCCACAGGTTACAGTTGTTTTATTCAAATGTACCAGGACCACACTTTGAAGTGGATTAGGAAATATTTAAATTAGAGAGTCTGGATGAAAACGTTATGATACTGTCTTTTGGAAATTTATTGGAACAGCAGACTCTCTCTCCCTGCCCCTTTTTCCACTTTGGTGCATTAAGTTAGTGTTTAATTTGCTTGAATTAAACCTTTTGCTTCTATTCTATGGTAAACTATTTGTTCTCTAAAAATATTATCCTTTGATACAGACAAATGAGACATTCCCCGAATCTGTGGGAAAATGTGAACTCACTTTTCAGCCAGAAAAGCCCTGTGATGTAATACCCATAGGGAGTGTATATTGGTGGCAGAGCTTGATCAACATTAATCAGTGACATTTCTTGTGAATTCATGCACTAATGAGTGTTGGCCCATTCCATCATTTCCATTGGCTTCAAGGCTTTTATTTGCTGCTCCTTCTATGTAAGTAGACTTACATTTCGTCTGGAGCAGTATGATATTTATTTTTTTTACAATGACCAGCAGATACAATTAAACTAGACAAGCTAAACTTTATTAAGGGCATATGCACTAGCTTCAACTCTTCACATTCACCATCTTGTTCTTCACTGGTCTTACCTCCTCTAGCTCTCTCCAGTGCAGAGGGCCAAACTCTGGTCTCATTACACTGGTATAAATCTTCAATAACCCTGTGACAGAGTTCACTCACCAGCACAGCACCTCCTTCTGGTTGTCTCAGGGATTAGCTCTCTCAGCCAGTGCACCCCCTCCTGGTGGTGTCTCTCCCATGACCTTCTTTGCCTGCAGACCTGTCTCAGCCCAGGAACCGCAGCGTCCTTTTCATGACTCGGCCCTCTGGCAGATTCCCCCATTCCGGGGGGAGAAGGAGGAAGTATCCCAGTTCAACAGTACAGCCACTTCCCCAGTGGCAAGTGGGGGGGGGGCAGGCCCACCCACTACTCTGGGTCCTGACTAGGGTGACCAGACAGCAAATGTGAAAAATCGGGACGGGGGTGGGGGGTAATAGGAGCCTATATAAGAAAAAGACCCAAAAATCGGGACTGTCCCTATAAAATCAGGACATCTGGTCACCCTAGTCCTGACCCAGGGACTCCTGTTCCCCTGGTCCCTCCCAGTAACTACTCTGTCCAAGGTGCTGCTCTTCCTGCAGCCCAGGGGAACACAGTTCTCTCTCCTTGGGCTCCCTGCAGCAACTGACTGTCTCTGGCCCTGCAGTTCCTTTTTTGGAAGCCCGCTGGGCTCTGACTGGCTGCTCTGTGCAGCCTTTCTCCAATTGGCTGCTCCTTGCGCAGCCTCCCAGGCTGCTTTTAACACCTTCCTTTCGGGTGTGAGGTGAAGACACCATCACAAACCTCACTAAAACCAATTGAATTATAACATCTTTGCACCAGATTAATGGAGATCAGAATCTGGTCCAACATGTTTTATGAAGGGAATTATTTAAGATACTGTACTTTGTACCAAGTCTGACTGAAGTCATCTGGTTCTCTTCAGTAGATAAGTTCATGCAAAAATGGTAACTTTGGGTAGGTGGACTGAGAGAATGGATCACTTCCTGATTCAGCGGAAAACACATTGTAGTCTATTAACATGGAGGCCTAGCCTCATGCCATCTGCACTTTCACTACATTTTCCAGTGTGCAGCTGTTTTTGTCCTGCTTTCTGAAGCAGTTCACCTTTGAGCAGAGTATCTGTGGAAAATGGAAGCCCTAAAAGCAAACACTGAGCAGGAGTTTGCAGTGTAGCTGGAGGTTAGACTAGAAACTTCTATGTGTTCTTTACTACATCAGTTACTGCCACGCCTGCTCTGATATTAGTATTGACATTATTTTATCAAAGCCATGAATTCTAATATACAAACTGTTCTCTTATTTGAATACATTTCTTCTGAAACTTAAGCTGACATTTTGAAGAAAATATATTTGATTTAATTTTGTTGCTTCCGTTCCTAAAATGTTTACAAGAGTAGACTTTAAAAGCTACATAGAACATTTTTACAGGGAGGCTTAAACCACAGCTATTATTTATATCAACATACAATAATTACATAACTGCAAAGGAATGGCACTGTGATATTTTAAGCATTAAGGCAGGACATGAAAGACGCTGTCTAATATGTTTAGGCAAGATGCTTAATGTCTAACGTCTTCAGCCACTTCAGATATTAAGAGGATCACTCAATGTTTAAAAATATATTCTTGAAATTTCTGCAAGTTCTTTCTATGTGAAGGGATTAATTTCACAATTTAGTGCTTTAGTTGAAAGCCCTTATGCTCTTTTTTCTGTCCATCATAGTAACTCTGAAAGCATCCTGTAAGTTCCAGTCACCATAGAGTATGTTATTGCTATTAAAATAATGATCTGTTTAAACAAAAAATAAAAACTACGACTATTTTGTGTGTGTGCCCTTTGATTTTTCTCAGTATAATGCTATGGCATTATGCTGAGAAAAATCAAAGAGCACACTCACAAAATACACATAGGAGAGAAGTTTGGCTCAAGATGACATAGAAATCTGGTGCCTTATGCAAAATGGTAATTGAAAGATTTCCAAATAGCGATGCTCCATATGGTTATATGAATGGAGGAAGGGACAGAATAGAATACTTCTTTCCACCAGTAAACTTTAGTGAAATGTTGGCAACATAATTTGACATTTAACAGTGTTTTTCAGTGGATTTTTTTTTAATCTAATGCAGTTTTGCTAACTGTAGTACAGTACTACAGTTTCACAGGCCTTAGTCTAAACAACTATCAACTGTAGTATATTTGTCCCTTATGTCACTGTCTAGCTAAGACATTTCTGCATTTTTTAAAATTTAGTTTCAAATTTCTTTTAGTGCTTGTGAAAGCTGCCAGTTTGACTGACATCCTTGGAGTCTGAAGCCCTCTGCTAACAGTTACAGCAAGGACACTAGCAGCAGTGCAATCTTCACTTTGCTGCCTTGTCAGTATGTCTCTACCTTGACCCAAAACTAAACTGGAATCTTCATGACGGGAGTCTCCATACTCAACCAGTCCTTGATCTCTTTGTTGAGACTGCTAGAAAGGGAACCAGTTAATGTCGGGGTTTGGGTTTTCTGGTAACACTCTCAGGTCAAATTAATCAAGGGCTAATAGCTCAATTGAAGTACAGGTCATTTGGGTGACCATAAACAATGCATTTACATAACTTCAAATATTTGGGGTTAGTTAGGCAAGTGGAAGAGTAGACTGGGAATTCCCAGGCTTTCTAAAATTTGTGGGGTTTGGGTTGGGAAAAAAGAGGTTATTTAAACCTTTAACATCAGGGTAAAAGCTCTTACTTTATAGGAATAAGAACTAGAAAATCATTGGGGAGCCATAGGGATTTAATCCAGTATAGACAATCTCCTCATTTGGGGCCTGGGGAAGAACTAAACAAAGGCCAATTAAAAGGATCAGCCAAGATCTATCTTGTATGCACTGGCCCACATCCTAGGGTGCAGTGCAGCACAGCCTATTTGCACCTCGCTAATTGTAGATTCTGGACCTTAAGCCATTGTAGTTGTCTTTTGGAAGATCATCCCAGTGTTGGGATTCCTCTGGTAGTCTAGAGCCAGCAGAGTGGCTCCCATGCCACCCATTCCCACCAACTTCTGGGTACTGGTGTGGAGGGTGAAGCTGTGAGGGAGCTTAGCTGGGGCTTCCATACACTCAGTGAGTCTCACCTGCCATAATGGCTCACTAGGGCTATTGCCAGATGGTGTAAAATAGATCAGCCTAAGTTACATCAGAGGATTTGCCCAGCATATAGCATGGGGATGGGTACACCATAAGACAGTGTTTCCCAAATTTGGGACGTTGCTTGTTTAGGGAAAGCCCCGGGCGGGCCGGGCCGGTTTGTTTACCTGCCGCATCCGCAGGTTCGGCCGATTGCGGCTCCCATTGGCCGCGGTTCTCTGCTCCAGGCCAATGGGAGCTGCTGGAAGCGCGCGGGCCGAGGGACGTACTGGCCGCTGCTTCCAGCAGCTCCCATTGGCCTGGAGCAGCGAACCGCCGCCATTGGGAGCCGTGATCGGCCGAACCTGTGGCCGCGGCAGGTAAACAAACCGGCCCGGCCTGCCAGGGGCTTTCCCTAAACAAGCGGCAACACAAGTTTGGGAAACTGCCATAAGAACCGGGACAGAACAGAATATATGGAATAGAGAATCAGAGCAGGGCAAAGGCCCATCCCTATTCTGGGCATAGCTATGTGCTCCTCACCTGTAGCCAAGGATCTTGGCCATTCTGTCCAACCAATAAAGAGTTCTGCCAGTTCAAATCTTAACAATGAATTCCATTATTCAAGTTCAATTCAGCAATCTCAAGCCTGGTCTTGGGACATATTTATACTTTTACAAGAAGTGTTTGCCCAGTTTTAGTCAGGATTTCCATGGCATTTCTGCCAGGCTCTTTAACAGTGAGAGCAATCTAATGTTCCCCTGTTCCATATATTATGAGAAGGAACCAATAACTGTCAGGAATCTGTGGCTGTGAATCGCAATAGGATGTGGGGAGTTTCTTTGGGGTGTTGCAGTGGATAATCTATTCTGGAGAGGGGAAAGGAGAGCTAGGGTTCAAGAGTTGGGGATAGTCAGAGTATTTTAGTGAGGGATGAGAAACTGAAGGAACTGGCTTATTTTCAGTTCCCCATTGCAGTTCATTGAAGTTGAAGAGCTGGATTGACAACTCTGAAAAATGAATTGATACATTTCAGGCAATGACATATTCAAGTGTCCCTACTCTGTCTCACTAATGTACTTAACCATCTGCTGAAGGAACTGCCTTTACTGGTGCAACGGGAGGTTAATCTCTAGGCCCATACAATCTTTGACCTCTGCTGCAATTGGCAGGAACACTACCAATTGCAATGATTATTTCTTATTATGTACACATCTTCCCACTGGGAAATGGATGGAGACAGCTAGCTTGTTTCATGTACTAGTAGTAATAAACAGCTACCAGGTGACAATGGCTTTCATTCACTGTTGAATATGCTTTGGTGACCTACAGCTGAAAAGCCATATATCTCATTGGTTGTGACCAAAACTTTCCAGTCCTTAGTCTATTCTATATAGGTTCTTATATCATGCTTATCTCCATAGTATCTGCGCACCTTGACTTCAGTTATATTACTCTGACAATTCCGGCATATTGTACAGTGGTAGAAATCATGTGACATAATTATTTCTGTGTAATGGTAATTTGTCATGAAGTGGGAATTTTCTGTACATTTTTTATGAATCCTAGGCATGCCTCAGTTTCCTTATGTATGTTGCATTGCTACCCAATGGGTGCAAAAGGGTTAACACTGCTCCTGGAACAATGCAGGAGACAGGAGATGCGTGGCTGGAATGACTGGGTCATTAAGGAAAACTTGAAACCGACCCAGATCAACAGAAGATCCAACAAGACAAAAATACGCCCCCCCAACAACTGAATAATCAACACCTAATCACAGGAAACTCCAGCAGGCAGAGGGGACCCAAAGCACCCTGTATTCACACCCTACACACTATTGTAATAATCTTTGTACTAAATATGTCTTATGACTTGAAAATTCGCTGATCATTAGCATTCTTGCATGATGTGTGTACATGACGTGTCTGAAGAGTTATGAGTATATGCTGGAATTATGTTTAATGTGTGTGTCAACCAGACATGTCGGGGGAAGAGAGGCTGTTAAATAGGTTTATCCTAAACAAAGGAATGTGTGTTTACCTCAATTTACATATAAGCAGTAAACAGTCCCATCAAAGACAGCAGGGGAAGGAGATGGCAGGAAACACCACAATTTGCATTTCAGCAAATACCAGTGGGGAAGAAAGAGCATGGAGCTTCCTTCACCACCAAAATCCATGATGTCTTCTGCGCAGCTTGAATGAACTTTACTTTGAGGGATAACCTTTAGAAGATTCAGAGTTACAGTCTAAGAGGTAACACAACCCCACACTGGTCTGGATTACATCCTAGAACATTACAGTGGTGCAGGGAGCAGGGACTACACTTGCTTCTGTATTCTGTTTAAGCTCCTTATTCTAATACCCAAACCACTTGGTAGCTTCTCTCCTGCCTACATCTCTGCCCTGATCTCCGTCACTATATCCTCTGCTCAAGATTCTCTCCTGACCACTTGTCTTCCTGTCACAGCCTTCTTTCACAAAACCTTCTACATCTGGAACAACCTCCCAGATAATCCGATATTCCTTTCTCCTTTAAGAAATGTATGAAAACTCACAGGTTGTATGAAGCAATCCAGCTGTTGTGACCACATTCTTTTCTATTTTGAATTGTGCCTTTAGGTTCAAATCCTGAAGTCTGTACTAGGCAAAGCTCCCAAAGAAATCAATGGGCGCTTTGCCTGAGTGAGAACTGTGTGATTTGTCCCTTAGGACCAGGGAATTGTGTTTCATACACGGGAAATCAACTGTTACACAACATCAGCAATCTATATGCCGCTATCAATAATGTTTATTTTAAAATGTCTGTCTAGACTCGTGGTGGGCAACCTGCAGCCCGTGGCCCATCAGAGTAATCTGCTGGTGGGCCACGAGAAGTTTGTTTACAATCATTGACCGTCTGCAGGCACGGCTGCCTGCAGCTCCCAGTGGCCGCGGTTTGCCATTCCCGGCCAATGAGAGCTGCAGGCTTCAGCTCCCATTGGCCGGGAACGGCGAACCGCAGCCACTGGGAGCTGCGGGCGGCCGTGCCTGTGGACAGTCAATGTAAACAAACTGTCTCACAGCCTGCCAGCATATTACCCTGACGGGCTGTGTGCAGCCTGCGGACTGCAGGTTGCCCACCACTGGTCTAGTCTCAACAATATAGTTAAATTTTGATTCTTACATACTGAATAAGAAAACAAGAGTTTTCATCTCTTCATGTAACGACCTATATCAAACATTGCCTTATATTACTACTAATGAATCAATTCAATTTCCACAAATAATAATGTGGCAGTGAGTCTAGTCATTCAAAAATTGTACAACCACCCACAAACTTAGACAAGAGAGGGAGAAAGAGACACAGAATTTTTGCCACAAAATAAATTGAAAAGTCTACTATGCAGACACAGCATGTCCTTAGGCTCAAAAGTAGTAAGCTAGCTGTATGTTAATAGGAAAGAAGGCATAGTCTCTTCCCCCTATAGGCCCCGCAAACTCCATGGCAAGCTTGACCCATATTCTGCAGCAAGACCCCTGGCTGATGTGACACTCAGTGTAGCAGATTAGAAATGCTGCTGCAGCAACTTCAGATAATTTTTTTTAAAATGAGGTTTCTACTGAATTAAATATGA
>NW_020664372.1:32267459-32281325 GCF_002925995.2 Terrapene triunguis
GATTGGCGCCGCAAGCCTGGGAGGCGGGAGAAGTGGAGCGGCCGCTGCGCTGAGAGAGGGAGTCTGAGCCGCAGGTGTCAGCGCGCCGCCAGCAGCCCAGCCCAGGAACGCTGTAAAAAAAAATTGGGGACACCGCTTTTTGGTGCCCCCAAATCTTGGCGCCCTAGGCAACCACCTAGTTTGCCTTAATGGTAGCACCAGCCCTGTTCCTTGTGTTGTTTAATTTTATGTTGGCCCTAATTTTCAATATGCTGCCGAATTCTGTGTTGAAAACTTATAACTGCATTGTAGAAGGGTTTTGGGAGGCTGGGGGGAGAGGAGACAAAGCTTTGGCAGCTGGGTAGGATGTTGTTGGGGCTAGTGGCCCTGGGGACAGTTTGGGAAAGTGGTTTGGGATTGTGGGTAAAGCATAGTATCTGGATGTTTCTGTTAAAATAATCCGTAGTAAAAAGTGAAAGACAAGGGTCCCAACAGAGAACTTAAGAGAATATTTAATATTCATGTACAATAGTTTCCAAAAACATTGCACTATGACTCGATCAGATATCATGCAACTCCTGTACTAATCTCTATCAGGACATGTGTATTGCCACCAAGAGGTTAGGTTCCAGAATAAAGCAATAGGGAGTCCAGCATTTTATGGCATGTTTGTTTTTAAAGAGAAGGTTACATTATATGTTTGCTTTGGGGCATGGGATGATATCAAATTGTGTATGTTTTACTAATTTTATGGCATGCTTTGGGAAAAGATAAGTGTGTGACACAATTTAATTTCAAAGCCATGAATGCCACACTTTGGTCAAATTCTGGTCTTAGCTACAATGGTAAAAATCCAGAGTGGCTCCATTAAAGGAGATGGATGAATAATTTTGTAATTAATAATTTATTTAGGTCCTGATTCTCCACTACGGCCAAGACACCGCTCAGAGATACGGTGGCTGCAGGGCGCCAGTTTCAGCTCCCTGATCTTCGGCCATCTGACTTCAGCAGAAGTTAGAGTGAGTAAATTCTGCCATAGACCTTACACCAGTGGAGAATCAGGCATTATGGATCTCTCTATTGCCCCTCCCCACCCCTTCTTCCCCTTTTGCTGGGGACAGGTGGGATGACTAGTGCCAGAGGCCGCACAGCTGTCAGGGTTTCACTCCTGGGGACTTCCTCTATGCAAGGGGAATTCTCCACAAACTATCTCCTGGCATATTTAGACCACACATTATATGGTGTAAACTGGCCTCAGTGGACTGGAGAATCTAGGCCTCCATGAATTTTGCCTGTCTTTCTGTTTGTGAAATATCTGTGACTAACTTGGATTTTTTCCACAGTTCTTCAACATACGATTTCTATGAATAAAATTTGCATTTGTAAGTTATTTGTGGCCAGTTTGTTTTGAATTTGAAACTTAAGAGGATATTTGTTTTGATTGGACACATCATATGATGTTTCTGTTTTCTGACTAGGGACCCTGCAAAACACTTAAACATGAGTCAAATTGACTTCTTTGGGACTGCATATGTAAGTAAAGTTATTCACATGTGTTTTCTGGGTTGGGCCTAGATGAGTGTGTCACGCTGTCTAGAGTGGCTCACAACTGTGAGTGTCAATCTCAGATCAGACTGTCAGAAAACAGGGCAGACATCCCAAACTGGTGGTGTGTTTTATAATTAGATTTCACCAAGCCAGTAACAAATGTAAGCTCTTGGATCACTACATTAATCTTATCATGTAGTCACAGACCGTCCCCTTAGGCACTCCAGCCTATCCTGCCACCCAGACAAACTGGACTTAGTGATAATGGTTACATAAACCAAAAATCACATCGCATCAGGTTATTCCCAACCCCAAAGGATCAGCCACTTACTCTGGATCAATTGGTGCTTTGGATCTCACACCAAAGACAATGCTGACAGCCAATTCTATAGTAAACTAACTATAGTTTTACTAGCTAAGAAAAAAGAATGAGAGTTATTGAGAGGTTGAAGCAGATAAAATATAACAACAGGTGAGTCAAAGTTTATAAGTCCAAAATTATAGCAGTTGATGTAATAAACTGCTAGTTTCCCAAAAGTCTTTTCAGGGAACCCAGATGTTTCTGGGGATCTCCACTTCACACTTGGTATCTTCCCTATAAGAATCTAAACACTCAGAGATTCAGGATCATTCTTTGAATCCATATTTATATCTTCTTCTCACAGAAGACAAGCTGACAGTCTCTCTAAGCACGTGCGTTTTCCTTTGATGCCGATGAGTAGGAAATGCAGACTGAGTCTGTGAATTCCCATGGTTGAACACAATGGCCCTCGCTCTGAAGTTAGCACTCTTCTTCATTTAAATTTCCAAGGCTCCAATTGCATTTGATGAGTAACTTAATTTAAGGGTATACACAATGTAAAAGGTAATGTAATAGCAAACAACAATCCTTCATTAGTTTTCATGAAGTTTACACATCAAGTACATTCTCATTTTAACACACATTGTTGACTAGGGTTAATTAGTTACAGGGATATACATATAATGTGATAGCAATCAACAGGTTATAGATGAGTGAAGACAATATCATTAAACATTTCCTTTGAACTAAACTAACACACAAGTGAATTGGCCTGATTACACTAACCTTTTGACACTCCTTTGATTTCTATTAGTATATGAATGAATTAGCTTGCAGCCCTGTCCTGAACTGGCACCAGGATAGACAGCATCACAGAGTGCAATTCTCAGGACTTGTCTACATGAACAGTCAGTACATGGCAAGCTGGGGTGTAAATCTACAGTGCACTAGCATGCCATACACTAACTGTCTGTGTGGATCCATTTCAAAGTGGAGTAGATCAAAGCACACTAGGAACTGATAGTGTACGGAAGAGTAGAGTCCACATTGACAGTTAGTGTGTGCCACACAATTGCACTGTAGATTTACACCCCGGCTTGTTATGTACTAACTGTTCATGTAGACATGCCTTTGTCTGGGGCAAGTGTTCACTTTTATGATTTAAAAACTCTTTCTGAAAATATTTTCTTAAAATTCCCTTTTTCCCATGAACATCCAAGCCAGCAAACTTGTTTGCTAGAATAGTCTCAGAAAGGGAGCTCAACAGAGTTGCAAAAAAAGTCAAAACACATTCCTTTCCTATTTTTGTTTCAGTATCCACCTGACTGAGAATAGTATTTGGCCAAATGTCTGCAAACCAACCTTTTGTGTCATTTTGTGTAGCCAATTAATATTCTATTTTATTCGGTTTGTGTGGTATTCATAAAGTATTTGGAAAAAAGTTGAACCCATTTGAGCAACCTTTAGAAGTCTGGAATTTCCAAAGACAGTGCTAATGTAGAGTCCATTCTTGTTAAGTGGATATCTTTTGAGATTTTACAGTTCTGAATGTGAACTACTTCTACCTTCTGGCAAATTATTAGTTTCCCTTCTGACACCATGTAATAGTTGAAACAAACGCAAGAACTTAATCACTCTTAGTAAGTTGCCTTATCTATCATTGCCAATAGGTGCCAGTATAGCAACTCGCAGATGAGATAAATACATGCAAGCTGCAAAATTTCTGATTACAAACAGGATAAACTAACAGAGATATTTTGAAGGGTGACATTAAATTGTTCCCTGAACAGTGTTTACTGCATTTCCAAGGAGACACTGAATGGTTACAGAGAAGGGTATAGTTTTGGGAAACTGCTTTCTGAGCAGCAAAAAGGGGAAAAACTTACTCTCTTAAGGAAGCAGGAAGTTTCCATGTCATTCAGAGTGAATGTCAGAGCTCATGGGAGTTTTCTGTGAACAGAAGACAACCATTTGACTTCAGTAGATCTAGTCAATATGCAGGCAGAACATTTAGAAGAGAGACAGCTTTCATAGTAAAATGCTTAAGCTTAAGGCCAGTAGGGAGACTGGATAGCTCAGTGGTTTGAGCATTGGGCTGCTAAACCCAGAATTGTGAGTTCAATCCTTGAGGGGGCCACTTAGGGATCTAGGGCAAAACCAGTACTTGGTCCTGCTGGTGAAGCCAGGTGGCTGGACTTGATGACCTTTCAAGGTCTGTTCTAGGAGAGATATCTCCATTAATTTATTTAAATCTGCACTGCATACATCTTAAAAACTATCAGTTTTCCTACCATTTTATAGCTTTGCAACTTGCCCACATACCATTTTAGGTGCACCACAGGCGAGGAAGAGGAGCAGAGGCTGGCAAGGTGTGTGAAGGACCAGGAAGCGTATAGTGGCATGAGGATCAAAAGGGGCTTACATACCTTGGGAAGGATCAGGGGATTCTTGCAGGAGAAGGCACTTGTCATTCTACAATTCCTGAGTGGCACAGCAGATAAGTGGAGAACTCCACTATGGCAAAGCTTGGAACCCAGACGCCAGGTGCTTCCTCCTGTAAGCCTTCCCCTCAGGACATTGCTTTACCCTCTGCTGCTGCCTTTTCTCTGCTCTTCCAAATGAGACGCTTACAGTTAATGGAATGATTTTGTAGTTCTTCAGTTAATGAATGTATCACTGCTAATGAATCAATGTTAACAAACTGTAATCATTCAGTTCCTATTGCCATGTTCATATGAATGCTGCATACTTACTGCAGAAATGCCACATAAATTTAGGGCTTCGATGGAGGGCTTAGCATATACAATGTGCTGCATGGTACATGGAGCCTTGCCTCTTGGTACTAGGCAGAATGGGTCAGAACCAGAGCAGGTCAGAGGAGGCCAGCACAAGTTGCCATCTGATGACTGTTTTGTGGACTGTGTGAATTAGATTGGTCTCAGTCCATGTTCATGGTAGCCAGTAGCCAGGGGAAGTGCTGCCAATGTTCATGCTTTTGCTATGATATCTGGCATTTTTCATAAAGCCTCGGCACCTGGAATCATGTGATTGTGTGAAACTCTCAGCCGTCATTAAAAGGATTGCAGAAGAAAGCTTGAAAATCTGAATAGGAAAGTCTAAACAACCAGAAGGCAAATAACCCACACCACCTCAACATTTGTTATTTTTAAACCAATATCCTGATTGGGGGTTGACTCATGATTTTTGAAGGCTTAAGGTTGGCAATAGTTTAATAATACATAATAAAACACACAATAAAAAACCGCCACCTCTGCAGTTGGTTGTTAGCAGTGTCTCTGTGGAGGATAAATTATTTAACTGGTATAGTGAGTGAACTCACCCACAGAGGTGGCCCATTGCAGATTGGAATTGATGCTCATTGGCAAGGTGGCACAGGAAAGCTAGCTCTGTCCTAAATCTGGACACACAGATATAGGACTTCAGTTTTCACTGCCATCAGTCTGGTAGTTTCACCTCTACTCCATTTGTAATATAATGCAGCGTTGCCGATTCTTGTGATTTTATAGAAGTCTTGCAATATCTAGTTTTTCTCTAAAGGCCCCAGTTGATGTGAAGTGATTACAAGAGAATTCCAGCTTTCATTAAAAAAAAAAAAAAAGGAAGTGTCTAGCCCTAGTAAGTTTCATGGTTGCAGAGAAAAGCTTGACAATGTGACCTGAGCTCACCCTAGTGGCTCAAAACCCAAAATAAAAACACCCTCAAATTATTAGTATTTTAAATCTCATGATTTTTAAACCAATCTCATGATTTTGGGGGCTTGACTTATGATTTGAGTGCTTGACTCATCAATATAGCAGGTATGACATGTATATAAGCAATATATATTTTTTTACCTGTTGTTCCTCAGGAAATATATCTTATTACTTGTTGCCTGCTGAGAGGAGGCTTGGGGTTATACAGACATGAGGAAACACTCGTCCTGGCTCCTAAGTATTATAATCTAATTCAGACAAAGACAAATCAGTGCAAACACACGGAGGTACTGTTATTACTTCAAGTTGGTTTTGGAATCTTGCAGTGGTTATTTTTGGAAGGCTTTATGGAAGAAATGTGTCTTGAGAAGGGAGTGGAAAATGGAATGTGGTATTTTATTAATTCATTCCGAGGAGCAAAACTTTAAACATATAAAAAAATGTAACTAAAAATCCTGAACAGTTTCTTAACACAGCAACCTTGACTTGTAAATTCAGTGCTCTCTTCAGGAAGGGGTTCCAACTTGAATTTGTACTAAATATATTGCACCATTTTACTATCACACATGACCATGCAGATTGCATGGAGAACAGGAAGTACAGCTGTGACATGAATTCTGATTACATTCTACTTCAAATCCCTAAGCTTGAACCATGTGTCTCCCCAGGTAAAAATATCTGTATTGTACTTGTAGAATTTCACATTAAAACGTGAGGATTTTTTAGTGTGTTAAAATGAATAGTTAATCTCTGGATCAGCAGTGCTAATGCTTTTGGATAATGTTTAGTAATTAGTTCATATTACTCCTTTGGAGGTTGAAGGAGACAAGGGTTAGATGTCTGAGTGACCCAAACAGCTGCATGTTGTCAGATGGTTTAGCTGTGCGGTGACTTTGTAAAATCATTCCAGTTGTTTATAGGTTTGTTTATCAACATTGCTACTGAGCATTTTTCATTATCTGCAACTAGATGTTAAACATGCTTTTGCACTTCTTTGACTTCTGTTGACTACATGTTACTTTATCTTGGCATCGTAGGTCCTTAAAGAGGAATCAAATTAAGGCTTCTGTGTCTGGCTATGTAACATGCATCCTGCAGTCACAAGAGCTTTCTTTTTTTAAACTGCAGTTGCTGCCCCCCATTCCCGCTTCTTTGGCTTCTCATCCTTTCATTATGCTACAGAACCCATCTGCCAATCTTACATCCACCACTGATTAATTGAGACGGCAATATTACACATTTGGGGCAATTATGGACAGATTAATTCAGCGTCTGTATCAGCTTTTACTGGTGCAGACTCTACTGATGGACAGTCTGCCTGGAGAGGAGCTGAAGTGACATGAAATGTTCTTTCTTTCAGAGACCCTGCAGCTGATTAGTACATCTCAAGAAATTGAAGGGTGGCCCGCTGGGGGATATGCTGATTCAGCATATCGTCACTAGAATATAGACTGGTGGGCTGCTCTGAAACTAAAGCTGCCCACCTCCAGCGGAAACTCCAGAGCTGGAGATTGTGTGGGTATGAAACAGTCTCTTAGGGACAAAGAATACCAAACTGGCAAAAAGCAGGGGCCACTCAACCTCTCTTAACATTTAGACCAATCTCAGACACCAACACTTGATATCCTGAGCCACTACTATGAGTCAGAGCCCTGACAACCATCATGGGTGGGGAAAAAGGTATTTATCAAAAACACGAGTGACCAAAGTCAGGAATGCCTTCTCTGAAGACAAAAATCTGTCCACACCTCTCAAGTGTGTGATAGATCAACCAGTAGAACAGCTTGGAATTCCCCTCCCCCTCAAGGAACATTTGATATGTTTTCAAAAAATGAAAACTTTTTTTTTTTTTTTTTTTTTTTTTGTTTTTAAAAAACTAAATTTTTTGTTTAAAAATACCAAGAACCAAAACATTTTGGCTTAAGTGGGTTTGCTTTTTGATTGATCAGAAAACCAGAATCTTTCAGCAAAAATTTTCTATGTTTTTAAAGAAAAAAAACCCCCTATTCCTCCCCCCCAAAAAAGGTTTTACAGAAAATTTTCCACAGCCTTACTGGCTAGTTTTCCAGTAAATAGACTGAATACTAATAATGACTGCCCCGTCCCTAATGTCCGATTCCTAGTCAAAATCACTAGAAAAAGTGGCAAAGACTGTACTTCATTAGTATCTATCCTCTGCCAACATTCTGTATCGCTCTCAGTCAAGAATGTGACCAAGCTAAGGGACAGAGATGGCAGCAGAAATAGACATCTTCCATACAGATATGGTCAAATCTCTGTGGTTTGGAAAACTTTTTCACACAGAAGCTTACTTGCAATAAGAAAAACTAAGAAGAACAAAGAGGATGAAGGAGACAGAAGGGACACACTGAGGAAAAAGAGAAGATGAAGAAGGGAAAGAGAGCAGCGAAAGAGAGAGAAGGGAAAACAAAAATGCCAGACAAAAACACATGTGACTGAAGTCTAGGAGAGCAGGAGTGGAGCGCACTTTGGCTTTGATTCTATTGCTACTCTCAATTTACTGCATTTTGGTGCCTAGCTATCACAATCACTTTTGCTGTATAACATACCACTTCAGCTTTAAACTAGAAGAAGAGTAAGAAATAGCTATATATAAACGGGGATATTCTTAAGGAATTCATCATTCATATTTCAGTGCTTTTATGCAATGACTCATTGGCTGGCAATTAAAAAATTTGCCTCTAATTGTGCACGTGGAAATAAGTGTGTGCGGGAGTTTCTGTGTGCAAAAAGGCTTTTGTGCATGCAAACAGTGTATCTGTATACACCGTTGGAGTCTAGGGAAAGGCCAACTGGACATACTGTCCAAAGGGCTAATTTCTAACCTGAGATTTTAAAGGTAATATTTGTTTAAATACATCTGATGGGGGCAGGAGGTTTTGATTTGTTTTTTAAAACTTGGTTTCTTTGGGTATTTTTTAGCAGCATTTAATACAGTTAATCTGTTTTGTGGTATTGTCTGAAATTAGGTTAAACTGGTTTAGTTTTAATTGAGATATTCAAGCCAAATATCTGTAAAATTAAATCCTATTAAGAATGGAATGTTATTGATATATCCTAGAATTGTTTTGGGTATTTGTCCCTTTCTGTTAATTTATTATGTATGAATATTGTGATAACAGGTGTCACTGTTAACATAGTCTTCCAAGTTGTTTTCTTTAGTGTGCAAGAAAATGTTCAGTCTTGGGCAGACATGCCATTTAGTTGTTAGTAATTTTAGTTATGCAAAGCTCTGTGTAGAGGAGGTGGCCCTTGGAAAAGGAGCTGTGGGAGCAAGCCAAAGAGTTTGCTGTCTGCCTTGGTCTCTGATTGGTGCCAATTCTTGAGGCAGAGTTGCTCCCTGGGAACCAGGCACTAGGCTGCCATTGCTGAAAGAAGGATCACCTGCATGCTGTTTGACCAGCTCTGCTCCAGGAATGGTGTATGTGCAAATAAAAAAGTTGCATTTACCCAGACTCCACTGTGACAGGTCTCCCCGGGGTGCCACCTGGAACTGGGGTACCTCTGAGCCCTCTGACTCACCAGCCTGGGCTCCCTCTCAGCACTGCGTTGCTGTGACATGCTGTGGACCACTCCTGCTCTTACACTTTCACCAGCACAGGCAGGGACACACCCAGCTGCATTTGCATGCAGGCTTTGGCCAGCCACAGCATGAACCAACAATAGAGAGGCTACAGCCAAAATAGCCCCCAGCTCCCCATCCTAAGACCCCAGAGCTGTACCATCCTGCCCTGGTCAAAATCCTGACCAGTATGAATTTATTACTCAGTTCGTCTCTCCCTCAATGTGGAGAGGAATATGTACAATACACTTGTGTTAAGCCAAGCTGAGATTTCCCCCCAACACTTCAGTCAAAGGCACACTGGTTTAGATTAAAACATAAAACAAGTTGATTAACTACAAAAGATAGATTTTAAGTGATTATAAGTGCTAGCAAACTGATCAAAGCAGCTTATCTAGTAAATAAACAAAACTGCAAACTAAGCTTAAGATACTAGAAAGATAGGATATGAATTAGCAATTTCTCACTCTGACTGATGATACAAGCAGGTTTTCAGATTCTCAAGGCACAAGCTGCACTTGCTTTGCAGCTTGGGCTCCCCACCCCCATTCCAAGTCCTTTTCTTCCGGAGCTTCTCTCAGGTGTTGAGTTGTGGGGGAGTGAAGAACAACTGATGATGTCACTCCCTGCCTTGTACAGCTTTTCCATAGGGCGGGAACCCTTTGTTTCAAACTTGGTTCCCAGACCAGTCTGTGGGAAAATACAGGTACCCAAGATGGAGTTCAGAGTCATGTGGTCTGGTCATATACCCTGGCAGAGTCATGGCATTGCAGCCACCATTATTTACAGACTGGCCGAAACGTTTACAGGAAGGCCAAGCTATTCCACAGCCCATTGTCTTTGTTGATGAGCCATTAGCACTGTCTGGTTTCTTCATGGTTGTACCTGAAAGGCTGGCTGTGGGTGTTTTCCAGAGTAAGCCCATTTGAAATACAGATTCATAGTCAATATTTATAACTTCAGATAAATAATGATATATGCATACAAATAGGATAATCATATTCAGCAAATAATAACTTTTCCAATGACACCTCACATGACCCATCTTGTACAAAATGCATCATAATTATGCCATAATCATATCAATAATATTATTATGATGAATATGGGGCATAGTGTCACATCCACATCATTGGTTTCTCTTGCACTGGGATGCTAACCTGCAAGTCACTGGATTCTACTGCTCCTGGGAAAATGGGTGATGCTGGTATTGGAATGGGACACAGGTGTCAGAAGAAGATAATATCCTGGGGTATTACCCACATTTTAGATTTATCCTGCAAGCATTTTGCTTTTGTCTTTTTTTATTGTCTTTATAATACTGCCAGATTACCAAAAGAAAGACGGACCAATGGATTTGTGACATCTAGGATAGATTATAATTTACTATACACCACTATTGCCTGATTTTACAGCCAGTTCTAAGAGACTGAAGCTGACATGCTGCAACTAGAGCTCCTATTGCAGTGGTCCCAAAACTTTTTACTTTGCACCCCTCCTTATCCCTGTCCACACACATACACACACACACACACACCCCCACAGTGGTGTTTGGGAACCAGGGCCGGGGCTGCGACTGGGAGCAGGGCCATAGTTGGTGCTGGAGCTGATATCATGGCTGGGCTGGGATCCAGGGGCTGAGGCCTGGGCCTAAGCTGGGGCTGGGGCTGTGGCTGGGAGTGGGTCTGGGCCAGGAGCAGAGTCGGGGCTGGGCCGTGGTTGGAGGCTGAGGGCAAGGCTGGGGCCGGGAGCTGAGCTGCAGCCAAGCTGGCAGCCGGGGCTGTGGACAGGTGTGAAGCCACAGCTGGGCCGGGAGCCAGGAGCCAAGGTCCGGGCCGCAGCTGGGGGGTGGGGCTGGATGCGGAATCACGTCTGGGAGCTGGGACTGGAACAGAGCTGGGGACAGAGTGGGACTGGGTGGTACTTCCTCCCACCCCCTGTGGGGGACTGGCCTGTGCCCTGCTGTGCCCCCCTGAATGTTCCTCCGTGCTCTCCTCAGGGGCGCACCCCATAGTTTGGGGACCACTGTTCTATTGTATCTGGAGTACCTAATTGTATATTACTCTGTGAATTTGTTGGCTGGTCTTAAATATAACTCAATTGTTTGGGGCTTGTGCTTTTTAATGTTTATACAACAAAGTTGAGATAAGTTTCTTGATATTTGAGGAAATGAATCTGTTTTAATTTTTAAATAAAAAAATGAAGTGGAGTGTATGTTAGAGGCAGCTTTTGTGTCTGAACTTCTAGTTACCCAGGGCCATTTTGTAAAGGCAGCTGTATAAATGTATTTTTAGTTTATTATTTTTTATTATTACTTCACGCTTGGCTAGCTCCCAAAATGACTTTTTAGTACTTATACTGCTCCTTCTCTTCTGTGCTTTGCTAAGTGTCTCAGTCAGAGACAGAAGTATGCTAGAATGTATTGAAGCCAAGAAAGCTGAGATAACAAAGGCCGTTTCCGTTTTCTGCAGAGAAGAGAGTGAAGATAGCTGGGCCATGTCTACACTGGGTTTTTAGCCATCAATATGGATACACTGTTGCAAACCCCTAGAGTTTGCCCAGTGGGGCTAATTGCACTCACTGGGTGTAAATAATGTCTTCTCTAAGGGCTTGCACTCATGCAGCTATGCCAGTGGCTAAAATCCCGGGGTAGACAAGGCCTTATTTTAGCAAAACTCCAATGAATGTGTGACAAAGAACAGGAGCATTTCCTGGCACTTGATGTGCAATTGGGGTTAACTTCCAGGGGCGTCCAAACTGGCTTGCAAACGGCATGTGGCTCTGGTAAAGTTAAAGCGCAGCTCGCAGAGCCCTACCCTGCCCCCCATTCTCTGTCTACCAGACTAGGGAGAGGCGGGGGCTTTGGCCTTTTGTACTGTGGCGGTGTGGTGGGGGTAGGGGCTTCTGCCTTGTGGGGACGGGGGTCTTGCGGCTTTGGCCTCGCGGGATTCAGCTGCCGGAGCTTGGGGCTTCAGCCGAATTCATCTTGCTCCTTCCATGGGACCTACGGGGAAGGACTAGAAAAGTGATTGTTGGGAGACAGAAGAAAAAGAATGCCCTGTGGAATAAATCCAATCCTTGTTTAGGCAAAACTCTCATTGAGCTCAGTATGGCATAAGGACTGCACCCTGCATACACTAGTGTTGTTTAATCTAATTGCATGTTGCAATAGAAAATACCACTGGGTCCCCCTGTGCATCTGAGCAAAAGAGACTAAGAAAGGCCATTTTGCAGCAGGGTTTTTTAAATCTATAGACTTCACTGAGTGGTTGGTTAATTCGTTAGCTAACTGAGCGATTTCAGCAGAGGAGGAGAAAGAGTCTGCGTAGATTTCTATAAGCAAGTGGAAGGAAGATGTTGTTGCAGTGCTTTTGACTCAGCAGACTGTATAGATTTTGGTGATCAAAGACTGTAACTGAGGGTATGTCTACATTACGGGATTACTCCAAATTTACAGAATTCGATTTTTGGCAACCGATTGTATAAAGTCGAGTGCATGCCGCCACATTAAGCACATTAATTCGGCGGTGTGCGTCCATGCACCGAGGCTAGCGTCGACTTCCGGAGCGTTGCACTATGGGTAGCTATCTCATAGCTATCCCATAGTTCCCGCAGTCTCCCCCGCCCACTGGAATTCTGGGTAGAGATCCCAATGCCTGATGGGGCCAAAAATTCGTCACGGGTGGTTATGGGTAAATGTCGTCAGTCAATCCTCCCTCCGTGAAAGCAACGGCAGACAATCATTTTGCGCCCTTTTCCTTGGATTGCCCGGGCAGACGCCATAGCACGGCAACCATGGAGCCCGTTCAGCCTTTTTTCACTGTCACCGTATGTCTACTGGATGCTGCAGACAGACGCAGTACTGCAGCGCTACACAGCAGCATCCCCTTGCCTTTGCAAGTTAGCAAAGACGGTTACCAGCCATACAGTACCGTCTGCTGCTTTGCAAGTTGGCAAAGACGGTTACCAGCCATACTGTACCGTCTGCTGCTGTCATGGGTGCTCCTGGCTGGCCTAGGTGAGGTCGGTCGGGGGTGCCTGCACAAAAATGGGAATGACTCCCCAGGTCATTCTCTTCTTTAAGTTTTGTCTAATGGAGAGTCAGCCCTGCCTAGAATATCAGGCAAGCCTACTAAAGAACCAGAGAGGCAAACGGCCGCTCCGGGTCAGAGCCCCAGACATCCCGCAGAAATGATGAGCTGCATGCCATTCTAGGGGGTACCCCTACAATAACCCCACCCGTTGCTTCCCTCCTCCCCACCCCTCCCGGGCTACCTTGGCAGCTATCCCCCCATTTGTGTGATGAAGTAATAAAGAATGCATGAATTTGAAACAACACTGACTTTATTGCCTCTGCAAGCAGAGATCAAAGCGGGGGAGGGGAGGGAGGTTGGCTTACAGCGAAGTTGAGTGAACCACCATTCTGCACTTGCTCAGCCTATAGCTGAAAATGGGAAGCTGTGATAAGCACTAGGATAGAAGCACAGGCAGGACTGAATCTCCATTTCTGTGTGTGCCTTTGGTTGACACTGGTATAATACAAAATGTCCCAGGATATGTATGTTGGGGGACAGTTCTAAATGGCAGCTTTATTTTTTTATTTGCAGCAAAATGTAGAGGTCTAAGTATCTGATTGTGAGCCCTGGGAGCAAGGGGTAGGCTGGGGTAGGTGCAGGGCCGGCTCTAATTTTTTTGCCGCCCCAAGCAAAAAAAAAGAGCGCCGCCCCGCCGAAACACCCCCC
>NW_020664372.1:32286325-32348880 GCF_002925995.2 Terrapene triunguis
AGGAGAGTGGTCTCCAACCTTTTTAAGCACAAGATCACTTTTTGAATTTAAGTGCAACTCAGGATCTACCTCAAAGAGAATGTAGAAATAACAGTAAACACACAAACCCAAACACCCTTGCCCCACTCCTTCTCTGAGGCCATGCCTTACTCACTCCATCCCTGCTCCCTCCCTCGCTCACTCTCTCCTACCCACACTCACTTTCACTGGGCTGGGACAGGGGGAGGGGGTGCGGGCTCTGGGCTGGGGCTGAGGGGTTCAGAATGTGGGAGGAGCTCCAGGCTAAGGCTGGGATGGGGGTTGGGGTGCAGGAGGGGGTTCAAGGTTCAGGCTCTGGGAGGGAGTTTGGGTGCAGAAGGTGGCTCAGGACTGGGGGAGGGGTTTGGAGTGCAGGAGTGGGGTGCTGGCTCCAGGAGGGGGCTCAGGCACTGGGTTGGGGTGCAGACTCTGGGATGGGGCTGGGGCAGGGGGTTGGGGTGCAGGAGGGGGTGTGAGAGGGGGCTCAGGGCTGGGGCCAGGGGTTGGGGTGCAGGAAGGGGTGCGGGCTCTGGGAGGGAGTTTGGGTGTGGGGGGGCTCAGGGCTGGGGCAGGGGGTTGGGGTGCGGGAGGGGCTCAGGGTGCGGGCTCCAGCTGGGCGCCACTTACCTCAGGCGGCTCCAGGGCGGCAGCACAGAGGGGCTAAGGCAGGTTTCCTGTCTGCGCTGGCCCCGTGCTGCTCCTGGAAGCGGACGGCATGTCTGGCAGCGGCTCCTGGGACGGGAGGAGCAGGTGGCTCCACACACTGCGCCCGTCTGCAGGCACAGCTCCTATTGGCCATGGTTCCCCATTCCCAGCCAATGGGAGCTGCGGGGGCAGTGCCTGCAGGTATGGGCAATGCGTGGAGACCCCCTGCTCCTCCCCCCGCAGGAGCTGCTGCTGGATATTCCGGCCGCTTCCAGGAGCAGCTCTTACAGTAAGAGCCTGCCTTAGCCCCTCTGTGCCGCTGGACTATTAGCAGCCGATCTCCCTGTTCGGCTGCAGGAGGGTTGGCAACCCTATTGCGATCGATTGGTCGATCGTGGAGCATCTGACAATCTGAGTCTCAGTGACTGAGACTGAGACCGACTGTCAGAGGCTCCACGATTGACCAGTCGATCGTGATTTACCGGTTGGTGACCACTGCTCTAGGAAATCTAAGGCTGTCATAGTGCATGCCTGCGCTATAGAGCCCCCTGCTGGCTAAGCAAGGACCTGCAGGCACATTTCCCTCAACACCCTCTCTTGCTGTTCAGAAATAAGAAGCTCGCCTCCAGAGTCTTTAAACACTATTCCCCCCTTATCCTGGAGTCTATTTTATTTAGATCATAGAGCTTCCCCAACAGATCACTCCTTTATGACCAGGGGTCTTAGCCCTCCCTCTTGGGGTTTTAGTCCTGCTCCATAGATCTTCTCAAGTTTGAAAATCTTCCCAGCCCTCCTTCTCGGGGCTGGTGTTTTCTGTTGGGCTTCTTCCTCCTTGGAACAGGAGGCCCACAGCTCCCCTCGTTGGGCTGGTTAGTGACTCAGTTCTCATTCACCCTGTCTCCCAGCCATCCCCAGGCTCAGAGAGTTCCATGAGCAGGCAGCCCTCTCTTGCTGGTCTATCCCTCTGTCCCAGAGCTGCTTCTTCTCATTGGGTGGGAGAGGGGAACTCTGCTTTCTGTACATGATTCCTGGTCCCAGGACCTTAGGGGAAAACCTGTGCTTCTATTATCTTAATGCAGACCATTCCCCTGGGATTGCTTCCTATCCCCCCACATTTGCCTTTCATTTTCCTAGATCTCTGAGACGCCCTCCCACCCCCCAAAAAAACTTAAAAGGGACCACACTATAAGGTGGGGTGCAATGACCCCTAGGTCCTACTACATGTAAGGGAACAGACCACCCTGCCACAGGACCTCATGGTCTATACTGTTATTCTTCTATTAAGCTTTTGTAATTTTGTTAGTGCTTGCATACAGAGGTCCGAGCTGTCTTATGAAACATCTGACTGAAAGAAAGCAAAGATGTAGGGGGCCTAAAATCAGACCTCTTTCAAAAATCATAACACTTCTTGCTGACACAACTTCTGCTACCAGTTTTCACAGTTTGCAAAAATATTTCATTTTAACAGTTGAGGATTCTTGTGTTTTTGGTTACTCAAAAATGCTAGTAAGACTGATGACAATTCAGCAAAGGCCTTCAGATTTGTCTTGTCAAACTCAAACACTGGTAAATCAGAATCAAATACCGGTAAATCATGGTTTGTCTGGGTATGGGTGATTAACCAGAGGTTGTGTGCAATTTATAGATTTTAAGGCCAGAAGTGAGAGTTATGATTACCTAGTCTGAAGTTCTGCAAAACACTGACTATGTCTTTGGTTATAGCAACCTGTGGTAATTGTCTGCTGTCTCATCTGCTGATCCAGCATTGACAAAAATAAAATCTCAGGCGTCTTCTCCAGCACTTGGTTTGAGTGTTTGTCAAAGTGACTACTGTGAATTGACTTCAGCAATTCCCATTGCCTTAAATAACAGAAAAGATTAGCTTTTCTTTCTAAAACCATTGGCCTCTGACATTTGATATCTGTAATTCTTTTTTGTCTGTATTTTAGATTCAACTACAGCCAGGGCCGGCTCTGGCTTTTTTGCCGCCCCAGGCAAAAAAGCCTCCGGCTGCCCCCCCCCCCCCTGGGGGGGGGGCGGCTGGGGCCCGGGGGGGGGGGGGGGGGCCCCGGCGGGGGCTCCTCTCTCCCCCCCCCGGTGGCCGGGGGGAGGGCGCGGGGGGAGGGCGGCCGGTGTTACACTGGAGCCCCGGGGGGAGGGCGGCGAGCCGCTCTTTCCCCGGCGGCCGGGGGGAGGGCGCCGGGGGCGGGGGAGGGCGGCCAGAGCGCCGGGGGGAGGGCGGCGAGCCCGGCCGTGGCCCCACTCTCCCCGGGGGCCGGAGCGCCGCGCCGCCCCCCTCCAGGTGCCGCCCCAAGCACCAGCTTGGTGGGCTGGTGCCTGGAGCCGGCCCTGGCTACAGCTTCTCCCTCACCCCTCGGGATGATATTGACATTTTTTCCCCCATCACATCCTTTAGTATATGATCCTTTCTTGTTCCCTCTTTGTATTGTATCACTTTCCCCTTGTTTTATCAAATAGGTTCTGTAACCCACATACAGTAGAACCTCAGAGTTTCGAACACCTCAGGAATGGAGGTTGTTCATAACTCTGAAATGTTCGTAACTCTGAACAAAACATTATGGCTGTTCTTTCAACAGTTTACAACAGAACATTGACTTAGTACAGCTTTGAAACTTTACTATGCAGAAGAAAAATGCTGCTTTTAACCATCTTAATTTAAATGACAAGCACAGAAACAGTTTACTTATCTTGTAAAATAAAATTTAAACTTTCCCTTTATTTTTTTAAGAGTTTACGTTTAACATAGTACTGTATTTCCTTTTTTTCCCCTCTGCTGCTGCCTTATTGTGTACTTCCAGTTCCAAATGAGGTTTGTGGTTGACCAGTCAGTTCGTACCTCTGGTATTTGTAACTCTGAGGTTCTACTATATTTTACTCTTCTTAATCTTCTTTCATTTTGAGCTTTGAAAACTGCATGCTTCTATTTAGAATCTCCATGATGCATAAATCATTGCTAGGCAGATAATGGACTGTCAAATCATATTTTTGTACTTTTAACATAATTCTTTGAATTCTTGGTGATATAGATGTGTGACTTATAAAGCCAGCACTCTGTGGATTTTTGGTCTACTCTGTTTAAACAGTGATTTTAATTTTCAGCATTCCAGATTGCAGTGAAGGTGAGTTATCTAACTGAAGATAAGAAAGCTGGCAGTCTCACTTGCCTCTGGTTTCAATAGTTCAGATAGTGTCCCGTTGTGCAGGTGTCATCCAGGCTATTCCTTTCAGTGAGGCCATGTTTCTGGTAGCTTGGCTTTATTTTTTGTTGGCCAGCAAAAGTCAGCTTTGAATTTGCAAAGTGTAAGGCGGTTCGTGGCTCTCTCCCCATCCGTCAGGACGGGAGACCACACCCTCTCGCTACGACACTTCCGGAGTGCTTCGGTTCACAGGAAAAATCAGCTGACAGTTAATGTCCCAGGCCTGCCGTCAGGCTGAGCAGTGATAAGTTGATAGGCCAGGAGCCCTCAATCAGGGCAGGGCGACACACAGTTAATGGCTCTGGCCAGTGGTCTGGGAGAGCCGCAACAAGTCAATCTGCCTGGGCCCTCAATCAGGGCGGGGTAGTAATCCGGTAGGGCTCTAACCTTCAGTCAGTCAGGCAGAGCTATAGAGAGTCTATTCGCCCAGGCCCTTCAATCAGGGCAGGGCAGCAATCCATTCAAGTAAGGGGCTCTGGCCTGCTGTCAGGCAGAGCAACAGTTCAGCCTAGGGGAGATTAGTTCTCTGGTTGGGAGAGTCAACAAACCATCTGCGCCCTAGTGCAGGCCTCCTGACCACAAAGTGGGGAGGCTGCCAGCTCTGATGGTGGGGGGGCAGGGCATGCAGGCCCATCCGCTTCACTGCGTCCCAGCCCGGGGCCATAACAGTAGCGGAATGGTCCACCACTGGGTCAGCGGGGAAATCTGATCGCAACACTCTGGCCGACTTGCAATCAGTCCCTGGGCTCCTTCCTACACTCCCAGTGCAGGAGTACCTGGGTTCTAGGGTTGTCGTCAGTCTCGCTCAAGTAAACGGCAAGTGGCAGCACCAACAGCTCCTCAGTGTCCCCAGTGTCTGGCAGCTCCGGAAGTCCTTCCGGGTCTCTGGCACTGTAGCAGCCTCCATCATATCTGGGCTCCAGCAGCGGGAGAGAGACATCCTGCTTCTCTGGCAGCTCTGCCCCAACTGAGCTAGAGGGCTGGCCTTTTATAGTTCCAGTTCCTGTTTCTGCTCCGCCCCTCTGCTTCCGGCGGGTGGCCATGGGTATACCGGTTCTGCCTACCAGGGGGCGGTCGCAGCTCTCTCCCCGTCTGTCAGGGTGGGAGACCACGCCCCCTCGCTACACAAAGATTTGCTCAAAGATCAGTGCAGCAGGCTAGCTGGAGAGTTTAACTGGTTTGCTTCTAAGCTCTATCTTCTGTTCCTTTGCAATGCCAATGTTCCATTGAAATTGCAGTGGAACAATATATGGCAGTTATGGCTAGGGTTGCCAATTTTCTAATCACACAAAACCGAACACCCTTGCCCCGCCTCTACTCCAAGGCCCCGCCCCTGCCCTGCCCCTTCCTGGAGGGCTCCGCCCCTGCTCACTCCATCCCCCCTCCCGCCGTCGCTCGCTCTCCCCCACCCTCACTCACTCGCTCATTTTCACCTAGCTGGGACAGGGTTGGGGTGTGGGAGGGGGTGAGGGCTCCGACTGGGGGTGCGGGCTCTGGGGTGGGGCCGGGGATGAGGTTTGGGGTGCAGGAGGGGGCTCCAGGCTGGGGGGGTGGGGCTGAGGGCTTCAGAGTGTGGGGTGGGCTCAGCGCTGAGGCAGGGGTTTGGGGTGCAGGAGGGGGTGAAGGTTCTGGCTGGGAGTGCGAACTCTGGGGTGGGGCCAGGGATGAGGTTTGGGGTGCAGGAGAGAGCTCCAGGTGGGGGCTAAGGGGTTTGGAGTGTGGGAGGGGGTTCAGGGGCAGGGGATTGGGGTGCGGGAGTGGGTGTGGGGTGTGGACTCCAGGAGGGAGTTTTGGTGTGGGAAGGGGCTCAGAGCTGGGGCAGGAGGTTGGGGTGCAGAAGGGGGTGAGGGGTGTAGGCTCCAGGTGGCGTTTACCTGAGACTGCTCCCAGAAGCAGCGACATGTCCTTCTGGCTCCTAGAGCCAATGGGAGCTGCAGAGCCAGTGCTCGGAGTGGGGGCAGCGCGTGGAGCCTCCGTGGCCGCTTCTATACCTAGGAGCCGGAAGGACATGCCGGCCACTTCCCGGGAGATGCGCAGAACCAGGTAGGGAGCCTGCCAGCCCTGTGCCAACTGGACTTTTAATGGCCCAATCAGCACCGCTGACTGGAGACGTCAGGGCCCCTTTTTGACCGGGTGTTCCTGTCAAAAACTGGACATCTGGTAACCCTAGTTCTGGCCTGTGTTTTGCTTCATCTACCAAGTGCACTGGGCAGAAATGGAGTAATGAAGCTGACCTAAAATTGCCGTCCAACTTCTAAAAGTCTGGTGCTTTATTCTGTCTCTTGCTGTAGGCCGCCCTTATGGATTTTCAGCAGAATATGTCACATATTCCCTCCCCTCCCCACAACTAGGCATCTGTATTCTTGTTTACAGTTCAGAACCTGCTTGAATACTTTCAGACAGACCCTTCTCAGTATCAGCTTTTCCTTCACTCCTTTTCCTGCCAATGCTGCACACTTCCTATGTTTTTAAAACAATCAGAGGGCTAGTCTTTAATTACCAGGAAATCAATCCATCAACACAACTGCTTAGTATTCAAAACTTCAAGGAATAACACGCTGCAGAGATCATATTTTCCTCTTTATATATGCAGGGTTTTTTTAATGTATGGTATATTCATATTATTTGGTTAGGAGAAGGAGTGCTGCACTCCTACTGGCAACATATTAATATTTCTTTGCCTGGGTTAAGAATTCAGACTTAATGATAAGCTCCTCGTTGGCAAACTCATTTATGCTTGATTTTGGGAGCACAAATGGCTGTTATGGAGAAGCAGCTTCCTCTTCATCTGAGCACATCCTGTGTTAGTTAAGTGCCTTAATCACAAACATATGTTACAGGAAATATGGTCATAGCACATAGTCTCCTTTTTTCCTTAGACTTATGACTAAAGGGCACAGTCAGTGTTGGTGAGTTTAAAAATTAACATTTCTTGACAGTCATCTTATTTTCAGGTTCTGAACTTTCAGAACAAAGCATTTCTTGTACTATACAAACACACCGCTATGACATTCACAGTTAAGTATCTGTGCCACAGTGATATGTACCATTTTAATTAAGGTGAAATGGACTGTGAGCTGCATGGGGAGGGGGGGTTGTTTGTTTGTTTTAATTTTCAGCCTTCAAAATGTCTAAGGTTTGAGGCTTAAGGGGGCTGACCCTACAATTTTTTTTTTCTAAAAAGAAGCTATTTCTGTTTAAATCAGTGGAAGAATGACCTCTGTAAAATGCCTGTGCCCTTCCTGGGCAGGGCCGGCTCCAGGCACCAGCTTAACAAGCAGGTGCTTGGGGCAGCCAAGGGAGAGGGGCGGCACCTGCAGCAATTCGAGGGCGGCAGGTCCCTCACTCCCTCTAGGAGCGAAGGACCTGCCACTGAACTGCCGCCGCCAATCGCGGCTCTTTGTTTTTTTTTCTCTTCCAATTGCTGCCGCTGATTGCGATCGCGGCTTTTTTTTTTTTTTTTGCTTGGGGCGGCAGAAATGCTGGAGCCGGCCCTGTTCCTGGGACTATATACCAATGCTCTCAAACATAATGGGAGAAGTGTATTTGAACACAAAAATACTGAACTCTTCAAAAGTTCCTTAGGCTATGTCTACACTATCACTTATGTCAGTGTAACTTATGTCGGTGGTGTGTGGTGTGAATAAGGCACCCCCAAGCGATGTAAGTTACACAGGCCTAAGCGCTGGTGTGGACAGCGCTATATACCACCGCTCATTGGGGGTGGATTAAGTCAACGGGAGAGTTCTCTCCCGTCGGCTTAGAGTGGCTAAGCTAAAGAGCTTACAATGGCGAAACTGCACCAATGCAGCTGCACCACTCTCTAGTGTCACCACAGCCTCAGTTACAATCTTGTCCATCTTATGCCGCTAGAGATAAAAGTCTATCACCATTTCTATTTCAAAACCCTATTTTCCTTGTGGTTACTTTTGCTTTAAACATTTTTTCTGAGATACAGCTCTGCATATCAGCCTCGGAGTACACTTTCAAAACAGCCTTGTGTTTTTTAAGTTACAAGGATACCTACAAAAAGGTACTATTACTTGCATAGAGTAGTAGCTACTCCTTGAGTAATTCCACTGACTTCAGAGGGTCTTCTTGATGAGTAAGGCACTCCTCCATGTCAGTAAGAATATGGAAATCTGGTCCTTAATATTTAATAATACTTAATACATTACTAATTAAGGTCTATTCTCACAGTTGTTATGCTGGTAAAAATCCCATTAAGTTTAATAGGGACTTTGCCTGAGAAAGAACTGAAGGATTGAGCAGTAGTTATTTACAAGTCAGGTACACTGCACATTTTTCACTGCATGCTTAAATAAGCATATCTGGAGTCATATTGTGACAGAGCCATACTTCACATTGATATGATTCCTGCTACACCTTTGAAGAAACTAGGGTGTTAGCTTAAAGACCATAGGCTAAAGCCATGTCTCCACTACAGAGTTTGGTCGACAGAGTTTATGCCGCTTTAATTAAACCGCTGTTGCATGTCCACGGTACGCTCCTTGTGTCTGCAGAGTACATCCACACTAGCAGCTCTTGCATCGACACAGAAAGCAGTGCACTGTGGGTAGCTATCCCACTGTGCAACTGGCCGCAGGATGCTTTGGGAAGGGTTTGCAATGCCTCATGGGGCAGGTACAGCATCACATGATGCAGGTTTCTCATTGCAGGAGAGAGCAGGATTTCCACCTTAATGATTTTCTCTTTGTTGCCAGAGCGGAGTGACAGGCTCAGCGGTCAGAACATCCTGGAGCTTTGAAAGGGGAAGGGCTCATGCCTGTGTAGCTGGATGCAGGAGAGTTGAGTTCAAAACAGTGAGCAGAGTGGTCATGGTGGGCATTATGGGATACTGGGGAAGGCCAGATATGGTAACATAACGAACGGCAGTGTCTACACTGACACTTTGTTGCTTTAACTTTGCTGCAAAAAGCTTTATGCCTCTTGTGGTTTTATTTTGTCAGCAAAACAGGAGAATTTTGCTGACAAAAGTAGCTTTGTAGTGTGTACACCTCCACTGTTTTGTCATCAAAAGCTGGCTTTTGGTAACAAAACTGTATAGTGTAGTAGACTAGGCCTAGATCCTGACGTGATCTCTTAGACCTAAATACCTTTGTGGGTCTGGGCCTTAGCTTTTAGTCTGACAGAAGCCTTAGGTCTGGTCCAAACACAAACTTGTGACTTTAAACTGGGCTTGGAAAGTCAGTCAGTTGACTGGTCAAATACTATCAACTGGCCATGTATTATCTAACCCAGGGATGGGCAAACTTTTTGGCCCAAGGGCCACATCTGGGTGGGGAAATTGCATGTAGGGCTATGAATGTAGGGCTGGGGTGCGGGAGGGAGTGCGGGGTGTGGGAGGGGGTGCAGTGTGCAGGAAGGGGCTTAGGGCAAGGGGTTGGGGCGCAGGAGGGGTGGTGTACGAGGGGGCTCAGGGCAGGAGGTTGGGGTGCAGGAGGGGGTGCGGAGTGCGGGAGGGGCCTCAGGGTAAAGGGTTGGGGTGCAGGGTGCAGGAGGAGTTCGGGGTGCGGGCTCCGGCCCAGAACCGCTTATCTTGAGTGGCTCTGGGGTGGCAGAGGTGCACAGCGGGGCTAAGGCAGGCTCCCTGCCTGCTCTGGCCCCGCTTGCTCCCGGATGCGGCCAGCACCACGTCCCTGTGGTCCCTAAGGGATAGGGGGCAGAGGGCTCCATGCGCTGCCCTCTCCTCTGGGTACCTCCCCCAAAGCTCCCATTGGCTGCGGTTCCCCGCAATACTGCAGGCCGGATCCAAAGCCCTGACAGGCCAGATCCGGCCCATGGGCTGTAGTTTGCCCACCCCTGATCTAAACAGTAAAATATTCCAGCAAGAATGCCCTGATGTAGGTGCTCGCCTACCTTTTTCATTGCATCACGGTGCCATTTGTTAGCAAGCCTACTTAAATATCTTGATCACTCATTTTTTTACATGCTGAGGCCACCTGTTGAGAAAAAGATGAACTAATTGGAAGCTGAGTATCTTGATTGGCTGGAATATTCTCGAACAAACATTGTATGTATGTATATCTTGATTTGCATACCAGGCCATCAATGTACATGGTTAAAAGACACAGTCCCTGCCACAGAGTTTACAATCTAAACTGATTAGACAAACATACAGAAATGAAGTCTGAATGGAGTGGGGAGGGAAAGGAGGGTTCACAGTCATTAAACTTATTTCCCCAACACAAAGAGATGCACAGCCATTAAGCTGCTTCAGGAGTTGGCCTGCTGCCTACCTAGCATAAATGCATTTTAAAATGATCTTTTGCTTTTATAGTTGCTATGTGTTTGTTTTATTTCTGTTTAACTTCATTTTTGTTTTGAACTGTTCAGTCTTGAATAATGTTCCCATTTAAATGCTAACCTAACATTGCTAAGAAGGTAATCATAATAATTATTCTTTCACTTCTTTAAAAAGTCATTTCAGTTGAGATATTTATGCCTAATTACAAAAAACAAAGTACTTAACTGAATTATTTTAACTAGAAAAATGTGAGGCTATGTCTACACCACAAACTTGGGGTGATGTACGTGTAACCCCTTTGGGGTTTAAAGAGCATGGCCCCTTTAAATCTTTTTCCTAAGGGGGGAAGTGCTGATTGTTCTGGAAGGAGGAAATGCTGTTGGGGGATGGGGAGCAGAGAGCGAGGGGAGAGCGAAAGGGCGGGTGTGTCTGAAGCTCCAGACAGAAAGGCGACAGCCAGCAGGCCCTCACAGAGTGAAGGAGACAAGAGCCTGCTTGAAACCTGGGAGGGACAGAGTGGCCAATGGGAGCACCCCAGGATGGGAGCCAAGAGGAGCATTGTGCCAGGGAGGAATCGCCCAAGAAGGACAAACTGGAGCTGGACCCAGTAGCACTGCTGCCCAGAGCTGCATGGGGCTGAGTACTGGGGCTTGTGACTTTGCATTGGGAATAAGGAGGGTGACTGTTAGCTAGTTAAGTGGGGAGGTCGTCGCTCTAGAAGAGGGCACCGGAGGGGTTTGTTGGGGAAAGTTTACTGGCGCCGAAGATGACCAGGAGCACCCACGACTCACTGCCAGATTGGAACTTTGCCCAGGACTCCTGAATTCTGTGTGCAGACACATTGCTCGGTGTCTGCCTTTCCAGACTGTGGTACCACTGGGCCTGTGGGGCCTTGTGTTGAATGTAACCCTGTTTCATTGGTCCCCCTATATTTCTCCCTGTTGTTTTTCTCCTTTCATCCCTCTGTAAATAAATATTTCCCTTTCCTATATTCATTGTACTCTTCTGGTGTGTGTGTGTTCACTCTGGGGGGTCTGGAACAGGTGCCCCTGGGGTGGAAGGGACTTTCCTTGCTGCATTCCTGCGCGTGCCTTCTCGTGGCCAGAGCTGCCTGCAGAGCAGACTCCATCTTGGCCTCGAGGGCGCTAAAGTTACACAAGTTACGTAAAGCTACCGCAGTTAGTGTATTGCTCATTTGTGTGCCTACTTGGCTGCTTGTGTTGGCACTATGCGTACTTACCAGGAGTGCCTGTGTTGATGCACAGTGCGTTGCACCATGGGTAGGTATCCCAGGGTGCCACTTGCCACCATATGGTGCACTCATTGTCTTTTGGGAAATTTTGGCAGAAAAGAGCCACAAAGTGGTGACTGGGTGCAAGGGCTCCAGTTCCCATCATGCAACTTTCTTCATCCCATAATGCCACCTATATCCCATAATTTTTGCACTTTTTTAAAAAAATCCCACAAACCTGTGTAGCACTTTTTGCTGTTCACCTTCTCTGACAGAAGCATGGAGCCTGCAAAGCCTGGCACTATTTTCATGAAAGTTGCAAACACAGCATGAATGATCCTCCAGTATTTGTAGAGCCACAGGAAGAACTGCAGCAAGGGGAGGCATGATGATTTCTTTGAGGACAGGTTGTTGAGGGACATAGTGAAAAGCAATTCCAAGTTGCTGTTGGTGTTAACGGAGTAGTTGCAGACAGTGGAGTGCTGATCCTGGGCCTGAGAAACGAGCACTAACAGATTTGGGACAATGAGCAACGGCTGCAGAACTTTCAGATGAAAAAAGGCCACCTTCCTGGATCTGTGTGCCAAGCTCACCTGAGTTATCAAGTGCATGGACACCAGAATGAGTGCTACACTGACAAAGGAGAAGACAATGGCGACCTCACTGTGGAAGCATGCAACACTGGATTGCTTCTGGTCAGTGGGCAATCATTTTGGAGTTGAAAATCCAAAGTGGGGGCTGTTGTCATGCAAATGTGTAGGGCCATTAATCATATCCTGCTACACAGGACTATGACTTTCAGCAATGTGCAGGAAATAGTGGATGGATTTTCAGCAATGGGGTTCCCAAACTACAGTGGAGTGACAGATGGAAAACATATCCCTATTTTGGCACCAGCCCACCTTACCACAGAGTACATCCAGAGAAAAAAACTACTTTTCTATGGTTATGCAAGCACTGGTGGATCACCGGGAATGGTTCAATAGTATCAGTGCTGGCTAGTAAGGGAAGGTGCATCTTTAAGAACACAGGACTGTTCAGAAAGCTGCACCGACTGGACAATTACCATTGGGGAAGTTGAAATGCCAATAGTGGTCCCGGGGGACCCAGCGTACCCTTTGCTCCTCTGGCTCATGAAGCCATATGCTGGCCACCATGACAGCACCAAGAAAAGATTCAACTACCAGCTCAGCAGATGCAGAATGACAGTTGAATGTGCATTTGGTAGGTTGAAGGGATGCTGGCGCTGTTTACTCACAAGACTGGATCTCAATGAGAAAATATTCCAATGGTTATAGCTAGGGTGTAAAGCGATTAAAAAAATTAATTGCGATTAATTGCATGATTAAAAAAATTAATCGTGGTTAATTGCACTGTTAAACAATAATAGAATACCATTTATTTAAATATTTTTGGATGTTTTCTACATTTTCAAATATATTGATTTCAATTATAACACAGAATACAAAGTGTACAGTGCTCACTTCATATTATTATTTTTATTACAAATATTTGCACTATAAAAAACAAAAGAAATAATATTTTTCCATTCAGTTAATACAAGTACTGTAGTGCAATCTCTTGATCATGAAAGTTGAACTTACAAATGTAAAATTATGTACAAAAAAACTGCATTCAAAAATAAAACAATGTAAAACTTTAAAGCCTACAAGTCCACTCAGTCCTACTTCTTATTCAGCCAATCTCTTAGACCAGTGTTTCCCAAATTTGGGATGCCATTTGTTTAGGAAAAGCCCCTGGTGGACCAGGCCAGTTTGTTTACCTGTCGTGTCCGCAGGTCCGGTCGATCGCGGCTCCCACTGGCCGCGGTTCGCTGCTCCAGGCCAATTGGAGCTGCTGGAAGCAGCGACCAGTACGTCCCTCGGCCCGCGCTGCCTCCCCATTGGCCTGGAACAGCGAACAGCAGCCAGTGGGAGCCGCAATTGGCCGGACCTGCGGACGCGGTAGGTAAACAAACCGGCCCGGCCCGCCAGGGGCTTTCCCTAAACAAATGGCGTCCCAAGTTTGGGAAACACTGTCTTAGACAAACAAGTTTTTTTACATTTGCAGGAGATAATGCTGCCTGCTTCTTGTTTACAATGTCACCTGAAAGTGAGAACAGGTGTTTGCATGGCACTGTTGTTGCTGGCGTCGCAAGATATTTACGTGCCGGATGCGCTAAAGATTCATATGTCCCTTCATGCTTCAACTATCATTACAGAGGACATGTGTCCATGCTGATGACAGATTCTGCTTGATAATGATCCACAGTAGTGCGGACTGATGCATGTTCATTTTCATCATCTGAGTCAGATGCCACCAACAGAAGGTTGATTTTCTTTTTTGGTGGTTCAGGTTCTGTAGTTTCCGCATCAGAATGTTGCTCTTTTAAGACTTCTGAAAGCATGCTCCACATCTCGTCCCGCTCAGATTTTGGAAGGCACTTCAGATTTTTAAACCTTGGGTCGAGTGCTCTAACTATCTTTAGAAATTTCACATTAGTATCTTCTTTGTATTTTGTCAAATTTGCAGTGAAAGTGTTCTTAAAATGAACAACATGTGGTGGGTCATCATCCAAGATGGCTATAACATGAAATATATGTCAGAATGCGAGTAAAGAGAGCCAGAGACATACAATTCTCCCCCAAGGAGTTCAGTCACAAATTTAATTAACACTTTTTTTTAACAAGCGTCATCAGCATAGACACATGTCCTCTGGAACGATGGCTGAAGCATGAAGAGGCATAGGAATCTTAACGCATCTGGCAGGTAAATATCTTGTGAGGCTGGCAACAACAGTGCCATGCGAATGCCTGTTCTCACTTTCAGGGGACATTGTAAACAAGAAGCAGGCAGCATTATCTCCTGTAAATGTAAACAAACTCATTTCTCTTAGCAATTGGTTGAACAAGAAGTAGGACTGAGTGGACTTATAGGCGCTAAAATTTTACATTGTTTTGTTTTTGAGTGCAGTTATGTAACCAAAAAACCACTACATTTGTAAGTTGCACTGTCACGATAAAGAGATTGCACTACAGTACTAGTATGAGGTGAATTGAAAAATACTATTTCTTTTGTTTGTCATTTTTACAGTGCAAATATTTGTAATCAAAAGTAATATCAAGTGAGCACTGTACACTTTGTATTCTCTGTTGTAATTGAAATTGATATATTTGAAAATGTAGAAAAACATCCAAAATAGTTAATAAATTTCAATTGGTATTCTATTGTTTAACAGTGTGATTAAAACTGTGATTAATCACGATTAATTTTTTTAATCACAATTAATTTTTTTTAATCACATGAGTTAATTGCAATTAATTGACAGCCCTAGTTATAGCTGCCTGTTGTGTCATGTATAAGATATGTGAGATCAACGGGGGCGGGGGGGAGGGAGTTGTCACTGGGTGGAAGTGAAGTGGCAGTCTGCTGAGTTTGAATAGCCAGAGATTCAAGGGACATTAGAAGAGCTCAACAGGGAGCTGTGTGGCTGAGGGAGGCTTTGAAAGAGCACAGCAGTGTGGTGTAGAGCACTCTCTCACCCTGAAGTTTTCGGGACTCTTAGGAAGTGTGTAGTGTTTGGTACACATTTATGAATATCACACTGTCTTTGTCTTTTAATGCACCTATGAATTATGCAATGCTTGCTGTATATTTATATGTTTTTCACTGAACCTATGAGTTCTGTGGTCATGTAGAAGTATAAGTAGTGGGTGTTTGAGTAGTGCTAGGCATTCTGAAGTGTATGTTATGATGTAATAGATTAATTTATTTTCAAAACTAGACATTTATTGTGTACTGAAAGCAGTGCAAAACATTAACATGCAATTAAAAAGCAAATACAGTACAAACTTCTCAAATGAATTAACGGAACTTTAAAATTAGAAAAATAGAAAACATTCCTGTCCATTTTGGCTACATATACACCAACCGTAGTTCTCACACGTCAGTGAATATGAAGCTGTGGTTGTCCTTACTATCCCCTGCTATGGAGTGTAGGGGTAAGGATGCAGTCCATGATGTCAAATGGAATAGTGGGGGCTGTGATAAATGAAGGGGGGGGTAGCTCCCTTTTATGGACACCCAGTTAGCTATAAAATTCCTCTTAGTAGCTGTTCTCTACATGCTTTACCTGAAAGGGTTAAAAAAGTCCAGGTAAAAGGAAGGGAGTGGGCACCTGACCAAAAGAGCCAATGGGAAGGCTAGAACTTTTTAAAACTGGGGAAAAAGCTTTCCCTTTGTGTGCTGTTGTTCTCTGGGAAAGAGGGGAACAGGGAACAGTTATGCTGTGATAAGCTGAAGGCCAGATATGAAAATCATCAGATCATGTTTAGAACTACTTATTTAACAACCCAGATAAGTAAGTAGATCAGGAATGTTTAGAAAGACACGATTAGGTTTATTTCTTTATGGCTTGTGAACGCCTCTGTGCTAACCACAGATGCTTTTGTTTTGCTTGTAACCTTTAAGCTGAACCTCAAGAGAGCTATCTTGATGCTTAATTTTTGTAATTTTTTTTTTAGATCTAGCAAAAAACCTAAGTTCCAGATGTACTTTCTTTCTTTTTGTTTTTAATAAAATTTACCTTTAAGAACAGGATTGGGTTTTGTGTGTCCTAAGAGGTTTGTGCATATGTTGTTTAATTAGCTGGTGGCAACAGATGATTTCCTTTGTTTTTCTTTCTCAGCTCTTTTCCAGAGGGGGTGTGTGTGTGTGTGTGTGTGTGTGTGTGTGTGTGTGTGTGTGTGTGTGTGTGTGTGTGTGTGTGTGTGTGTGTGTGAGAGAGAGAAAGGGCTTGAGGGTACCCCACAGGAAGGAATTCCTTTCTGGGTTCTCTAAAAAAGGTGTTTTTTTGCACTTGGGTGGTGGCAGCATCTACCCATCCAAGGTCAGAGAAAAACTGTAACCTTGGAAGTTTAATACCAGCCTGGAGTGGCAAGTATTAATTTTTAGAATTCTTGCGGGCCCCCACCTTCTGCACTCGAAGTGCCAGAGTGGGGATTCAGCCTTGACAGGGGCATACGGAAGTCCTAAAATGGAGTTCTCCATTCACTGCAAAGTGAGGCAATCCCATGATTGTTGGGACTATAGGTCAACAAGAATCTGAAGCATTTGTGTTTACTGGCTGAGAAACCCCATTATGTCCTGGTGCATCTCCCCCTCCTTTTCCTGCTGGGATTCCTGGGCCTTTCTCCATACTGTCTGCCACATTCACTCTCTAGGCCCTCTGTTCATGGTCTGATGCAGCACTGGCTTGCAGGATCTTGCTGAACATAATCTCTCTAGTCCTCTTCTTTCTCGTCCTCATCAGGGTCAGGCATTCCACGGGTGTGCAGCAGCTACAAATTAAAAAAAAAAAGGACAGATGTATCATTGTATTTACAGTCACAATGGAGAGTGAAAGATACCTGTCAAAATTCCCTTCCCTTATTGCAATAAAAGCTTAAAATAAGACATGCTTGTTGACTCTGCAGCTTTGGAGTGCTTTTGCACAGAACTGCTCTCCAACTCCAGGCATGGCAAATATGGCCTGCCAGAGGTGAGGGGATGTCAGAAAATGAAGAGGGAATTGTTTAGTTGCAAGAAACAATAAATTTTCGGCCCCTACTTCCATGGGTATGAGTACAGGGCAATGGCACTGAGTACTGGCATTATTTTTCACAGGCGGTGGTGATTTTAGCCGATGTCTCACACCCGAGGGTAACATAGGCACAAGCATCCTGAAGCCTCCCATCTCAGAGCCTGCATGCCACTAACCTGATTACTGCAATGGTGCTTGCCAAAGTCATCATGGACTGACATGGGAAAGTGTTGTGCCATGGAAGAAGAAATAAGGCTGCCATCCCTAAAAAACTTCAGGGAAGGATTGCAGAGTACCCCCATGAAAGTTTCATGGGGGATCTCTCAGAAGGCCTCAGAAGGGACGTCTCTGCGCACATAAACAAACTGTTCTGCTCCGCATACTCCCCTCCGCTCCAGGGTGTCAGGAAACAGGCCCTGTAGCAGAGCTAATCCTTAGGCAGCCTCATCAGTACAGCTGGCCTGCAGCAGGCAGCCTAATTGGATGAGCCACCTGATTCACTGGAGGGTCAGGCAAACCAGCTCTTAAGCCAGCAGCTGCTCATTGGCTGCTCAATGCTCACGCCCACCACTGTGCCTGCTCCTGTTATCTTGTTCCTGCTGCTCCTGCCTCACACCTGGCCTTGCCTCTGTCCTACTCCTGCCTTGAATCCTGCCTTGCCTGCTACCCTGCTTGCTACAGTTCCTGATCTCCAACTTGACCCATGGCTTCTGACTACTGACTCCCATTCTGACCCTAATCCCTGTTTCTGATGCTTGGTTCCCGATACCTGCTCTGATGACTAGGCCTGATGCCTGCTATCATGGGGCTGGTACCCCCTCCCCCCAACACCCCTGGTCACCCTGGGGGAGGGGTAAGGGCATGGTAGCCCCACAGTTAAGTCAATATGTTTGCACTCAGCCACAGGGCTTCGTAGTCCAATGGCCAGGGTCGACAGAACTCCTCTTGTCTTCAGGGAAGCGAGGCCTGTTGACTCTGGCCAGTGGGACTCCCCTTGGCACAGGGAAGCATGGCCCAGTGGCCAGAGCCAATGGAAGGGGGATTTGGTGGGCCACCTGCAACACACCAACTGCTGCAGGGACACTGGCTAGTCCTTCCCTGGGCGGCCTCCTACCATGGCTCCTGTCGCTGGAGGGTCTCAGGGGCAGTTGTAGTTTCTCTAGGGCATCTGCAGGTGCCTGTCTGGGCCTCAGCATCTCCTGCTCCCTCAGTCCAGGTGCCTGGCTGCTCCTTGGCTAGAGCCAGCAAGGCACATCATTCCTCCTCAACAGTCCACCCAGAGTGAGCTAGGCTGCTCCATTTTATACTACAGCAACGATTGGCGCAGGGTTGAGGGGGCGTGGCTTCTGCTGCTAAGAGCACTGCCTTAACCCCTTCTGCTCCAGTGCGGGGCCAGTACACCCCATCACACCTGCTCTGACCAGTAGGCTACGCTGCCCTCATCCCAGTTACCTGACACAGGGAAATGAAAAGCAGATAACTCTTTGAGTAGCACTAGGCATTCTGAAGTGTATGTTATGATGTAATACAGATGACTTTACCCGTTTGTTGTACCGCTATCCCTTCTTGTATGAGTAAAACAATGAAAAGTTGATACTTCTGTTTTGTTAACTTGGGGTTGGGCTGGGTGCCATCTTTACATTTAAACATTCTAAGGAAAAATGCATGCACACGCTTACCTGACGTTCCTTCCCCTTCATTGGGTTCATCCGTGCTTGGTTGGCAGGACTGTCTAGATTGTTCTGGAGTCTCAAAAAGATCTTGGCTTGTGGCATAGCTGTCTCCCCACCCCCGCCATGTGTCCTGCCACGCCCCCCTTCCTCACTGTTCATGGCAGGGGTCTGTGTCTCAGGCTCCTCAAAGGTACTGGAGCTGCAGGGTGGTGGTGCATTTCTGTGGCATGCATCTCTTGGTAAAAGCATCAGGTCTGGGGCTCAGCATGAGATTTCTTGTAGGCCTCCCTGGGCTTGTGGTATACCTGCCGCAGTTCCTTCACTTTCACACGGGACAGCTGCTGATCCCTGTCTTACCCCTTCACCTGCATCCCCTGTACAATTTTTTCACAGATGTCCACATTTCTACAGCTGGTCCATAGAACAAGCCTCAGACAGCCTCTTCTTCCCACAGGCCCAGGAGCTTCCCACAGGCAGGAGGACACCTAGTGTGCGGAGCTGGCATGATTGGTTTGGCAGTTGCTCAAAACAATGGAGAGCTGCTAGGCGTGCTCACTAAGCTGGACAATCAGGAAAAGGTATTTCAAAAGTACGTGGGGGTTCTAAAGAGAGGGGTGGCTTCCAATCTCTGTGACCTCTGGGCAGTGGAGTTCATATTTGTGAACAGAACAGACATTGTGGGACAGCTGCTGGAGGACTGTTAGTGTCAACATAGGTCACAGAGTTTTGACACTTGCACTGTGTCAACCATGGGTGGTAGGTGAAGGTGCCGTTAGCCCCCAGCTCCTCTCCCTCTACCCGAGGCCCTGCCCCTCCCTTTCTTCCCCTCCCCCATGCAGCCGCTGGTCCTGGAGCACTGGGCAGGCAGCGCAGCTGGAGCGCCCCCAGCTCCAGCGCGCTTGGTGAGCGGTGTGGCTGGAGCATCCCCAGCCCCAGCACGCCAGGCGGGCGGCGCGGCGCGGCTGAAGCAGCCTTAGTCCCGGAGCACTGGGCAGGTGGCATGACTGGAATGGCCTCAGCCCCAGAGCGCTGGCCTGGCGGCATGGTCCCAGCATCCCCAGTGCTGGGCAGATGGACAGGCGGCATGGCATGGTCCCAGCCCCAGTGACCCAGTCCTGGGCCTTGTGCGCACTGGTCCCAGCCTACCTGCCCCAGCCTCTCGGCCACAGAAGAGCAGGAAGGGAACTGGAAGCAGGCAGGAGGGGGTTTCGGGGCTGAGCGTGGGCAGGGTCACGCAAGACTGTTTGCGGAGGCACAGCCTTCTCCTGCCTATACTACCTGCTGCCCATGGTGTCAACCTCAGTAGGTCAACCATGGCTCAAAGCTGCTTGGGCAGGTGGGGTTACTGCCTTGCTGTAACAGTGTGCCTGTGTTGGCTGGAGACAATTTCAGTGTAAACACATGCACAAATAGGTCGACGCAAGACAACTTACATCGACCCAACTTTGTAGTGTAGACCAGGCCCATGGCTAAGTCTATTGGAGACCATAAAGTCTTGCTCTGTAGTGTTACTGTTGTTAATATTCTAATAAGTTAGTGCTTTAAAATATTTGACCAATATTTGACTGGTCAGTTGGCCAATTATTTTGGACTGGTCATATGCCCAACCCTATTTTAAATTTGTGCAGTGTCTCTTTGAAGATAAACCCTTATTGACCTCAATAGGCAAAATCCTGAAAGGCGCAGAGCACCACTCACAGGGACCAGATCATCCTCTTCTGTGATTACACCCACAGGAGGGGGCTAGGGGAAAAACATCCACAAGGTTCCCTTCATGTTGCTCCATAGGGGTGAAAGGAGAGCTAGTGCCCTGTAGAATGGGATGTGAGTCCTGTAGGAAGCCAGGCCATCTGTATGGAGGATCTGGGCCTCTGCAGCAGTGGATCCCCCACCCCCCCAATTCAGTTGTTGGAACAGCCCTCTACAGGGTCCAACAGAAGGAGGTGGGACACTGCTGTGGTGGAGGAGGAGAGCCCGCCTTACTTGAAGAATGCTATCTATGTGCAGATTTCGAGGGATGATCCTTGCAAAGGTTGGCCAACACTCCATGAGCATGACTGTTTTCTCACTTAACTGGTGTAAAACTGATGTAATTCCATTCAGTGAATTACTTCTGATTACACGAGACATATCTTTGGAAGCAGAGATATACTTTATTACTTCCACACAGGCTCTAAAGGGATACGATAAGAGGAACACAGTATGTTCAAGCAAAGAGGAAACTGAATTTGTTTGTGTATATTCCAAAAAAATAAAAAAAGGCCCTGTATCTAAACACTGGAGTGAGAAACAGATGTAGCAACAGATGTTGTTAAGGGTGCCTGTGAGTTTCCTTTGTAACCCGCTTTTTCCAGTTGCTCATAACTTTCTGAAACTCTCACCTTTTCTGATGAAGTATACTTTATATGGTCTCTGCCAAAGAGATTTATTTTTTAAGTCTGAGCTAAAGTAGTTCAGCCATTGAGGGGATGAATACACTTTTCTCCATGCTAAAACAAAACAACTACCCCACTTGCAGTTTCTCTTGAACAGCTTTCATGCCAACAGGGCGGCTGGAACAATTTTTTATGGTGAGGGTGCTGAGAACCATTGAACCAAACTGTAAACCCTGTATAGAATGGAAACCACTTCAAGAGGCACCTCTAGTTCCAGCACCTATAAGTGTCAACATATGGCTAAGAGTAAAAACTAGAAATCTGATAAGGAAATAAAAAAGCTGTTAGTTTCTTGTTGAAATAAAAGGGCAGACCCTGAAGTTGTGTCTGAATGTTTAGTCAGTATTCTCTCATGCAAAACTCCTACTGCTTTAAATAGGAGTTTTGCCTGAGTGATGACCTCAAGATTTATTTCCCATGTCAGCTACGTTCATTTAATAATCCAGTTTTCCAAGAGTGTCTGAACAGTAGACACAGATTTACATACTGACTGTAATGATGCTAAAAAAAAAGGTATATATTGATGACTGGGGTAGAAGTTGGTCTGGCTAATAGTATGATCTAGAACAGGAGAGAATTGTGAGGAGATTGTACAAAGTGTGTTTGATCATGCAGGAATTGTTCTCAATTTTTATGGGGATTTTTTTGTACTATTTGCAGTGCATTGTCCTGGTCACTATGTCTACACTGCAGCTGGGAGCAAGCTTCCCAGCCTGGGTAGACAGACTTGTTCTAGTGGGTCTCAAGGTAGTGTGCTAAAAATAGTGGGGTGGATGTTGTGGCACCAGCGGAGGCTTGGTCTAGCCGCCTGAGCTCACGCCCACCCTAATCCCGAATCTGAGGTCAGGTGGCTAGACCAAGCTTCTACTGGTGCACAACATCCACACAGCTATTTTTAGTGCATAGCAGGCGTCTGTCTGTCTAGGCTGGGAGGCTCACTCCCAGCTGCAATGTAGATATATCCTAAGGGTACGTCAATACATAGGGTGACCATACGTCCCATTTTGGCCGGGACAGTCCCTTTTTAAGCCCTGTCCCAGCCATCCTGACTTTTTTGGCAAAAGTGGGCATTTGTCCTGTTTGCTCTTGCCAACTTGATCAGTCGGCAAGAGCAAGTGGGACAAATGCCCACTTTTGTCAAAAAAGTGGGGTGGGGAGGAACATGCAGGGGAGGGAGGGCAAGCAGCAATGCCGGCCCTGGCAGGGAAGGAAAAAAGGCTTGGGCAGGGGGCAGGCAAGCGGCCTGGGACAGTCCCGCCTGGGGGACTCGGGTGAACGGCTCAGGCCAGCCCTGTGGAGAGGGGGAAAGGGCTCGGTCCAGCCCTGCGCAGTGTCCCATTTTCCCTTTGGGAAATATGGTCACCCTATGACAATATAGGGATAAAAAATGCATGACTGACCTGGGTCAGCTGACTCAGGCTCAGGGGGCTTGGGCTCTGGGGCTGAAAAATTGCTGTCCAGACTTTCAGGCTTGGGCTGGAGCATGAGCTCTGGTACCCTGCAAGCCCAAGCCCAAGTCTACACAGCAATTTTTAGCCCCACAGCCTGAGCTCCCCATCAGCTGACCAGGGCCAGCCGTGGCCATGCCGTGGGTCTCTTATCCCTGTGTAGATGTACCCTCAGACACTTTCTTAAGGTTAAATAAGTAAATCAAGTTGCTTTGGTGGTGCTGTTTCTTCACAGTGGCATTAAACAGTAACACTCAAGCCAAAGCAGTTCAGCAAAGCAGGTTAGGGACTTCTGTGTAGTTATGTCAGGCAGCAAAGTAGGAGGCCCACACTTAGGTCTTGCCTCTGTCTTTCTCTCATGACCAAATTTAGTGGTGATGTAAATGGTGTTGTAACTTGCATGCCAAATGCAAGTTTGTTAGAAGAGAGTTATAGATGGTAAAACAGCATAGCTTACCCAAATTGGAAAAGTAGTGGGTGGAGAAAACAAATGTAACTTACATGTTGAATAGTGGAAAGGTTGTACAGCTGGAAAAGCAACTAATAGGAGGATGCAAGATAAAGTAAGAGAGGGATCTAGTTTCTTTTCCTACAACACCCTTTTTGCCTCTGAACATGTCTTACACACCCAGTGATTGTCAAATTGGTACAGGTTACTCTGCTTTACCATTTACACCCATTTTCTGAGGAGCTGGGGGTGGGGGACATAGGCGGTTCTCTGGAGACAGGGGGTTGGGGAGCCCAGGGAGCGATGGGGAGGGGACTGGGGGACATAGGGAAGGGTTCTGGGGATCCAGGGGTGGGTTGGGGAGGGGCACGTGGGGGATCTCTGGAGGAGGGTGGGTTTGGGAGCCTGGGGGGATGAGCTGGGGAGCTGGGGAAGGGGCATGGGAGGCTCTGGAGAGCCAGGGTCTGATGGGGGAGGCTGGAACCAGGGAGTGGGACTGAGGAGGGCTGGAGTGGGGGACATGAGGGTGGAACTTTTGAGTGGCAGAAGCATAAGAGGTGGCTCTGGGGGGCTGAAAGATGGGAGATGGCTTAAGGGAGTCAGTGGAAAGAGGGCTGGGGAGCCAGAAGATGATGGGGGATGGGGTGGAGCCAGGAGCCCTGGACAGGAGATGACCTTGGGGAGCCAAGGGGGCTGGAGGTAGGGGTTGAGGTAAGAGGCGAGAGCTGGAGAGCCAGAAGATGATTGCAGGGGGGAGGCCGGAGCCATAGGATCAGGGGATAAGCAGTTGAGTCAGGAAAGTAATGAGGGGAAGGTGGCTGGCACCAGGGAGTGGCACAGGAAATGGGATGGCATAGGGGAAAGACAGGAGTTGTGGGAAGGAGGGATGGCTGTGTGTTTGGGTGAGTTTCAGCCATCAGAGGTGTTGGGTGGGGGAGCTGAGGGCAGGTATCTAGATGCTGTTGTGATCCATGTTCTCTACATGGGTGGATGTGTGGGGAGCAGTCTTGGGTTATTTTCATGTCCATGGATGCCAACAGGGGGGTTATGTTATCTTTACTCTCTGGTTAGGCAAGCAGAACTTGTGTCACAGCACTGGAGTGAGCCCAGCAGTATCTCAGATGGCTGTGAAGGGGATTGGTAAGGTTTGCTAGGGGAAGGATGGTGAGGTGTAAACTTTGTAAACTCAGAAGGCCTGGAGAATTTGTCCAGAATGAAATTCTAGCTGGCTTTGGTTCCCTCAGCCCCCTAATTCATTTACAACCACTTCCAGCAGCCCAAAAGGTAGATACTTTGATTTAAAAGCTCTGTATAAACAAATCAAAATGACCCTGGAAAAAACTAGCTTTGTGTTCCTGCTTTCCACTCTGTTGCTGGTGTATTGGAAATATTCAGTCAACTCAAGTTCAGCACCAGTTCATGTGCACCTGTTGGGGATGGATCACTTGATGATTTCTGACCAAAGTCCTTGATACGTAACTTAAACGGTTTGTCTACTGCTAAACTGAACAGTTACAATATCTGTTGTCTTGGTGCTATTGAACTGACTATGCAATTAATTAAGAGAAAACTAGACAGTGTTACTGGGAAAGCCTCTGGTTTCCAAACCTATTTCTACCAGTAAGGTAGGAATCGTATAGTGCCTATAGGCAACCTTCTTATGAAGCCTTTATAATGGTCTCTTGCACTGATCAGACAGGGATTATAAGGAGCGGGGGAAATGGCCAGAGACCAAATTGAAAGTTACCTAAATATAAAAGGATTCATGAATTCACTTTGTCATCACACCAGTTAATCCTGGTTGTGTATGCACCTGTAGCATGTTGAAGATTCATAGGGCTGCAGTGTTTGGGAACTCCTGAATTCAAACCTAGACCGATAAAATCTATTTTGCCTCATTTTAAAGTAGACTTTCTCATTATAACTGCAGAATGCATTTCCATTTCATAGGTGATTCACATAAGGAGCTGGAGTATGACTTCTGGAAACCTACCAAAAGACTTGGTAGCTGTGGCTGCAGAGTTGTCCTTTAAAGTGCACTGTAGCGGGGTGGTCACCTGCTCCTGCCTTAAAAGGCTTAAAACATCCTGGGGAGAGGGCTGTGAAAGGGAATGAAAAGCGGGGCTGATTGGGGGAAGCAGCCGTCAACTGGGGGCCGCCCCAGTCAGGCCACGGCTGGTTTAATATGGGCCCAGGTGGCCCATATAAGAAGGCTGGGGCCAGAAGCCAAAAAAGGAGTCTCTCTCTAGCTTGCTGAGGGAGAAGGGCCTGGCTGCTGGGGAGCTGAACAGAGTACCTAAAGTGGAGCAGGGCTGGGGGAGGGCTAGAGGAACTGGGAGAGCTCGAGCCTGGAAACCCCCCAGGCTGCAGGCCTTCTTAAAGGCCAGAAAAGGTACTGGGGTTGCAGAGGGGCAGCCCAAGGGCAGGCAGAGGCAGCAGGTCCAAACCCCCCTTGCCAGTGATGAGTGGCAATTATACTGCAGTCTGCCCCAGTGAACGGGGGCTAGATGGTGACTGGCAGTAGCCTGATACTGAGGCAAGGTGGGGATAGGGGGCTGGGGGTTCCCTGGGGAGGGGAGACCCAGTGAGACTGCGGGGTCCTGCAGAGGGTGCTCTGGAGCTGGAAATGCTAATTCTCTGGACGACCAGCAGGAGGCGCCGCGCTGGTGAGTCATCGCCCCGTTACATGCACTTTACATAAAAGCAAAACAAAAAAACCCACACAACTGTCCAAAGCCTAAGAAACAATCCTAGATAAACATAGAAAAAGGAGATGAACATTTTTGAGCCAACCGGAGTTCTTGTAAGACTTTATAATATTGCCTAGTGTGTCTAAGAATGAACTAGAGTACCCCAGTGCTTTGATGGAAGTGTGAGGCTCAAGGGCCACTTGCTGAAGAGTTAGTTACCCGCTCACATGCATTATTTTCCACTGGTGTAAATAAATTTACTTCAGTGGAGTTACTCCTGACTTATGCCAGCCTAAGATGAGAACCAGGCCCCGTGAATCATCTGTTGCATGACAATGATAGAAGCACCGATGGTGAGTCATTGTGTGTGGGTCCTGTGTGGAAATTCAACGTGTTTAATAACCCTCACACTTCTCCTTTGTTAACAATTGTGAAGTAAGCTCACTTTGGCCTTTATAAAACATGTAGGGTTATTGGCTCAAGGCCTTTGTAAGGACTTTTTTAAAGCAGCTTGCAAGGTGCCCTATGTGTTTGCTTACTGTAGCAGTGCCTGGTTCTTCATTTTAACTGAGTGAATTTAAATAGAAGCAAAATGGACAGTTGTTGCTAGCAAGCTGTGAAAACAGAGGGAGGAAAAGCTGAAGGAAATAAAGATGCAGGGCTGATCTGACCAACCATCATCAGTCATACAAACGCTTACTGACTTCAGACCACCTTTGACTGTTTTTTTTAATCTTCTTGGGAACCACGGATGCGATGTTTTCTCAGGCCTTATCTACACTGGGGATTTGTCCTGATGGCAGCCATTACTGGCCGGCCACTAGCATAGCAGGAGCAGTGCAAACCTGTGCTGTAGATAGGCAAAGCTGATATGAATCATGATTTGCACAGGGGTAGCTTACTCTGGTTTCAGTTCATTTCAAAAGCAGTACTTGTGGAGTAAGGTGCTACTGAATGTGAGGAAGGGTGGCAGAAGTGGGTCTTAAGTGATGATACACAGGACTATAGTCTAAATATAGGCACATGAGGGTTGTGGTGATCCACGAAACACTCATCCCAAGGTAAATGGTGATATTTATTGACTAATCTGTAAACCGTTTCTATCACCTTAACACTTGAGTGCCTTGTGTGTATTAAAAATAAATACAAAGTTGTCAAATTATTCTGTAGCACTAAAAATAGAGACTCCATACGCTCATGTGGTCTGCTTCAAAAATAGTCCAGCGATCAGATGAAAGCTTGACTAAACAAATATAAATTACAGTGGGCCCTGATGCTTGCCAAGTATGGTGCCTGGCCGCCTGCCAAAGGGAGCAGGTTCCAAAGGCACAGGCTCTCCCCTGAGAATGCCCTGCTGTCAGTCCTGGAGAATGCAACCCCAAGAGCTGACAGCAAGAATGACCCAGCAGATTGCAACTGTTGCAATGGGATATGGGAGAATGACAATGGGGCCCATTCCACCTTTGTAATTTGTAAAACGTGCCAAATATCACAGTCATTGAGCACAGATACAATTTTATATTAAAAAAAACCCTTTAGAAATCTCACTGACAATTCAAAACACTCCCACATTCCTATCAAATATACTATTAACCCTCCTTCCACCCATCCGCAATCACAGGCAAAAGCCTGAGAGCTATTGCACCATAAACACATTGACTCGGGTGTTGCACACTTTGTTACATTTGAAGCTCATTGCACACCACGGGCTCCCTGCATTCCTCCATTCCTCACATAAACTCCCTGTGTGCCGCCCTCCCATCCCCCTTTATTTTTACAGTCCCCATCTCCTCCCTCATGCCAGGGGTTCTGTGTACACCCCCCATAGGTGGGTTCCTCATTTCCCCCTCCATGGCAGAGGTTCTGTGTGCTCCCCATTCCCCCCTCTGCCACATGCCAGGCGCTCTATGTGTGCCCCTGTCCTCTTCCCCCATTCCATTGTCCTCCCCTCATGCTAGAGGCTCTATGTGACCCCCATTCGCTCTTCTCCCATAGCAGGGTCCCTGTCATAGGTTGCCTTGTCCAGTGCAACCCCAGAGGGTGAGGGTGGATATCTGTCTCCTCACAGACATCTTTCTCTGGCTGTAGGCATTGCTGTAGAGTCAGCTTAGAGAGCAGAGTATAGTCCTCTCATTGTAAGCCTTTGGCGGGTGGCAAACATAAAACAGGCACAAAACAATCAAAAAATGGTAACTGTTAACCAAACACCACTGCAGCCCACAAAACTGTCTAGACTCACCCAGCAGTTCCCCACAAGGTAAGAGGTCCGTAGTCTCTGTAAAAAGGTCTTGGCCCAAAGGACCCAGGCTGGGCACCCTGGGTTCTAAACAAAAGGGAAAACAAAGTAAAGACAATCCTGTTATTCAGGAGTGAAAGTAATTTAAGGAACTTACCGGTACGCAGGGCCAGGGTCCTGAGCAAGGGGGCTCAACCAGAAGGGGTGGGGCCTCGGGCAGAAGGGGCGGGGCCTTTGAATCCCCGGGCCCTTTAAATCATCACCACTACCTGGGGGTTCTGGCAGCAATTTAAAGGGCTGGGGCTCCGGCTGTGTTAGCAGTGACCAGGAGTTCTGGGCTCTTTAAATCACCACCGGAACCCCATGGTAGCATTAGTTGCGTCCGGGAGCCCCAGGGCTCTGGGGGCGATTTAAAGGGCCCAGGGCTCCCTGCCGCTACCCCAGTGCTACAGCAGCAGGGCTCCAGCGGCGATTTAAAGGGCCAGGGGCTCCGGCCACTGCCAGGACCCCAGGGCCCCTTTAAATTGCCTGCCTGGGGAAGCTGCCCCCTGCTGGTATGGTCGGCTGTGTACCGGCTCTTGCCGGTATGCTGGACCAGACCAGACCGTCTTATTTTCACCTCTGCTGTTATTTCTCCAGCGGGTCCAGGTGGCAGAGGCTCTTCAGCCATTTTCCTGGTAGGCAGCCCCTGCTCTGTGAGGCCAGGGAGGTCTAGCTCTGCCTCCTGCCGAGTGCTACCTTGTAGGGGGTTGGATCCTCCCCTTTAAGGAGCTGTCCCTCTCCAGGTTTGACAGGCCTCACAGGTTGTACCAGGCTGGGTCTGATTGTGCCCAGAGGAGCTTTTTAACGTAAGAATAGTTATACTGGGTCAGACCAATGGTCCATCTAGCCCAGCATCCTATCTTCCAGCTGTGGCCAGTGTCAGATGGTTCAGAGGGAATGAACAGAAGAGGGCATTTATCGCATGATCCATCCCCTATTGTTCAGTCCCAGCTTCCGGCAGTCCGATGTTTAGGGACACCCAATGATCTTGGCTAATAGTCATTGATGTACCTATCCTTCATGAGCTTATCTAATTCTTTTTTTAACCCATTTATACTTTTGACCAGGGGTCGGCAACCTTTGGCATGCAGCCCATCAGGGTAATCCGCTGGTGGGCCGCGAGACATTTTGTTTACGTTGATCGTCCACAGGCATGGCCCTCCGCAGCTCCCGGTGGCCGTGGTTCGCCGTTCCCGGCCAATGGGAGCTTCAGCTGACTGGCTGCTGCCTGTGACTGCAGCCCTATACCTTAGATGCTCCTCCAATTGTGTACAGAAAAGGACTAATGTGGAAGCTGAGAAGGAAGCAGCAGAAGCACATTTCCAGTGGGAGCAGGGTGGATCTATGGCCGGGCAGTTTTCCCCCATTCCACTGTTCCTCTATCCCATTTTCTCCCCTCCTAACCTCTCCTGGCACTTCCCTGATAGTGGGGATTTACTCCCCAGGTAGGAAAACACTGGTTTTAAGATTTATACATTGTAACCAACAGCTTCAACTGCACTCAGAAGCTAGCAGGTGGTCAATGAATAACAAGGAGCACTGGTGTTAGTGCCCATGGTGGCTTACTCCAGTTAAGGGGACAGGCCGGATCCTGCACAAATTAAAGCTTCAAGGCTCTTTTTGAAGGTAGCTTTAAGTAGGACACATGGCAATAATATAGCTCTGCATTGTAATACATAAGTGTTGATCCTTGCGGGGAGGGTCAGAAAGAAACAGTCAGTCTCTAGATTAAACATACAGAAGGAAAAAATACATCCCCCACGGGTTTCCAAAAACAGCCATTGATCCAATATGACTCCAAGACTGCAAACTATCGACTGTCACCACGATTCTGGATTGACCTTTAGTTAGTCTGCTCCCTTCCAAGTCCCCACCTCTCTTAGGCACAGGAGAACAGAGAGAAGTATAACTGGTCAAAACATCTCACCGTCTTCTCCAGTGATAAACAGGAGGGGTATCAGAACTGAAAATCAAAAAATAGTAACAAGAGAAAACAAAGCAGAAAAAAGAAGAAACGAAAAATGAATGGGCGTGGGCTGGAACACAAAAGAAAGTTAAAAAACACAGAAGAGGCACAGTTTGCCACCTCACTGCCCATTTTTGGATAACTGCTATATTAAACAATAACAGTCCTAGTGCGGAATATTGGGAACCCCCACTGTTAACCTGTTGTCATGTTGAGAACTGACCATTTATTCCTGCTCTCTGTTTTCTGTCTCTTAGCAAGTTTCTAATCCATGACAGTACTTTACCTATCATCCCCAAACTAGTTGATTTCCTTAATAACCTCTTGTAAGGGATTTTGTCAAAAGCTTTTTGAAAGTCCAAATAAATTATGTCAACTGCTGCTTCTTTAGTTAATAATTCACTCAAAATGGAATGCTGTAAAAACCGCTGTAAAAACCGCCAGATATCCAACAAATCTGGATTATGTATTTCTCTCTCCCTTAGTCAGGAAGGGACCAGGATGTTTCTAAGTCTGGGATTTCCTGTAGGTATCCAAATAGCTTTCTTGTGTAGAGCACAGAAATTTTAAGATTTCCTAAGCTGGCATATGTGCTATAAATCTCTCCCTAGAATGCTTCCTACACTTTCCCGAAGAGAGTAAATGCCCCAATCATTTTTTCAGGCTCTGCATATGTTTACAAAGGTTAGGTTATTCCAAAAGTTAGTCGAAACATGCCCTATGATTCAGATGATCTTAGAAACTTTTTAGATGTCAATCTACATATACAAGACAGACACAGGGTGTGGGGAAGGGATAGATGAGAACATACAGGCAGAGCAAACAGAACGATGGTTTGTCAGTGTCATGGAACTGCCAGGATATTTTAAATTTGTAAACAATTTTTGGGTGGCATTTTGTTTATTTTACACTTTATTTTTATTTGTATTAACTACATTATAGGGCAAGGGTAGGAGGGAAGGGAAGATAGGAAGGGATTAGCTAAAATGAAAAAAATAAAGGGAGGCAAGGGGAAAGAAAGAATGGGAAGAAGATGGAGGGCAGGATGGAGAGGGGCATGGAGGGAAGTAGGAGGCTGAAGTGAAGAGAGTATGAGGGGAAGGGCGATTGGATCCAGCAGCCAATTAGGAGAGGGAAGAGACTGTTCAAAGTGAAAACTGTAGAAAATGGTTTGATGACATGATTAGTTTCCAAAGGTCTCTGTTGATGCTGTCTCTGCAGCTGCTCCTGCTGGCCTGAGTCTCTGGCTGGGTCTACTGTGGAGTTTCTTTTTCTTCTCCTGAACCCACATGCAGAAGATGACATATATATTGTATGAAAGTATTTAATGGGGAGATTTTCAAAAGTGCTAGAGCGATTTAGTAGCACAAGGGTCCCACTGAGAGCTAAAGGGACTTGTACTCCTAAATATCTTTTAGTCACTTTTGAAAATTTTTCTCTAATGGTTGGAAACATTTTCTTACTGTTTCTTATGCTATTGGCAAGTATGCTGACAGGTTTTCCAGTTAGTTTGGCCATCTATACGGTTTGCTGAGTAATGAAAATAGCAAATGTTCCAATATTCTTCTATTGTTTTTTTATACAGATATATGTTATTTAGCTGCTGTTAAATGGTATGTTGAAGGAGTAAGTAGAAAAGCAAAAGTGAGCAAAAGTTTAATGTTAGCATACATTTTGGAAAAGTTATTAAACCTCATGTTTTTGAGTTTGATAATCTCTAACTATAAAGGATTATGAGGGGGACAAACTATCCTAGTTCTGCCTCATGCAAGATTGCTTGCACCTTCCTCTGAAGCACCTGGTGCTGGCCACTGTCAGAGACAGGATACTGGACTAGATGGCCCTTCAGCAGTTGCTATGTTTCCCGTGTGTGTATAAAATGAGCTTAGCAGCAACATATAGCAAAGTGTGATGGGCCACTAATGATGGAGCCAATCCTGCAACCACAGGGGCCTTGTCTAGGCTAAGAAAACAGATTGTGTTTGAAAATATGTTAGCTACCAAACTCTGAACATAACTTTGCACCTAGTGTGGACACTTCAACACTTTGAAAAATGTTGACCTTAAGTTCCTCAACAGGGTCTTGTCTAGACAAGGCCTTAAGCACATGAATAATTTCACTCATAGAAGTAGTTTAACTGAAGTAAATGGGGAAAAAGGCACAAATACATTCTAAACCAGGTTCATTTTCAAAATATTTGTAAATACTTTACACTGGCTTAGCAACTGCTACCATAAATTATAATTGTGGAAAGTCACAAAGTAAACCAGTGAAACATATGGCAGACTGTAGACATGATGCCTGGAAATGAACATAGCCAGGGAAGCTAACACTTCAGTCACCATACATTGTTTTAATAATTGGCTTCATTGCTGCTCATATAAACTGTAAGCAAATGAGTAAAATGTCCAAATGGGATCAGTTGGGCCAGGGGTATGCTGCCAATGTTCCTAGAAGGAATGCCCATAAAAATGTTCCCCTTTAGCCTTTGATAAAACTCACATTTGATAAAACCCACATGAGCGTACTTGCAGAGAGAACAATGAGGGACTGATGAATCTATTCACCTTTGTTCCTGTTTAAACAAAAACAATTTGATCACAGCCAAGTGTATTTTTATAAGTGTTTTCCTTTGTTCTTGCAAAAGATGCCAAATTAAAATTGTACATAATATAAAATGCTTATGCAATACACTGTGTTAAACTTGTGTAATTTGAAATAGGCAGATGTGTGTAGCTTTGCAGGGGAGTTTAGGGGTATCCTGCTCTGGTAATGTTTGCAACCAGTTACAATTTGGAACATTCCAAAGACAAAAAATCTACTCTTCAGGAATATTTTTACGAAACCCAGGGATGTCAGCTCTGTAAGGGTAACCTGACAATGTTCAGCATGGGTCAGCTTTATCAAAAGTAGAGACAGCATCCCAATCCTCTTTTCTGTTTGGTGGTAGAATGTTAATAAGGGTGCACAGAGAGCCCTTCCCAGCACATCGCTGACGCTGCAGCTGCACTACCTCGCAGTCGACCCATGAAAATCGAATTAAGTGCTACGCCTCTCGCAGAGCTGGATTACAGAAGTCAACATTAGAGGCGACTTAGGTTGCCGTAAAGGACCCGGTAGTGTAGACACATACATTAACAGGTCGACGTGAGGTGGCTTCCTTGGACCTAACTTTTTAGTGTAGACCAAGCCTGACTTGGTCTAACCAATTCTGCTCCTTTAAAAAACTGCAGTTTTCTTGTGGAAGTCTTTGTTAAGCTATTTCACGAGGTTTCTTTTTCTTCTAGTGCCTGTATGGCTCCAGAAGCAACACTGTCAGTGACTGCTTCAAATGTAATAGTAGTAAAACACTTTCACTTAGAAATATCAAATGATACAAAACCATTATTTATAAATCTGTTCTCTTTTATATGGCGAGTTCACTGATTGCAATCAAGTGGCATAAACCAACCCTCCACTAGAGGGCACATACAACATAAACTGTTTGTTCAACGTTAGATCGTTGTTAACGTTACCAAGGTCAAGCACAATACAGCATAAACCTATTCCTGATAGATTTATGAGTCCATTCTGCACTGTTTAGGATCCATCTGGTTACATAGTGAATTAAAATGTTCACTCAGCAACTGTTGGCTTGCTGGGTAGTAAAAGAGTACACGGCACACACACTTATTTGAATGCTAAAAAATCCTGAAGGATGCCACGATTTGAAGATCAAATATCCACTTTACCTCTAGGTGAAAAATGCCAGTATAAACATTACCGATATTAGCCACCATGTATATGGGGGGGGGAGATTTAAATGGTCTCCTAGACAGCCTGGCTAAATCTGACCGTGGATACTGGGGTTGTGTATAAATATGTATATGATTTGCCAGTGTGTGCATGGGAACACACATCCCCATGTAATATGTGTGACTATATAATACATAAACACACACACACACTGTCCCTATTACCTACGCAGGATGCATTTATACAATAGCTCAAACGTTTGCATTTGTATCCCGCGTGCTGCAGATGCCAAGCTCTGCGAGACGGCAGCTCCCCACATATGTGCAAGCAGCGCTCGATGCGTGTTACAAAGGAGACCTGCCTGCAGCAGCTGTGCCCTGAGTGAGCCATGCCCGCTGGAGGGGCGCGGGCTCCGCCGCAGGTCTGTGTGCAGAGAAGGGGCCTCGCGTCTTTTCTTCTCCTCCGGCTGTCAGTGATGTCATGCGGAGGCAGCCGCCGCGGCGGGGGGAGGAGGCGCTGCAGGTTCATGTGTATGTAATGAAAAGGCAGTTGACAAGCTGCCAAAACGCACGAGAGGGAGAAACTGGACCCACTGGATTTCGCAAAGCGAGTCGTCATCTGCAGCAGCTCCATGGCGAGGGAGGAGGGAGCGGCGGCCCCGGCCTCTGCTGCTTCAATGTGAAACCCCAAGCCAGGGGTGGGGGATCCTAGGGGGGGCACAGGCCAAATACAGCCTCCTGCGGCGCGCGATTGCTTCCCCCCTCGCTGGGATTTACCCTCCGCGCGGCGGCGGCGGCGGCAGCAGCCATGAACTCCGCGGAGCAGACCGTTACATGGCTGATCACCCTGGGCGTGCTGGAGTCGCCCAAAAAGACCATCTCGGACCCCGAGGGGTTTTTGCAATCGTCTCTGAAAGACGGGGTGGTGCTGTGCCGGCTGCTGGACCGCCTGCTCCCGGGCACCATAGATAAAGTAAGTGCATGTTCCTCTGCCCCTGAATCCCACCCCCACCCAGCCTTGGCGTGTGTTTGTACCAGAGAACGAACACACACACACACACACACCCCCCCCCCCCCGCAGCATGCACAGCCCCATAGGGTCTAGGCTCACGCAGCTCAGAATGCACCGTGTGCTGAATAATGCATCCACCCTGCAGGGTGTCAGATGCACCCCGGCTCCCCTGGCAGCTGAGCCGGTGACTGCAAAAGCCAAACGTGCAGAACGAGCCTGTGACACTAACGCCGCCCGCTCTGTGGGCAGGAAAGGGGCGCCCGGGTGGGGTGGGTGGGGGGCAAAGCTTAAGCGCCCCCGCCGAGAGCGCGCGGTGCTTGCTGCACGCAGCCACATGGGCTGATGAACCCGAGAAGACACGTCCCCGCCCTGATTGCCCTGGCCCCGGCCGGGGAGCGAACCGAGCCGGGATTAGCTTTACGCACTTTCCTTTGTGCAGTGATCCCCCCTCACGCACCCCACCCTTGAAAGCCCGGGCAGCGGCAAAGGAAACGGGCGGCCTTTCCCCTGTGCATGCGGCCGCCTCCGCTAGCCCGCCGCACGGCAACCTCCTCCAGCGGGGAGCGCTGCGAAGGCGCCATTGCCCGGGGCTGGGGGCAGAGGAGGGGGCGCAGGCAGGCGCAGAGTTTCCAGCAAGGCTGGACTCTAGTCGGTCACGTTTAAAGGGACAGGAGCCTGGGCTAGTCCAGAGCTGTGGAATCACCTCCCCGTGTGCGGGAGAAGAGGAGATTCTGCCCAGTGGATAGGAATGAGGTTATTTTTATGTGGCTGTAATGTGTTAGCCTCAGTACTGGTTTATTAAAATGGCCCGATAAAAACAATTTCCCAATCAGACATCGTCCTGCGGGAACCACGTGACATGAGGTTATTTAGGAAAATGATAAAGAAGAGTGTATTAAATATACACTGTGGTCATCATTATTGGTTATGAAGTACTGTCAGTGGGCTAGGTGCTGTGAAGGCGCAGTCCTTGTCCTGCGTAATTTACAGTCAAAAGCCCCGATTTCATTCCTGTGGGTGCACCTGAATGGAGCCCCAGTGGTTCTTTGCAGGCAATGGCATCCACCCGTTTGCAGGATTGGGGCCTAAATAGAGGTGAATATAAGCAGGGAGAGTGGATGAGACAACAAGTAGTGTGCTCAAATGGTGAGCTGTGTTAGTTCATAGGTTTTTGGTTTTTTTGAGTTTCACAATTTTGGTGAGATTATTTTATGGGGAGAAAATGCCTCTCAATATTAAAATCCTAGCTGTATGTGAAGGAGAAATGTATACAGGATCAGATGTATCCATTTCAACCTTCCTTTAGGACATTCCAAAACCAGTCCATATAACGTCTGAAATACTAAAAATGTCTCAAACAGCACACGATGCACTGTGACCCAGTCTCAGTAAACATTAGAGGAATGTTTTTAAATACTAGAAATAGTTTTCATGAGGACTGTTTGTTTTTGTATTGTTTGGGCCTTTTATTGTTTACCTATCACTCAGAAGATCCTACTTTTTTCAAAGTGACATAAAAATGGCATTACAGTTTTATTTTGCATTGTGTGAAAAATACAAACATATGGTGTGAAATAACTTTCATGCACCATGTACACTTATATACAATAATTCCTCTAGTATTCCAAATAGAGAGGATTTATTCCATGCCCAAAAGAGGCTACAGTACTTGGAATGTTCAAGCTGAAACATCGGGGCTTTATTTACCAATTTTCATTCAGAATATTAGAGGAATTAGTGTTTGTATGGACACCGTGTTACATATATTATTTTTTCTACAGAGCACATATGCAAACTTTGATATACATATCAGCACTTATGTTAAAACTTTGCCTTTATACCATACAAGATAACGAGGGAAAGAATGATGAAGAGCATTTGGTGGGCCAATGGGGAACCCCTGTTTTTTAAAATACAGTATGATAAATGAGGCAGAATGGTCTAGTAGTCAAGGCACTGAACTAAAATAGAAGAGGTCTGAGCTCAATTCTTGTCTCTGCTACAGACTTCTATTACTCTTTATTTGCATTGCCATTGCAGTGGTGCCCAGGCGCCCCCAATCAGGGATTAGATCCCATTGTGCTAGGCACTGTACAAACACATAACCAAAAAAATATTTGGTCCCTGACCCAAAGAATATGCAATCTAACGATAAGACATGGCAACAAGGGAAAGTGACAAACAGAGGGCTGAAGCACAAAATATCAATGAAATGCATATGAGGAATGTGATAAGCAATGGTCACAGCACATCAGCGAGCTAATTGCTCTGTGCCTCGTTGCCCATCTGTAAAATGGAGGGGATAGTACTTCCTTTCTCCCACCCCGTATCTTGTCTGTGTAGGATCCAATCCCGCAGAGATTCACTCCTGGTTTAATTTTCCACACTGTGCGTAATCCCAGAGTAAGTCTTTGCTGGGTCAAAGCTTTAGATTCCTTGGGGCAGGGACTATCTCTTGGGGCTCTGAACTTAACTGAGGCCATTAGATACTACTGTAATATAAATAATAATAATTAAGAAAGCGGAATGGAAGAGAGCATGAGAACAATATCTTCAGAGAGTGCATGAATTCTACACGAGTGCCACGGAATTGGGGATTGAATTGTTCATGCAAATGATGGACTATCTGCCATTTTTATACCAGGTGCCAGAGTAACTAGAACCAGCAAAGTCACACAACTGTTCAGACAGGATGAAACTCACTCACCCATGGAGGGCCCATTCAAGGCTCGCCATGACACTTAAGCTCTGTAGTAGGGCTGTGCAGTAAGGCACAGTACTTGGTCAGTTGCATAGATGGCCGTTCACATTCCCTGTGTGCTGTGCAGGGAGCTCTGAACTAGCTGTGACTAGGACTCCGGAAGAGCCTATTGGACCCACACTTTGATAGATCTAGTGGCTTGGAGCCACTATCTAGGGCAGTGGTTTTCAACCAGTGGTCTGCGAACCACGGGGAGTCCAGAGACTATGTCTAAGATTTTGACAGGGGTCCGCACCTCCATTCAATTTTTTTAGGGGTACGCAAATGAAAAGTTGAAAACCACTGATCTAGGGGGTTGTATAGCAGTTGCAAACACTGTTTCAGTTCATTGACTAGAATAGCTGCCATATAGGAGCTGTGGTTTTCTCATTTTGGGGGTGTGTATGGATTGTATCCCCCAATTCTCAGTTATTTTCCTGAATAAATCCCACTAATAATAAATAACAAAATTAAATCCCATTAATAATAAATAAATAACAAATCCCATTTATTCATTATGGGGGAAGGGATGACTTTCACTCATACTGCACTTGCATATCCAAAAAACTACACTCAAAAAACTTTACTAATGCTCCATGTCAACATCTTAAAGATTCTGTTTAAATTCTGATATCACACATTGCCAGCAATAGGAGTTTTGGTGCACAAGAAATGTAGGATTGGCTCCATTTTCTCTAATTCTCATTCTGTTTTTTTGTTACTAGAACCATCTGCATGAAAACAGAATAGTTGTTTTTAAGAGTTCATGTTCTCCTAGTGTTATCATTCTGTTTGCTACATTGTTACTACTCCTAACAGTAATTAATATAGCACAAGACACATACAGAGTTCTTTTCAAATCTGTGCCTTGGTACTTTACTCCTTGGCACCCAAAAGCCTACTGACTTAAATGGGCATTTTGGAGGCCCAAGAAATGTAGGAGTGAGCCCATAAACTAAGGCCTTGTCTACACTATAGAGTTTTGTCGACAAAAGTCAGCTTTCATTGACAAAACAGTGGATGTGTACACACTACAATGCTCCTTCTGCTGACAAAACCCTCCTGCTTTGCCGACAAAATAAAATCACCTTGATGAGAGGCATAAAGCTTTTTGTGGCAAAGTTATATCGACAAAGGTTCAGTGTAGACCAGGGATCGGCAACCTTTCAGAAGTGGGGTGCCGAGTCTTCATTTATTCACTCTAATTTAAGGTTTCGCATGCCAGTAATACATTTAAACGTTTTTAGAAGGTCTCTTTCTATAAGTCTATAATATATAACTAAACTATTGTTGTATGTAAAGTAAATAAGGTTTTTAAAATGTTTAAGAAGCTTCATTTAAAATTAAATTAAAATGCAGAGCCCCTCGGACTGGTGGCCAGGACCCGGGCAGTGTGAGTGCCACTGAAAATCAGCTCGCGTGCTGCCTTTGGCACACGTGCCATAGGTTGCCTACTCCTGGTGTAGACACTGAGCTTGGTTATGTTGCTGTAAATGGCCTCCTGGAGGTGTCCCACAATGTCCATCCTGACCACTCTGGGCAGCAGTTCGAACTCCACTGCCCTGGTCCCAGGTACACAGGCATCCACCTCTCCCCCTTTGAAGACCAGGGGATTTTTGAAATTCTACGTCCTGTTTGTTTGGCATGGACAACTCACATCACATCTTCCCAGCTGACCCTGGTGGCTCCCCGCAGCAAACGCTGTCTTGCTTGGAGCACACCTGAGTTGTTAGATCTGCTGGCGCTGTGGGGTGAGGAGGCTGTGCAGTCCCAGCTCCACTCTAGCTGTAGGAACTTTGATACCTACAGTCAGATTTCTTGTGGCATGTTGGATAAGAGCTACGACCGGGACACACATCAATGTCGTGCAAAGATAAAGGAGCTGAGGCAGGCGTACCAATAGGCAAGGGAGTCAAACCGTCACTTCAGTGCTGGGCCAAGGATCTGCTGCTTCTATAAAGAATGGGTGCCATCCTTGGTGGCGACTCCATCTCCACCACCAAGAGCCCTGTGGATACTTTGGTGGGGCTGAAGACAGTGGACTCAACTCCGATGAGGAAATGGTGGACGAGGAGGTCGAGTTGGAGGACTCGAGCGGCGAGTCAGGAACTCTTTTTGACTCTGGAGGGGTCTAGCCAGTCCCAGCAGTCTGTCTCTGGCGTGCATGATGCAGGAGAGGAGAGCTCTGGTAAGTGATCTTTTTGAGTTGTTGCTGCTCGGTTATATGAGGTAGATCTGTCCTTTGCTTTGTTATAGGCTAGAAATAGGTGAAGGGATAGAAATGTACAAGATTAGCTGTGTTGGCGCGTGCTTCACGTTCCCCTGGGCAGCTTTGCAGTGCGGTGGAACAGTGTGTTAATGCACACCGAGATTTCATGGGAATCCTCCAGAGAGATCTCTAGGAAACTTCCCTGGAGGTACTAGCCAATCCTCTGTTGAAGGTTCCTTGGCAGAGCTGCTTTGTTCCTTCCCCCATTGTAGGAAACTTTCCCATGCCAGTTAGTAATCACTTGTGCAGTGACCAAAGTGGCACACAGGCGAGAAGAATAGGGACCTGGTCTGAAGCCACACTCATGCAAGAGATGCACCCTTGCATCCTTCCTTACCCTCAGGAGTGAGATATCATCTTCAATGACCTCTGCCTGTGGAAAATGGTGGCAGAATTTACAATATTGTCCCTAGTCCCCTGCAGTGATCCCCTTAAAAAAACAACGAGACCCTTTGCCACCTCTTGAGCGCCTCCCCCCCGCCGCCCCGGGCTGTGTGCTTGCCAAGAGACAGTGAGAAACTGATTCGTATTTTTTAAAAGGTGCATTTTACTATAATGAGTTGATGTGGTGCGTGCACTAAAATTCATTCTTCTGTTTATTGTTTCTTGTGCTTCTGCAGATGTGGACTTCAGTGGAACCCCCTACACACTGGCGGAGCACCTCTGCTAGATAAGGAAGCAACCAAGGAGGCGCAAGGAGTACCTGTTTTGAGGGGTGCTCCAATCCTTAGAGGCTGAAAAACAAGAACGCAGGTTGTGGAGAGAGACTTTAAAAGAAAATTATAAAATAGACAGGCAGGACAGAAAGGAGAGCCAGGAGTGAATTTTAATGGGCCAGGAGCAGATGATAAAAGTGATGGAGGAGCAAACAGAGATGTTGAAGTCCCTAATCACACTGCAGGCAGAATTCATGCGTGCTCGACCCCGCTGCAGATGATACAGAACTGCTTTCCGTGCCCTCCCCAAACTCCTCCCACACATTCCTTGCAACTTCCAGGCCCATCTTGGTACCTGGTCACTCCACCTCTTCAGACAGCTTCCAAAATGATAGCTGGATTTACACACAGCTATGAGAGCCTACACTGCCCTTCATTGTTATCTCCCTTCCCACCAAGCTTTTGTGTGTGTTGTTTATTGGTATTTAATAAAAACAAACTCGCTGAATGATAACCAATCTTTATTTGTCTCCAAAACACGGTGGTTGCTGCTGGAATGAATACACAGTGGCAATTTGATAATTTGCTGTGTAAAAATCCCAGTCAGGAATCATTAAAATTTTTATGCAAGGTGGCAAGTTAACAAAGCATGGCAGAATGCTGTATAGAATGACTCATTACTGGAGCTGATTGTCAAAATGGTGCCTCAAAGCCTCCCTGATTCAGATAGACCCCTCTTGTGCCCCTCTAATAGCCCTGATATCTAGCTGCTCAAAATTAGCCGCCAGGTGATCTGCCTCCGAGCTTTTCTATCCCAGGGGAAACTTCTCACATTAGCTTCACAAGTATTATGGAACGCACAGCAGGCTGCTGTGACCATGGGAATATTTTCCTCGTTTAGGTCTAACCTGGCATAAAGGCAGCGCCAGCGTGCTTTTAATCTGCCAAAGGCACATTCTATGGTTATTCTGCACCTGCTTAGCCTATTGTTGAAGCATTCCTTGCTGCTGTCTAGGCTTCCCTTGTAAGGCTTCATGAGCCACTGGAGTAAGGGGTAGGCTGGGTCTCCCAGGATCACCATGAGCATTTCTATATCCCCATTGGAGTCTTCTGGTCTGGAAAGAAAGTCCCTGCTTCCAGCTTTCTGTACAGGCCAGTGTTCCTGAAGATGTATGTATCATGCACCTTCCCTGACCACCCCACGTTGATGTCAGTGAAACGCCCACGGTGATGAACAAGCGCCTGCAACACTATGGAGAAGTACCCATTCCTATTGATGTACTCCGTTGCAAGGTGGTCCGGTGTCAAAATTGTAATGTGTGTGCCATCTGTCGCCTCTCCGCAGTTAGAGAAACCCATTTCTGCAAAGCCATCCACTATTTCGTGCAAATTGCCAAGAGCCATGGTTCTTCGTAGCAGGATGTGATTAATGGCCCTGCACACTTGCCTTAATGCAGCCCCAGTGGTGGACTTCCCGACTCCAAACTGATTCGTGACCGACCAGTAGCAGTCTGGAGTTGCCAGCTTCCACACAGCGATCGCCACACGGTTCTCCACTAAGAAGACAGCTCTCATTTTGGTGTCCTTGCGCTGCAGTGCCAGGGCAAGCACCGCACACAGTTCCAGGAAGGTGGCTTTCTGCATCTGAAAGTTCTTCAGCGACTGCTTATCATCCCAGACCTGCATAATGATGCGATCCCACCACTCAGTGCTTATTTCCTGAGCCCAAAAGTGACGGTCCACTATGTGCAGCTTCTCCCTGAATGCCAAAAGTAATCTGGTGTTGTTTCTTTTCATGGCACACAGCAGGTCAGACAGATTTGGTCCTCATGATATACTGCATGACCAGCTGTGATGTTTTCATAAGAGAGAGCAGTGCAGGATCCATCCTTTCAGACAGAGAAGGCGGGCGCACAGTAAACAGGGGCTGTTGAAAAATGCTGTGAAACACAGTTGGAATCCCAGGGAATCATGGGATGGAAAAAAACTGTATCATAGGACATTGAGCCCTCACCCATGATGCACTGCAATCCATTCTGTCTTCCCACAACTCCTATCTGCAGAAGGTGGTGAGTAGCGCAGTGGGATAAATACCCACAGTGCACTGCTCTCTCTGTCAATGCTAGAGCACCAACTGTGGGCATGCTCCACTGACAGAAGAAGCGTTGTGTGAACACGCACAAACGATATAATTATACCGGTTTTTGATTGTCGGCTTAACTAGCGTTAACAAAATTCTATAGTGTAGACAAGGCCTAAAACTCGTTCATTTCCCCAAAGAGTTAGGATTGTGACTCACTAGGCATAAACAATATGAACAGACCTCATTTTCATGCAAATACCCCTAGTAATTAAAAACAGATGGGACTTACAGAAAATAAATGACAGATCAGCAGGAGAGGATCTAAATAGAATGTTTGTCAATCAGCTGCTTTTAGAAAATGCTTTTAGAAAATAGTATGTGTTTAGAAGACATCTGTCTGGGGAGAGGAATTGAAGAGGAAATTACATATAACAGTATTAATACTTTTTTAATGCCCTGCTTTTAAGGCCTTTGGGCACCATAATAAAAATTAGTGAAAACAGAAGTATAATAAACAAAGGCAGTGTGCCCATTAAAAGGCAAAAAGCTCAAAGAACAGGTTTGTCTTAAGCAGAGAAACAAGTCAATGGATTTTGATACTAGGTGGACTGACCTTTTTGTTTACAGTAAATACACAACCTCATACACAGAATAACAAGTAGAGTTTCCTTTCAGAAAGCTATGGTTAAATTATTTTCACATTAAAACTATATTCTGTCTTCAACACAAGAAGATTAGAAATTTACTAGATTTCAAGAAGTGTAAATTGAAAAAATTAGGAAAGCATTGTTACTATAGATGGTGTCTCTTATTTTTAGGCAGTCATGTGAGATCATGTTACTCTGCATTTCAGAATAAAACATGTCAATGCTAAACAGAAATTTTAGCAAGCTGGTTCTGCTGAAAACTTTGTCATGAATATGAGAAATGAACGAAAGAAAAAACAGTTCTGAAAAGAAAATTGTTACAAGCTTTTTGGAGCACATATGTTTATATTGGGGAGCTATTCTCTTTTAAAGAGTAGGAACCTTATCACATGCATCACCATCAATGTTAGCAATTGTTTGACTGAAAAGCCATGGCTTCAAATTACTGCATTTCAACCACGTGTTTTAAATTAGAGTTATGTTGATAGTGGGAGGGAGGGAACTATTAATAAAAGTTGCAGTGGAGATGCCTTTCATTATAGGAAACATTTTCCAAATAAGTTGCTGTATCTCAGACAGTTGACCCAGTTTTGATACTGTATATAAGGATTAAAACTAGAGTGGGAACCTTCCTTGTCATGCTCCACTAAGTTTTGTTGTACTTTCGCTTGTAGTCTGTTGTCCCTATTTATAAAGAGCATTATTCTAAAGAGACTCTTATTCAGCTAACTGCCACGTTGAGGAAAAGACATAGGGATTCCTCATTGTGATCTGGCACCTTTATTTTGCTCCCCCACAACTAACAGAATCATCCAAATCACAGGACTTGGCGTTGATGGGGGACTTCAACTACCCAAACATCTGTTGGGAAAATAATACAGATGGCACAACTTATCCAACAAGTTCTTGGAATGCATTGGAGACAACTTGTTATTACAAAAGGTAGAGAGGCTGTTTTAGATTTGATTCTGACAAATAGGGAGGAATTGGTTGAGAATTTGAGGGTGGAAGGCAACTTGCGTGAAAATGATCTTGAAATGATAAGTTCATGATTCTAAGGAATGGAAGGAGGGAAAACAGCAGAATAAAGACAAAAGACTTCAAGAAGGAAGGCTTTAGCAAATTCAGAGAATTGGTCATTGAGAGCCCATGAAGCAAGTCTAAGGGAAAAAAGAGTTGAGAAGAGTTGGCGGTTTTTTAAAGAAACATTAAGGGTACAAGAACAAACTATCCCAGTGCATAGGAAAGATAGGAAATATGTTAAGAGACCACCCAGGCTTAACCAGGTGTTCTTCAGCAAACTGAAACTCAAAATGTCATACAAAAAAGTGGAAACTAGGTCAAATTACAAAGGATGAATATAAAAAAACACCAACACCACAAGCATGTAGGGGCAAAATTAAAAAGGCCAAGGTACAAAACATGATTAAACTAGCTAGGGACATAAAGGGTAACAAGAAATATTTTACAAATACATTAGAAGCAAGAGGAAGACCAAGACAGACTAGGGCCATTACTCAATGAGGAGCGAAAGACAATAATAGAAAACACAGCAATGGCCGAAGTGTTAAATTTCTTTTTTGTTTCAGTTTTCATCAAAAAGGTTGGCAGTGATAGGAAAACTAACATAGTGAACATCAATGTAAATGGGGTAGAATATGAGGCAAAAATAGAGAAAGAACAAGTTAAGAATTACTTAGACAAATTAGATGTCTTCAAGTTGCCAGGGCCTGAAGAAATATATCCTAGAATAGTTAAGGAATTAGCTGAAGAGGAGATCTCTGAGCCATTAGCGATTATCTCTGAGAACTCATGGAGGACAGGAAAGATCACAAAGGACTGGAAAAAGGCAAATATAGTACCCTACCTATAAAAAAGGGAATAGTGACAACCCAGGGAATTATACACCAGTCTAACTTTGGTATCCAGAAAGAAAAAAGAGCACATAAACAATCAAATTTGTAATCATCTAGAAGATAATAAATTGATAAGTAACAGTCAACATGGATTTGTCAAGAACAAATCATGTCAAACCAACCTAATATCCTTCGTTGACAGGGTAAGGAAGACGGTAAGAAGAAGTGGATGTGATATATCTCTATTTTAGTAAGGCTTTTGAGACTGTCTCACATAAGCCAACTAGAGAAATATAGCCTAGACAAGCCTACTATAAGGTAGATCAGGGGTCGGCAACTTTTCAGAAGTGGTGTGCCGAGTCTTCATTTATTCATTTTAATTTAAGATTTGGCGTGCCAGTAATACATTTTAACGTTTTTAGAAGGTCTCTTTCTATAAGTCTATATTATATAACTAAACTATTGTTGTATGTAAAGTAAATAAGGTTTTTCAAATGTTTAAGAAGCTTCATTTAAAATTAAATTAAAATGCAGAGTCCCCCGGACCAGTGGCCAGGACCCGGGCAGTGTGAGTGCCACTGAAAATCAGCTCACGTGCCACCTTCGGCACGCGTGCCATAGGTTGCCTATCCCTGAGGTAGATGCACAACTGATTTGAAAATTATACTCAGAGAGTAGTTATCAATGATTCACAGTCACGCTTGAAGGGTATATTGAATGGAATCCCTCAGTGATATATCCTGTGTCCGGTTCTACTCAATATCTTCATAAATGATTTGGATAATGGCATAGAGAATACACTTATAAAGTTTGTGGACATTACCAAGCTGGGAGGGGTTGCAAGCATTTGGAGGACAGGATTAGAATTAAAAATGATCTTGACAAGCTGGACAAATGGTTTGAAATAAATAGGATGAAATTCAGTAAGGACAAACACAAAGTACGTTACTTGGAAAGGAAAGTCAATTGCACAAATACAAAATAGGAAATGACTGCTTAGGAAGGAGTGCTGCAGAAAAAGATCTGGGCAGTATAGTGGATAACAAATTAAATATGAGCCAATGATGTAGTACTGTTGCCAAAAAAGTGAACATAATTCTGGGATGTATTAGTGTTGTAATCAAGACATGGGTGGTAATACTTCCATTCTACTCAGCACTGATAAGACCTCCCCTGGAGTACTGTGTCCAGTTTTGGGCACCACACTTTGAAAAAGATGTGGATAAACTGGAGAAAGTCCAGAGGAGAGTAACAAAAATGATTAAAGGTCTAGAAAACATGACATATGAGGAAAGGTTGAAAAAATTGGGTTTGTTTAGCCTGGAGAAGAGACGACTGAGAAGGGACATGAAAACAGTCTTCAAGTACATAAAAATTTGTTATAATAATAAGAAGGAGATAAATTGTTCTCTATATCTACTGAGGACAGGACAAGAAATAATGGTCTTAAATTGCAGCAAGGGAGATTTAGGTTAGACATTAAGAAAAACTTCCTAAATGCAAAGGTAATTGATCACTAGTACAAATTACCTAGGGAGGTTGTGGAATCTCTGTCATTGGAGGATTTTAAGAACAGGTTAGACAAACACCTGTCAGGGATAGTCTAGATAATATTTAGTCCTGTCTCAGTGAAGAGGACTGGACTAGATGACCTGTTGAGGTCCCCTCTAGTCCTACATTTCTATGATTCTGTGTAATGGGGTTTTACAAGTGGGAGGGCTCTTTGAAGCCCTTTGAATAGGAGGCATGCTGGGGAGAGAAGGGTTGCTGTTATCTGTGGAACAGACCCTAAGTGAGTTCCTGAAGCTGAGTGTAAGTTATAGCAACCCTGAAGCTGCTCTGATTTATGTAGGAGGCAGGGGCAGAATACAGGAAGTGCAAAGATGATTTAAAGCCACCTTTGCCACTTTCCCCTTCTGTTCCTGCATCAAGCATAGCTTGGGAAGAGCAGAGTCTGGTTTAGGAAGAATAGATAGCCACTTTTTTGCTGGTTGAGACTCAAGGGAAATTTGTACTCATAAGAATTTATTTTCTACATGGGAAAGCTCGGACACCAAAGTAAAATTAATCTGGTTATTTAAAGGGATAATATCAGGATTGAGGGGGCCAATACATTTGAGTCCTCCTAATCCCTTTAGGAGTGAGGTCTCTGGCCTAAATAAATGTCTCGAGTTTTAATTTTGGAACAAAAATAATTTAATTTGCTAATGACCCATAGAAAACAAATGCAGCACTGGGTATACATTGAATAGGAGCACAAGCATTTATGCACAATCACTTCCCACAAAGGGAGCCCAAGCATTCATGCGCAGCTGCTTTCCCTTAACTGTTCTCCTTGCAGGCAGCTACGGTGATTGGCAAAATGAGAATGATGTTTGAAACCAGTAACAATCATTTGTCTCTGATTTCACCTGAATTCTTGAGACCACATTTTTCTATCAGTTACGCAAGTCTGAGGACAGAGTCTAGTGTTTTGAGGCTTTGGGAGGAAGAAAGAGAAGGTGGTTAGGAATCAGAAGAGCATTTGGAGGTGAATTGAGCTAGAAAGCAGTGACATTTTTGGTGGGGAAGCCTGGTACCGTTGTACATACTGTGAGTTTATAGTGCTAGCTGATAGCAGATTGTGGGGGCACAGACAGTGGAGCAGGTTGGTCCCTGTGACATCAGTCAGGGCATCAGAGTATCACCACCTGAGGTCTGTACCATGCAGATTAGCACCAAGAGGATGTTCCGTTCCCCACTGCTGAAATCCACAGAGAAACACTTTGCAGACCCTCATCACAGTAGTTGAGAGACATAGCAGGGCTGGACCTAGGGGACAGGAGACATGCAGGGCCGTAGCAACAAAGAACGTGGCCCCCTCCGAACGTGGCCCCCTCCGAACATATGTCCGGGCGGGGCCCCTTACAATGCAGAAGCTGGAATGCGGTATTTATTTTGCCACTTTTAGGGGCCCCCTTCCTTGCGGGGCCCCCTCCGGTCGGAGGGTACGGAGGGCGCTCGCTACGCCTCTGGAGACATGTTTGCGTATTTATGCACATATGGTCTCTCTCCTGGCAATAGGCTTATTTATTAGCCTCCCAAGGAGGTTATTTGTGCTTCTGGCAGGAATAATGTGCCCCAGGATTCCCTGTGCAGATTAGCTCTGCTTTTGCTGTACTTTGAGGGCTGGTTACCACTTTCCCTGCATTGGCCAGAATGTGGCCCACATAATTTACTTCGAGAACATATTTTATTGCCTGTGTTTTACAGCTGCTCCAAAGGCTAACAAAAATGACAGCTTGGTGCTGTTAAGGACTCATTCATAACACTTTTAGGGCCCTTTTGTCCCCTTCATACCTGCGGCTGGAGGGGATGAGAATCTAGCAGACACAGATAGAGGGGTGGTACATTGCCATTTCCACAGTGGCTCCTCTCCATGGTTCCCTGGACTTAGGCAACTGTGGCGTCAGCCAAGGAAGCACTGTATGTGTGCCAGAGAAGAAGGGAGTTTCTAGCTGGCTTTGGTGGCTCTTCTTTGAAAAATGGTCATGTCAAAAAGGGTGGGTGTGGCTCTTGGGTGACATCAGGGCTGCTGAGGCCTGGGAAGTCATGGAGAAACCCCCCGCCCCAAACATTGAAAATACTGAGCGAGGAAAATACTTTTGTAACGAATACTGCAAGACACAGGTGCTGACTTCGTAGGTGCTCCAGCCCTGGAACACCATGGAAAAAAATTAGTGGGTGCTTTGCACCCACCGGCAAACAGCTTCCCCTCCCCACCCCCAGCACCTCCCATCCGCTGCCGGACCTGCTGATCAACTCCTCCCCCTCCCACCCAGCGCCTCCCGCCTGCTGCGATCAGCTGTTCCGGCGTGCAGGAGGCCCTGGGGGGGAGGAGCAGGGACAGGGCACGCTCTGGGGAAGGGGTGGAACTAGGCAGGAACATAGTGGGGGTAGGAAGAGGCAGGGCAGAGGTGGGGCCTTGGGGGAAGGGGTGGAGTGGGGGCAGGGCCTGGGGTTGAGCGGGGGTTGAGCACCCCCAGGGAAAGGAGGAAGCTGGTGCCTGTGCTGCGAGACAAATTATTTTATTGGTGTTGTTCTCATTCATATTCCCTGGACCCTGGCTGCCACAGTGCTTTCCAGACAGGCCTGGGTCAGCCGTCTCCTTTCCCCGCCAGGAGGGCAGACGGGATCCTCTCTCCTTAGCTCCTGGGTTCTCAGTTGCCCTGGTGTTACCCAGTTCAAACTCAGAACACCCTCCAGCTGTGGGAGGAAAAGAGGGAGCTCTGAGCCAGTGTCAGCTGCCTGGCTCCCTAAGCCAGCCTACAGTCCTGACTCCTTGACTCACTGGCGGGCAGACCACGGTGTGCAGAAGCCAGACGTTCAAAAATCAAGCTCAAAAACTCACAAGAATGACTTAAAAATTGAGATTTTCAAAAATAATACAGTTTGGGTTCTTTTTATTTACTTTCCGGCTTTTGAGCCTCTAGGGGGTCACATTTTTCAAGCTTTTCTCCAAAAAATGACTTTTAAAAAAAAATGGAAGGTGAGATTTTCATGCAGCCACTTGGTTCTGGAGCAGGGGCTTTAAGAAAAACACAAAATATCATGAGGCTTGTGATAAAATCATGAGAGTTGGCAACCAGTCAGAAATGTACTCCAGCTGGCACCCTTGGGAGCTCTGCTCCCTGGCTCCTGGTCAGATTTGGCAATCCTGGGCTCACTAACAAGATCTATGCTTGGCTCCATGGAACAGTGTATAGTTCCAGACCTTGTCGGAGAAGTACAGTGGTGGTTCCAGTGCCCCATGCTCTTCAGAGCAACCTGTATGATGTGCTGGATCTGTCCTGCTCTGGACAGACTGATGGCTGCAAAGGTTGGAAAGAAATCTCCTTTTCCTTCTGTCTACCCTTTTAAGGCCAACAGAGTGGGAGCATAGGTTAATAAGCCAAATAGCTCTTCCTTTCAAGGAAACCTGGAGACAAAGAGGCAACCGCGGGAAGGCTGGGGAATGGAGAAGGAAAACAAAACGTGGGGTGCCTGGCTGCTGCAAAATGGAGAATTCTGCATCCAAAATGTTGAATTTTGCCGCTTCTTTCAAAATTTCAAATTTTGCAGCAAATGTCACTGATCCAGAATCACAGAGCACACCAGTTATGCTAATCTTATCTCTGACCCCAAAGCCAGAGATATCCCCTAACATGTTTGTATAAAATATTTCCATTACAATAAAAAGTCCTTACTTTCAATTTCAAGTGCCTGAGGGGAGGAAATAGGAATTCATTTGAATGGAAGTTAGGTCGCAAAGTAATAATGAGGCAGTAAATACAACCTACAAGATGTTAAAATAATGATGGGGGGAACTGGCAGGGCCCGTATATTTATGTTGTGTAACACTTCCCATCATAAAGGAGTCGTTACCTTTTCTTTGAGAAGCTCTTACATCTTCAGTGTATGCAGTAGGCCTTTGATCATAGAATCATAGAATATCAGGGTTGGAAGGGACCTCAGGAGGTCATCTTGTCCAACCCCCTGCACAAAGCAGGACCAATTCCCAACTAAATCATCCCAGCCAGGGCTTTGTCAAGCCTGACCTTAAAAACCTGTAAGGAAGGAGATTCCACCACCTCCCTAGGTAACCCATTCCAGTGATTCACCACCCTCCTAGTGAAAAAGTTTTTCCTAATATCCAACCTAAACCTCCCTCATTGCAACTTGAGACCATTACTCCTTGTTCTGTCATCTGCTACCACTGAGAACAGTCTAGATCCATCCTCCTTGTAACCCCTTTTCAGCAGCTATCAAATCCCCCCTCATTCTTCTTTTCTGCAGACTAAATAATCCTAGTTCACGCAGCCTCTCCTCGTAAATCATGTGCTCCAGTCCCGTAATCATTTTTGTTGCCCTCCACTGGACTCTTTCCAATTTTTCACTGTTCATCAGGGGGAATCTACCCAGGCTACAGAAGTGCCTTTTCTTTGTCCTGTGAAATTCCATTCAGATTTGGCTGAGATATAAAATATTAACAGTTGCCATTTCCCTTCTCTCCTTCTGTTCCTCAGGAAACTGTTGTCAGCCTGCCCAAATCATTGAACATTCTGAGGCTAGGCTCATGCCACCACAAAAGCAGCAGAATCAGCAGCACACACTGTAGAGAGAACACCAGGGTGCTGCTAGTGGAGGGAGAGGCGCAGGCAGGGAAGATATCTGGGCTGGGCTCTCCTGCTCAATAAACCCCAATGCCTAGGTCATGGCTCCAGTGCCCCTCCATGGATGCACCACAGGGGCAGTGCCAGTGCTTCCATTTAGGTGACCTAGGCGGTTGCCTAGGGCACCAGGATTTGGGGGGGGCGGCATTTTGCCGCCCTCGGTGGCAATTCGGTGGCGGGGGGTCCTTCTGCACTCCGGGTCTTCGGCGGCAATTCTGCGGCGGGTCCTTCACTCGCTCCGGGACCCGCCGCCGAAGTGCCCCGAAGACCGGGAGTGCAGAAGGACCCCCCACGCCGCAGAATTGCCGACAATGACGGGGAGCGCGGAAGGACCCCTGCCTAGGGCGCCAAAAACCCTGGCGCTGCTCCTGCACAGGGGGTAGGAGCTCCCTCAACTCCTGGTCCGGGAGAGACAGGCTGGGTTCCCTTCAACCACTCCCTGGAGCAGCAACCTATCAACTTCTCTCCTCACCTGCCAGCTCTGGAAAAATAAACCTTAATCAGCTGGCAGCTAATGTTAGTCCTTTAGCTCAAGTAGTAGCAGTCTGTGCTGTAATGCTGACAGATGTTATGGTTCAAACGCTGCTGATGATTCAGGGTGGGGGTTTCTGACATCTGTGCAAAATAAAAAATCCATACATTTTGAAAATTACAATGTAAAAGTTATTTAGGCTGCAGAGTCAAACATTTGAAAGTTAGGAAATGCAAGGATAAAAGTTGCCAGGGCAACCTTAATTTGACTCCCTTGTGTGTAGGCATTAAGATACAGTCATTAATTATACAATCACGTACTAATTTTTTCACAGGACCCCTGCCTCAGTACACAGGATGGAACCACAAAGGGGCAGAATTAAAGTTGCATGGGCAACTGTAAACGTTATATTTCCTAACTTTCAAGAGCTTGACTTTGTGACTTAAATAACATTCTTTTAATGTACTTTTGTGTATAATATGAACATATATGGAAACAAATGAAAACAAATATGTTATCAGCTAAAGCTGTCATGGCATCTTTAGCTCATTCTGTTGTGTTTAAGGGCTTGAACCAAAGTCCACTAAAGTCAGTGCGAGACTTTCCATTGACTGCAATGGGATTTGGATCAGGCTGTGAAACAGGTATTGAAACACAGTATTTTACTTACTGCACAGTATATAGTGTTTTTTCTGAACATTGATTAATGTTAGCGTGGGTGCAAATTAACAAGGCGAGTTCAAGATGCTGTGTCAGTCTTAAAGTATCATTTTCTTGCATCAGATTAAATTAAAAACTGGTCCAATTTGTGTGCAAGCCCCATAGAATCAATCTTTTAAGGCTGGCACAGAAGTGCATTGGAGTTTTTAGTAAAATGGTAGTGTCTATCCCTAATTTACTAATGTTATTATAACTTAGTTTTTCGCTATCTACACTGGCTGTGCCTGAGCCTACCTTTTCAGAGCTTTCCCGTACAGAAATGCAAGTATGCAGCAAACAGTCATTGCTGCATATCTGATACACACATTATCTCTGCAAACTCTGTGTACACACATGTTCTTATATACTTTCCAGGTCACTAAAAATCAGTACTAAAGAACTATAGCACCACAGATGCAATATAGTTTTATCCATAAGATGTGGTAAGACACTGCATTTGAAAAGAGAACTAATTGTTAAGTACATTATTTGTAAAAATGAATGAATTAGGCTGGGATTTTTCAAAGGAGCGTAAAGGAGTTTGGTGCCCAAATCCTGTGAAAATCAGTGGAAGTTGGGTGCCTAACCATCTTGTACCCCATTGAAATCACTTGATCATTGCCTGTTGGGTTCACTCCCTCTGGGGCACCTGGCATTGGCCACTGTCGGTAGACAGGATACTGGGCTAGATGGACCTTTGGTCTCACCCAGTATGGCCATTCTTATGTTCTTATGTTGAAAACCCCAACCTACATTTTAAAAAATTAATTACACATATAAACGCTGATTCAAAGCCCATTGAAGTCAATGGCAAGAGGATGGACAGCCCTTGTAGTTTTTGGACCAGACCTTCAGGTGCTGTATGTTGCTGATTTACAACAGCCGAGGATCTGGTGCTTTAACTGTAGTTGCAGATGCTATTATTATTACTATACTGCAAGAGTTTAATTCTTTTCTGAAACCTACCAAGAAGCAGGTGCTGCTTCCTCCTCCCTGGTTGTGGAGGGTGTCTCTCCAGCTCAGCTCTATGGAGTGCACCCTACATGACCCTGTGCAGCAGTCACTGGAGGACTGGGAAAGCCTGAGGGTGCCATGCTGGAGAATCTGCCACTGTGTAGATTCATAAGCACTGATCGCTGCAGAGCACGGGCACAGGAGCAGGCAGGAGGCTAATACAGCTACAATAGTTCCCGTAGAGCTGAGGGTCCCAAACTTTTTTCGCTGTGCTCCCCTTCTCCATGGGTGTCACATAACAGGCCCTGGCCACAAACTTCCTCCCATCTGGGGAAAAAAGTGGCTTACCAAGGGCAGCAGGCAGCTCATGCCCGGGGTGGCAGGCTCCATTCTCGGAAGAGTGAATGAACATGTGTCAGTCTGCACTGCTTTGGATCATTATCGAGCAGAATCGATCATCAGCATGGAAGCATGTCCTCTGGAATGGAGGCCAAAATCATGAAAGGGCATACGAGTGTTTGGCATATCTGGCATGTAAATACCTTGCAATGCCAGCTACAAAAGTCCCATGCGAATGCCTGTTCTTACTTTCAGGTGACATTGTAAATAAGAAGTGGGCAGCATTATCTCCTGTAAATGTAAACAAGCTTGTTTGTCTTAGCGATTGGCTGAACAAGAAGTAGGACTGAGTGGACTTGTAGGCTCTAAAGTTTTACATTGTTTTGTTTTTGAGTGCAGTTATGTAACAAAAAAAAATCTATATTTGTAAGTTGCACTTTCATGATAAAGAGATTGAACTACACTACTTGTATGAGGTGAATTGAAAAATAATATTTCTTTTGTTAATCATTTTTACAGTGTGAATATTTGTAATAAAAAATAATAATATAAAGTAAGCACTGTACACTTTGTATTATGTGTTTAATTGAAATCAATATATTTAAAAATGTAGAAAAACATCTAAAATATTTAATAAATTTCAATTGGTATTTAACAGTGTGATTACAATTGTGATTAATCACGATTAATTTTTTTAGTTAATCGCGTGACGGTGTGAGTTAACTGTGATTAATCGACAGCCCTATAAATAAGCAGTTTGCTCATAAGATAAATAAATGAAATAATTAGATGACAGTTGGATTCATAGGTATAGCAGAAGAAGTAAGAAGTGGGTCTTCAGGAAGATGTTCATTGCAATTTCTAATGTTTAGTCACTAAAATGAGAGTGCTTTCTTTCCATTTTGTAACTATAATAGTCTTCTACATCTATGCCACAGCTCCCCTTACTGTTCCATCTTCCAAATTAAATAATTGTAATGTGTTCAATCTCTTCATGCATGGAAGCTCTACTGTGCCTACTTTGGATATTATCTCTCTCTTTTGTGTCCTTTTAGATGAGTTTTTTGTCTGAAGAGCATAGATGGAGATTCACCAAACTGAATGTAATACTCAGTTTAAGGTGAAGATGTACCGTTTATATATATCATGTAGTATTCTATTACTCACCACATTACTCTCCATCTTTTTCATACTAAACTTTGGTTCACTTCTGGATCTGTGCTCTGCACCTAGCAAAAATCCTCATTGAACTATCCATAATAATTTCTGAGTGATTAACACTTGATCAGAACCCATTGTATGGTTTAAATTGTTCCTGCTGCTCCTGCTACATGTTTTACCTTGCACTTATCTCTTTGAATTCCTTTGTGTCATCCCAATTCCTACTTAAATATTTGTTAGATCCTCTGGCATTCCTGTCGTTTCTAATTATTACTATTCTTTGTTATTTGTATTACTGTAGTACTTACAAGCCCCACTCAGGGAACAGGGGCCCCATTTGGTAGGTGTTCTACAAACATGTAGTGAAAAAATAGTCCCTTGGTTAATAACAGATGGGAATAATCCAATAGGCAAAAGTGGGGAAGAAGGGGGGATGCGATAACAGAATTACAAACGTGTTTTTTCTCAGACTAGGTGTGCACAGTATTTATTCTTTATTAAGCTAAATAATTTTGGGTCATGAATCTATTTTGCTGCCTCTGTTATGCCTCCTGTCTTCTAGATAATTAGTGAATGTAACTGAACAACATCTTTCTTAAAGATTGGTAAGGCAGCCCATTGTTGGCCTCCTTTCATGCTGAGAATTGACTATTTATTTCTACTGTTTCCTATCCATGTTTTAAATAATCCATGGACAAGACTACTTCTGAGTGTGAGAGGTAAAGTTTCCAGGTTTCCTGTAGCTTCTTGTAAGGGATGTTACCTAATGCGTTTTGAAATTATATCCACAGTTCTCTGAGTTTATTCCTTGTGTCACACTGTTTCTAAGCCATTTGTCGAAGAAGATTGCAAGGATCTTCACACAATTTTAAGAATTCCCTGAGTAATAACTGGGTGTCATTGCTTCTATTTTTAGGCTCTTTACTCTTGTCTGTGAATCTCTATTAGGAGAGAAAGACCTGGATATATTAGATTCTCTGATCATTTGCTCAGATGCTTTTATTTCCTGGCAGATGCAAAGATAGTTCTGTCCATGCAGCTGAGAATCTATGTTTGTGCCATTGACCTGACAAACAGTAAAGCAGGGCTTTGAAATGTATTCCCTTTTTTGAGAGAGAAGGAACTGCCTTTTTAAAGAATTGCCAGGGTTTATTAACTACCTTTCTTCTTTTGAGGGAAGCACAGTTGTCAGCTAGAAAGGTGCATGTTTTTGACAGGGATGAGACTTCTGGGCAAGTCTAAAACATTCTGAAAATGCCATATGACCCACGTTTAAACTTCTGGAGGTGGAAGGGAATCCTTTGCCATTTTTGCAAAGCCTTGATTGGCAGTTGTCTCCATCCTATCATATTTGATGGCATCCTTTTTGAGCTCTTTGTTTGTCCTGTTACCAGGTACTGTAGCCACCTATGAGATAATGTATATGACTTCTGGGCCAGCTACACTGGGTTGATTCTTTAAAACTCTGGAATCCTGTATTTAGCTAGTTGAGGGCCTAGGAATAAGGATTATTGCTTGTTAAAGAGATAATCCTGATTGAGTCACAAGACAAGAATCACTTGGTGGACAAGGAATTTGTTCCTTATGAGAGAAACTTGGATTTATAGTGACTTGTTACATGTCATTCTTATTTTTGCACTGTGCATAGTTTTGGGGGTTCCTCATTAGAAAAAGAGATCTTGATAAAATGGAGACAATCTAGAGGAGGATGTAAGAAATGATAAAGGTAGGGTGACCATATTTCCCAAAGGGAAAATGGAATACCATGTGGGGCTAGCCCAAGCCTCCCCTCCCGCTGCTCAGGGTTATCCTGAGCACTTGTCCAAGCCTCACCTCCCCCATGCAGGGCTGGCCTCAGCTGCTTGTCCAAGCCCCACGCAGGGCTGGCCTGAGCCACTTGCCAACTTGGCAAGAGCAAACTGGACAAATACCCACTTTTGCCAAAAAAAAAGTCAGGATGGCCAAGACCGGGTTTAAAAAAGGGACTGTCCCAGCCAAAACGGAACATATGGTTACCCTAGATAAAGGGATTAGAAGATACAAACTATGAAGAGAAATTAAGGGAATTTAATATGTATACATTTTAGAGAAAAGACCCGGGGGGATATGATCATGCTATAAATACTTGAAAGATAACATGGAGAAGAAAATATTTAAGATTGCACAATACAGAGCATAGACATAGGAGAGAAAAGGGAAAGGTAGACTTTAGGAAACATATTCTAACCATGTGTTCATTTGCGTGATGGAATAATTTACTGAGGGAGTTTGAGGCACTGTCCTTAGAGTTGTCCAAAAGTAAATTACGCAAAACAATTAGGAGGTATAATAAACAGTCCACTAATGCAAGAGGGATGAACTTAATGAACCTTTTCAGGCATTTTCTTCTATAGTTGTTTCCTTTTCCAAAGAATTACTTGCTGGGGTTCCTGATCAGTGTGGTGTAGTCAATTATGAAAATGTTCTTGTTTTTAAATTATAATTTTTGATTTTCAATAGGTATAGAATATACTCAGTGAATGTAATACAGAAACACTAAAACCTTTGATTGCTGAAAGATAAGCAAACATGAAAGTAAAAACATTAAGCAGGCAATCATGTCTAATAGAGTATTAGCAAAAACAATAGTTTAAGCACCTTCCTGAAGTTTTTACAGACCCTGTATTTTAAAGATTTTCAAGGGCTTAGATCTTAGAGCGCTGATGTTTAGATGTAGAATTCCCTAAAGATTTAACACGTGGTTTAAACCTCAAATCGGCTTGCTTGATGTCACTTGGATCCTGATCTAAAGGTGTTGGCATCGGTTGTTTTTTATGGTCATTCCCCAATTGCAGGCTGACTTCGCTACAATCTAAACTGTAAATCTGGAAGCTGACTGTGACTAAATATTTCTAATAATTCAAATTTTCCTGATTCAAGCAAGTCATCCATTTTTATTGACTTTTACTTAAATTAGCATAGAGCCCAAAATGTCCTTGGCACTGTACAAACATATGGGAAGGCACAGTCCCTGCCCAAAAGAACTTGATGTCAGCATTTTAGGAGTTAAATATTCTAAGGGAAATCTCAAGTATAATGGAAGAATTATACTTGTGTCTATAGTGCCATAAGCATGCATGACCTACACAGATGACTTAATTTTTTTTAAAAAAGTCACTGCCTAGAGTCGTTTATAATCCAAGGGACAATTCTTGTGTGGTGCTGAGCCCCCTCAACTCCCATTTATGTTGCACTTCCATACAATGTTTTTCCTCCCAGATAGAGCTGCGTATTCAGGGCCCAATTCTGCCCATCCTTTCTCAAGCTGAGCAGTATCTTTCTTGGTACATTTTTCCACTGAAATCAATAGAATTATTTGTGACGTAAGGTCCTGGTACTGCGAACATTTAAGCACATGCAGAACTTTACTCATGTGAGTTGTCCTATTGAAGCTAATGGGACGGTTTACATGCGTGGAGGTATGCATGTGCTTATGCATTTACAGGACTTTGTCTAAGTTACCACTCTATGAGTAAGGGTGCTGTAATAAGTGATAATTGGCTGTGGATCACAGACACTTCCGTTTTTTAAAAAAAATCTTTATTTCAATCAAGTCTTTCCCCTTTGCAAGCTTCCTTCTTTGCAATGGACTATTAAGAAATCACAGCTGTCTGGTAGACTATGGGCAAACAAAGTTAGTTAATAATCTCTGTTAAATTCCACTGTCTGGTGTTAGCTTTTTGATAACTGGTAAAGCAGATACTGATGCTTTGCTATAAAGTTTTTCCACTCATGATTTTAAGGCATAGGGCCACATTCTTCTCTCACATACAGATTGATTTTGAAGTGCAAATTGGAGTCAAAGGGAGTGCTGCATACACAACAAAGAGCAGACTACATCTCATAGTGTGATACCCGCTATGTTCCCTGAAATTAAATTGCATTCTTAATTGACGTTTGAATAAAGTTTTGTCTGTATAGCCTTTACAAAACTAAAATGAAAAGTATTTCTTTTTCTTTAAATGTCAGAATTTTGGATGTTGGTTTGGTTCTGAGCCAGCGAAGATATTGAGATTTCCAGGTCTTGGTCTTCAGAAATTAAGGACCTGCTCCTACAAGGTACCGAGCACCTCTTGAGAGGCGCTGATCACTCTCCTCTCCCCTTGAGTTCAACTTTCATTGACTTCAGTGGGAGGAGATGGCGCTCAGCATCTTGCAGGATTGGACATTGTAGCAGACATGATTTCAAATATGGTCTTTTTTACTTGCAGGTAAAGAGTTTTAATGGTACAATGAGTTTTTTCACGTGGTCACTATTATTTCTCTAAGTTTTTTTTTTTTTTTTTTATTGTGTGCTCTGGATTTTTTTTATCTGCTGTTACTGAAAACGATAAAGATCATGCACATCTACTCTTTGTCGTCACACATTTCTATCACTGTTACCCTTGTCTTCACTTGCTTCATTTGTTACACCCACTTGTGTCTTAATTTAGGCACCAATCCTGCAATCTAATGGACTCCTTTGATTTCAGTGGGACTTCCATTCAACTTAATGGGCCTTTACCGGTACAGTGGTCTGCCTGTCTGGATCAGACTGCAGGACTAGTGCCTTTGGTTGAAAACTCTTTGGGGGCACTATATGTTAGTACAGCACCCCAATACAATGGGACTCTGGGTCCTACCTGGGCACTACTGAAGAGAAACCAGATACTACATAGTGGTAATTCTGAGTGACGTGCAGAGCAGCCTGGCTGCATTCACTTTAGGATATGGTTCTAAACCCACTCTCTTTGCAGATTCAGTGTTTGAAAGATGCTGTGCAACAGGAAGTTGTGTTGCACTGAGTATCTTTTCCAAGGCAGGACTTGCTTTCCACGGGCTCAGGGAAAGTCACCGTTTTTTTTACAAAGGGAGCAAATCGCGCTGTTAGATGTATATGTTTAAGGCATGTTATCGCCCACCCCCGGCAGGGGCGCTGGGCATTGGCTGGCTCCCAGGTGGCGGCGGGGTTAGTCGCTGATGGAGCTGCACGGGGAGTTTGTCCATTAGGTAAAGGCAACCACAGCAGCGCGATTGCCTCCGTTCCTGCTTCATATCGTGTATTGGCCGAAGTCGGCCTGAGCGCCGGGGACAGGGGGCGCAGCAGTGCCCCGGGCCCATCCCTGCAGGGCGGGGAGGAGAAGCCCCGAGGCGGCTACGCCTGCCTTGCTCCGGGCTGAGCCCCACACTCCGGCTTAGGGGCAGCAGCACCCGGCGCTGCACAGCGATGGGGGGAGGACGCAGGGGCCAGGCCCTGCACTTTCCTCGGCCCCTCCCCGGCCCGCACGTGATTTCCTGGCTCCGTGTTTGCTTCCCGGGTCAAAGCCCCTCCACGGCCCCAGAGCAGCCGCCGCCGCCTGCGGAGGGAGCAGGGGGGTGAGTGGGGCAGGATCAGCTCGGGGCGGGCAGCAGGGTCCCCTCGCTCCCAGCGCAGCCCCCTCACCCAGCGCCTCTTCTCTTGCAGGTTTATCCGGAGCCCCGGACCGAGAGCGAGTGTCTGAGCAACATCCGCGAGTTCCTGCGCGGCTGCGGCGCCTCCCTCCGCCTGGAGGTGAGTCTGGGCTGAGCAGGGCAGTGGGGTTGGGGGCCGGGCTGGGCTATGGGGAATGGGGCTGGGCACAGTCTTTTGTGGTTTCCCCGGTGCCCCTTGAATTCTCCAGGCAAGTTGCAGAGCGTGTTCCCTTCCCCTTCTTGGGGAGTTTCTCCCATACTCTTCCTCCACTCCCCATCTTGGGGTTAAATTTCCTGCCTCCAGAGGGGCGGGAACAATTTGTATAGTGGGGGTGCTGAGAGCCATTGACCCAAACTGTAAACTCTGTATATGATGGAAACCACTTCAAGCCAGGGGGTGCAGTAGCAGCCCCTGCACCCCTAGTTCTAGCACCTATGTCTGAAGTGATTTATGTTGGCATTTTCTGGTCCTGGGGGATTTCCTAGAGCTACTGCTGGGGTCCTTGGAGTTGCCTGTGGCCCCAGAGGTGGGGGAGCCATTGAACAGTGATCTGACAAGGGTTGCTGTTTCTGTATCAGGAAGTGGATGCTGCTGGTAGCCGCTGAAGGTAAAACTGATCTGTAAAAGGTGACAAATGTAATGGTGCTGCTGTCTTCTCTTGAGTCCATGCTGTTAGTCTTAAAGGTGCCACAGGACCCTCTGTTGCTTCATGCTGAACAAATGACCCAGCGTGGTGCTGGAGTGCACTTTGAAGGGGTTTTTGGGTGAGACGTTATATCAAGTTTCTGATTTCATGTGGTCATTCAAGATCCCAGTGGCCAGCTTCTGATCTGAAAAGTTTTGTTTTTCCTACTTAAATTTACTCTCCAAACTGAGTTGGTTAAATTCCTGATCTGCTCCTGTTCTCGGGTATTTATTGTAGCTGGGTGCTCTGTTGTGGTATTCATTCCACCACAGAGGTTGCTGCACTTCAGTGGCGGATAGGGTAAACTTTGTGTATAGTTAGGGTCCACCAAATTTGCGGCCATGAAAAACACATCATGGACCATGAAATCTGGTCTCCCTCCATGAAATCTGGTCTTTTGTGTGCTTTTACCCTATACTATACAGATTTCATGGGGGTGACCAGAGTTTCTCAAATGGGGGGTCCTGACACAAAAGGGAGTTGCAGGAAGGTTGCAAGGTTATTTTGGGGGGGGGAGGGTGTGGTATTGCCACTCTTACTTTTGCGCTGCCTTCATAGATGGGCCGCCGGAGAGCGGCGGCTGTTGGCCAGGTGCCTAGCTCTGAAGGCAGCACCCTGCCAGCAGAAGTAAGGGTGGCAATACCATACCATGGTACCTTTACTCCTGCGCTGCTGCCTGCAGAGTTGGGTGGCCGAAGAGTGGTGGCTGCTGACTGAGGGCCCAGGCAGCAGTGCAAAACTAAGGGTGGCAATACCATACCATGCCATCCTTACTTCTGCGCTGCTGCCTGCAGAGCTGGGCCCCCGGCCAGCAGTCACTGCTCTCCAGCTGCCCAGCTCTGAAAGTAGCGCAGTTGCTAGCAGCAGCACAGAAGTAAGGGTAGCAGTACCACAACTCCCCCTACAATAACCTTGCGACACCCCCCCCACCCCAGCCCCCACAACTCCTTTTTGGGTCAGGACCCCTACAATTACAATGCTGTGAAATTTCAGATTTAAATAGCTGAAATTATGAAATTTACGATTTTTAAAATGCTATGACCGTGAAATTGACCAAAATGGACTGTGAATTTGGTAGGGCCCTATAGTTCATGATTCATTTTAAATGTGTATAATGCATAGGGTCCTATGCGATTAAAAACACTGTATAAATACACAATTTCTAAATGTAAGAGTTTATTATAAGTGAGTGCTCATAGCCAGTTTATAGAAGCAGTTAAAATGACATTGTATCTGACTGTAAACAGTATTTAGAGGCTCAGAGTAGGCCCTGTGGTGCCTTTCCTAAGGCAGGAGAATTTCATTTGGTGACGTTTCATGTTGTTAAAACTGTGATCTTGGATAGACAAAGGGAACGCTAACTTCTTGTCTTGTTTCCTTCCCAGAAGTATTGAGGAGTGTGGGAGCGTCCTATTTCATTACCTATAAAAGAGAGTGGGAGGGATGTTTGCAGAAAGTTGCCAAAATTCCGTTCAGTGACTTGATGTGACTTGTTTATGGCTTCATTGACATGTAGATATAAAGTATATTTTGGCATGTGAAAAGATCCTGCATATAGTGTTTCAATGATAAAATTCAAGTTGTATTAATTTTGTTTACTAAAAATGCTTTTAGATGATGACTTGTCATATAGGACTTAATTCAGTAAAAGTCCAATGAGAGGGTTTTTTTTTTTTTTTTTTTTTTT
>NW_020664372.1:32348980-32356782 GCF_002925995.2 Terrapene triunguis
TTTTTTTTTTTTTTTTTTTTTTTTTTTGCTATATAGAATTTAATAAACTCTTAAGGAACCACTGTCTAACACAGGGATCGGCAACCTTTGACACGCGGCCTGCCAGGGTAAGCCCCCTGGCGGGCTGGGCCGGTTTGTTTACCTGCTGCATCCGCAGGTTTGGCCGACCGCAGCTCCCACTGGCCGCGGTTCGCTGCTCCTGGCCAATGGGGGCTGCAGGAAGTAGCGCCCGCCCCTATTGTCCTGGAGCAGTGAACCACGGCCAGTGGGAGCTGCGATCAGCCGAACCTGCGGACGCGGCCGGTAAACAAACTGGCCCGGGCCGCCAGGGGGCTTACCCTGGCGGGCCGTGGGCCAAAGGTTGCCGATCCCTGGTCTAACATTTTAAAAATAAGTATTTTATCTAAAACCTAATTAAATTATCATGGGCATTTTCTAGATTTCCTTTCCTGTCATTGCAGATTACCAGGATGTTTGAATATCACTTGTAGATTTTGCTATATAATCAATCCCTGGTGCTGTCTGACTTCTTCAGTAATGTTAAAAGTTTAGTGTTCATGTGACATCACAATGGGTTGAAAAGTCTCCTTACCCTGGTGACTGAGAAGCTTTCCTTAGCAATTGAGTGGACCTGCAATAGTTATGTAGAATTTAAACTTCCTTTAGGAAATTTTTTTTTATCACATATGGTTATAAAGAATAGCTTCTGAATGTAAATCAGTGCAGTACTGTCTTCATTAATCCATAGATCAGTACAGTGCCTGTGGTGCTGCTCATAGTTTTACCATGCAGCAATGGAATGAAATTAGCAAGCCCCTGGTCAGTTTTGCTGCTGTTATTCAGAACCCTTGAGGTATCAGTGAAACTTACAAGAATCATGTTAATTTCTGTGTTTCAGCTTGGAAAAAGTTATTAGTAAAGACAGGGTTTAGAGCTCCATTGCCCACCTCTCAACCCTCTTGGGTTTGGTAGAGGGAGAGAGATGGAAGCTCTTAAAGTTTATCAGCCAGAAGGGGTTGTACAAGGTGAAGTATTAGGTTTCTGGACATTAGTAAGTATTCAACATTGTCCTTCTTTTCCAGCAGCGGGACATCTCATTAGGGCAGTGCTCATAATGCCTGTTACAGAAAGACTAAGTGACTAGCCCAAGGTAACACAGGAAGTTGGTGGAAGAGGGAATTGAACCCAGGTCTTCTACATCCTAGGTTTGTTCCCTAACCACTGGACTGTCTTTCTTTCATGGAGTGCAGTTGTGGGTTTCCCACTCATCTTTTGTATCTATTTAAAGCAAGCAGGAGTTTTAATTTGTTTTGTGTGCTCTGGACATATTATTTTGCAACATATCTGTAAACTCCAAATGAAGAAAAAACATAGGGGATTGGGAGGAAACTAAAAGAAAATTAATGTCTAAATCTGAATTTAGAATGGGACCCTGCTTGTGCCGCAGGTCAGCCATGTCACACTTGCTGGGCTAATGGGACTCTGCTCATCAGGTCTTTTCCAGTAAAATAAAGAACAAGAGGTGCAGGACTCTCTTCCAGTTCACCATCATACAAACCTTTCTAGGGCAAAGGTTCTAAAATTGATAAGAAAGGGCCCAGAAACTGCAGAGGGCTCCTTATATTAATCTTCCTGGGACCAAGGGCAGGCTTTTTGGACTTGGAGCCAGAGCTCACAGAGGAGAAAGCTCGAATCAGTTTTTCTTTTGAGAAGGCGTATTTTTAAACCAGTGTGCAGACTTTATATTTCTCCAGATGAGCTCCTGAAGGGGGAGGCATGGGAGGAAGCGGAAAAGAAGGGGAGTGAGTCCACCCACAAGTAAATATGTCCTGATTTATACTTCCAAAAAGTTCATACAACCCTGAAGTCTGGTTAAAGAAATGGAAAGTGTGCATTTAAAATAACAATAAAGAAGTAAAGCCACTGTAGCAATCCATGAATTTGCTTCTTCCACATTGTGGCTAAAGCCATGCATGCATAATCAGACTCCTTAGTGCCCACACTGCCATTCTAGGTCAGAAGATCTCTGCTCTGGGAGCATTCTTTGAGAAAGATTTCCTTATCAGTGGCTGTTGTGGGAGATTGGTTGGGGGAGGGGATTTACAGTAAGAGCAATGAATTATAACTCTGTCACAACATCAGCCCTGCCTGAGGCCGTGGAAAACTAATCCCCAGGCAAAGAAGGCACTGGGTTACCACTCACCAGGCTCTTCAGGACGGAGACTTTTCAGTGACTTTAGAGAGCTGCCATGGAAACATTTAAATAAAAATAAACTTTTAAAATAAAAACTCAGAAGGCCTTTGTAGCTCGAAAGGAAACAGACCCTATTACAGTCTTGTTTCTCTTGATCTAGCTAAGAATTGCAAGAGGGATAACCAACTAGATGACTGACTATGTCAAGTGGCATCAGAGAGCGGAGATACTACAGGAAAACCATCTGCATCCTTCAAGCATGCAGCTTGACTCTATATGATGTGGCTCCCCAAATATGGGACAAGTGGCTGGAAGTCTTGAAGTATTGGATCAATAACATGTTTACAAAATAAATAAAAAAAGCATAGGTAGAGATATACCCAGCCAGGTTTGCACTTCAGAATTAAATGCAACTACAGACTCCAGGTTATTGACATCCCCTTCTTCCCCCAACCAGTTGAAACACAGAAGTATCAAGACTGCAATATAACTGCTTCAGACTGGGGTAAATCAAGGAATCCCAGGAATCAAGAAGGCTTAAGATTCTACTCCATCCTCTTCTTATTGTCAGAGTGTTCCAAAGACAGAGAAACACTCAACCAGATGTTTTGAACACATTCCTCCAGAAGCCACAGTTCAGCATGGAGGACCTAAATTCCACCAAAGCAGCAATTCCCCAAAGGAAGACTTCAATTTCTCTATCAACAGATCTGAAGAGTACCTATCTACACATTATTATATGAATCTCCCATAAGATATATCTCTGCTTCACATGCAACTGACAGTGCTATCAGTATGCTGCTTTAGCACCTCTCTAAGGGTGTTTCCCAAAGTGCTAGTGTTTTATTTGGGTAGAAAGGGGTTAATGTTTATCAATTCTAAGCTGACCTGTTTATTGGAACACTTTTCCTGCAAAAGGTCCAAAGGAGCCACCATGCAGTCCAGATTCTATTCTGGAATAACATGGATTTGGCAACCCCACTGGGAGCTGAATGATTCTATGCAGTTGATATTACTTATCAGAGTTGTCATAGATAGCAATCTCTACAGATGTTTATTTCTATCAACGGACAGGTTTCAGAAGCTGGTGGTCACAAGTCACAATGTAATATTATTTTCCAGTGACATCTCTCAGGGTGCTTTTTGCCTTGGATCAGAATGATTGTCTCTTGCACCAATACATGTGTCCTCCCCAGAAATTTCTTAATTTCTGGGTTCCATCATTCCAACGGTCCCTTATCCTGTTGCTAAGGGGTGTTTGGCGGGCCTAGTACCTGAGAAAGGGAGAGGGTTAGTGAAGAAATCGGTGCTAGCTGCAAGAGCAGGGAAACTCATTAAGGGAACAGTTTAATCCAGGGTTTATGGAAGAACAGCTCTCCAATATAGTATCAATTGGCTCAAGGTTTGCTCTTTCCCCACAGAAAAATTAGTTTAGGACAGGGTGCTAGTAAATAATTTTATTTTTTCCCGGTTTCAACCACTATTATTAGAATATACTAATGAAAGTTACTGACACACATTTAGCAATTTGATACTAGTTTTGCAGTAATATGGTCTGTTTGTTTTATCTTATTTCCTTGAATAAAAATTAAAGAGCTTCAACCTAGAGCTGTATGCTGTTGGCTTAGCTACTTCAAACAGCAACTGAAACATATGAACTTGGGAATTCCCCTTCTTTGATAAGTAAACAAAGGAGAATTCCCAGATTCAGAAGCTGAAGTTTCTGTTTGAGGTAAACTGCCTAACTAACTGCCCAGTCCAGTGCTCTCTCTCTCTCTTGATCTGGCTAGCTGGAGTGTAACTGCAACCAAACTCAGGGAGTACAGTGACTCACGTCAAAATAGTTCAACATGAGCAAAGGTGCAAAACCAATTGACCCAATTCATGGCTATTTTGAGAAAGTTAATGAAGATGGTGCAGAAATTGCAAAGCAAAAGTGAGCAGGAAGGCTGCATGAGGAAACATTTTGCAAAATGCAGTGGAACAACAAAGACATGAGAATCACTGACTTTAGCTAAATGTACGTGTGTATTAGAATCAGTCTCTGCGAATGAAAATACTGATAATACCTGCATTGCCTTTACCAAGTACATCAAAAGAAAGCTGGATCTAGGTCAGCCAAAGAAAACGAGGAGGAAACTGAACTGAAACAAAAGGTTTGAAAATTGCAGCTTTTTTTTATGGCTGTAATATTCCCTTTTCCGTTATTGAGGATCCTGGAGTGGGCGGGTGAGGTTCTGTGGCCTTCAGTGTGCAGGAGGTCAGATTAGATGACCACAGTGGTTCCTTTTGACCTTAAAGTCTGTGAATCTGAGCCAACTTTTCAAGCATAGATCAGTTGCCTAAAGCCAGGCAACAAAGCACCCAGTCGAAAGCAGGTAGCAGGTGAACTGTTAGATGTGGTAACTGATGGTTTAAAAGTGGAAGCACACAACAAATTACATGGAAAAGCAGTTAAATTAATACAAGATGGCTGGAGTAATGCACATAATGACCCAGTGACAGTTAGCGGTGGCTTATGTATCCACAGTTGATAGTAGAAGCAATAAGAAGACTGGAAAGTACTGTGCTACACTGGCAAAAGAAGCCAAAGCATTAGTCAATGAACAGTATGGTTGTGGTGTTAACTACCTGACAGACAACGAGAAAAAGATCCGAAGTGATTTGGAACAAGAGGATGACACTTTGGTTAGGTATGGACGTGCATTACATTGCAGTTTTACTCTTCATTTGAACAACCCTAAATTAACTTCCTAATCTACTGCCTTATGTAGTCACAATTTGAATATATAACTAAAACTAAATGTATGTGGTGTACATTGATGATGGTAAGCGCCCCCAGTGATCCACCAGCACTTGCATAACCCTGGAAGGGTACCCTTTTCAGTTTATGTACTCACTGGGAAGATGGGGTGGTGGCAGGATAGGGACATATATCCCATCTGTCACCCCATCACAGTTCAGCAACCCTGTTGCTCCAAATCCATCTTCTGTTTCCTGCATATTGCTGAGAATCGCAGTCCGATGCGGCAGGGAATGCTTGATGGCCTGGCACACTCAAATGACAGCAGCCCCTACTGTGGATTTTCCAACTCCAGACTGATTTGCTCACTGACCAATAGCAATCCAGTGTTGCAAGCTTCCAGAACGCAATTGCCACTTGCTTCTCTGCTGTCAATGCAGCTCTTGTTCTGATGGCCCTGTGCTGGAGGGTTGGGGCGATTTTGGCACATAGATCCAGGAATATGAAAGTTCTGCTGCCACTGCTTGTCATCCTAAACATTCATTATGATGTGATCCCACCAATCAGTGCTTGTTTCTTGGGTCCAGAAGAGCCAATCCATCGTGTGGAGTGCTCTGTGAACCCAGTAGCAACCTGACATTTTTATCTGATGTGTCCATTAGCATCCATAGTCCTCAAACATCTCTTCCATATCCTACCACAAGCTGTAGTAGTAGTCGTTGAAGTTTCACAAATACAGGATAATAGTGTGTCCTGTATTAGCAACGGTCTTGAGAATTGTACTGAGCTCTGCAGGGTCCCTCCTTCTACGAAAGATGGCGGAGATGGAAAAGCAATGCACGGGACTGTGTGAATTTTAAAATTGATGTGAAGTTTATATGGGATGGAATAAGCACTCTGGGATGGAAAAAGTGGCATTGTGGGAATTTAACCCCTAGTCCAGAAATCCTGAGGCTAATTGCTATATTCACAAAGCAGTGCAAAAGTGTTCCACAAAAATTGTGCAGGACTGCACTGTGGGGCATGCTGGAATGCCTATCATGGTGCATTGCATTTTCTATAGACACAAACGTTTATGGTGAGGACATGCAGTGCTGATGCGAATAGCTGAGGTGCACATGCCTGAATGGTATACAAAAGTTGCGGGCTATATTCTGACATATAAATCAATATAACTGTAGAGTAGACAGAATCTTAGTGTTACAAATTGGGAAGCTATTTTAACTAGCGGACTTTGATATTGTAAACTGATAGGTCATAAATAATATGTAGAGGTAGTCAGTTTAACTCTTAAGTTAACTAGTTGGCTTGGAGGACTCTGCTGTTTCAAAGATGCCTGTCACCTTGTTCATCTGTCTGGCCTATACTTGCTTATTAGTCAAGGCAGTTCAGTGTTTCACTTTACTACTTTAGTTAAAATTGCATTTTAGATGCAATGAACATCTAGTCACAAACAAAATCAACGGATATTTCAGAATGCCGTAAATAATTGTAACAAAACTATTTTTATTGCTATTCTCATCAAAACACTATTTTCCTGGCTCCAGAGCAGTCTGGATAGTCTGGACTCTTCCTTGCAGAGACAGAAATGAGAGAGAAGGTATAGTATATCCTAAATTATTTAAAAGTACAAACACTCAAATACGAATATTAGATGGAAAAAGCAAAGTGCAGCCTATAATTCAGGGCTTGTCTCCATGCGGTTTTTGCATTGGATCACAAAAGAAAGGTCCATATGTGAAAGACATTATCACAATCTCCTAGCCAGGTGCAGATGGTAAAAAGTGCTCCTAGACACTGCTGCTATGTGATCATCTAAACCAGGGATCGACAATCTTTGGCATGTGGCCCGTCAGGGAAAACCAAGGCCGGTTTGTTTACCTGCCACGTCCGCAGGTTCTGCCGAGCTCAGCTCCCATTGGCTGCAGTTCACTGTCCCAGTCCAGTGGGGGCTGTGGGAAGTGGTGTGGGCCGAGGGATGTGCTGGCTGCTGCTTCCCGCAGCCCCCATTGTCCTGGAGTGGCGAACCGCGGCCAGTGGGAGCTGTGATGGGTCGAACCTGCGGATGCTGCAGGTAAACAAACCGGCCCGGCCCACCAGTGGCTTTCCCTGATGGGCCATGTGCCAAAGGTTGCCGATCCCTGATCTAAAAGCAGCTTGGGGATCCACCAACATATGCATCACAAATGTTAGACACACACTATATCAGAGTTGGAGACATCATCTTTTAAAACTTCAAAGCCCTATGTATTGCTTTAGTCAGTGAAATGCAGAACAAAGTTAGCACGACAGTCAATATTTCAGGTGGTGTACTGCATGTATACTGCCATGCGTCTGACGAAGTGGGCATTCACCCACGAAAGCTTCTGCTCCAATACATCTGTTAGTCTACAAGGTGCCATAGGACTCTTTGTTGCTATTACTTCATCATACATGGAACATTGGGCCATATGCCATTTCCTGTGTGGAATGTATGCAGGCTACTCTAGATGTATCTTATGTCTGTGGAAAAGCAAATGCTTATACTGCACAACCAGTCTTTAAAAATCAAACTTTGCATTTGTGGAGTCCCCTGTTTATGGATCTGATTTTTTCAAAACCCTGCATGTGCAATTGCGTGCCTACTGCTCACATGTAAATATCATGAGTGCATGCACAAAGCAGATGCGTAGCTGTATGCAAAATCCCCTCGCTCTTCATTGGCTATTTGCACCCACACTTCAGATATTTGAGAGAACTTTTGCAAATCATTGTCCTAGACTTCTAAGTCGGAGAAATTAGAAATGACTTATTTCCTGGCTCTCTTTTACATTGTCATTGTTCTACCCTGCACTGTGATGTTAGTTTACTGTAGGGTGACCAGAT
>NW_020664372.1:32396782-32439989 GCF_002925995.2 Terrapene triunguis
AAATTGCTAACGTTCTCATTTTTACCATATAATGATAAAATAAATCAGTTAGAATATAAATATTGCACTTACATTTCAGTGCGTAGTATATAGAGCAGTATAAACAAGTCATTGTCTGTATGAAATTTTAGTTTGTACTGACTTTGCTAGTGCTTTTTATGTAGCCTGTTGTAAAACTAGGTAAATATCTAGATGAGTTAATGTGCCCCCTGGAAGATCTCTGCGTACCCCCAAGGGTACGTGTACCCATGGTTGAGAACCATTGTACTACACTATGAAAATTATCCATTGCTGCTAACTGGTGTCAGCAACCGGTGCAGCTAAACTGGAGCTAAACGCTGTTCGGCTGCACATAGAGTCAAGGACAAGCTGTGGTTTTGGCAGCCTTTTTTTATTTTTTGGTAATCTAAGCAACAGTGCAGGTAAGAACATCTTAAATATAATGAATCCTTTACTAAAGACTTTCTTTATTAGGACACTGCCTGACTAACAAAACCTTCGAAATCTGTTCCACCTTTATTAGAAAATCAGCTAAACCAGCAGTTCTCAAACTGTAGGTCAGTACCCCATTTTAATGGGGTCACCAAGGCTGGTGTTAGACTTGCTGGGACCCAAGGCCGAACCTGAAACCCAAGCCCCACTGCCTGGGGCCAAAGCAAAAGGACTTCAGCCCTGGGCAGCAGAGCTTAGGGTACAGGCCCCCTGCCTGGGGATGAAGCCCTTGGGCTTTGGCTTTGCCTCTCGTGGTGGTGATGGTGGTGGGGCTTGGGCTTTGGCCCTGCCCCCGCTTGGGGCGTCAGGGCTTGTGTGGGCTCAAGCTTCGGTCCCCCCTCCTGGGGTCATGTAGTAATTTTTGTTGTCAGAAGGGAGTCAGTGCAATGAAGTTTGAGAATCCCTGAGCTAAAAAACTGCTTTGTCAGTCCCATAAATGGTCACTTGCGATAAGTTTCAGTCTGCATGACTTGCATGGCTTCTCATTTCTTAATTTCTCTCTCCTTCTCTTCCCCTGCCCCGAAAAAATATGATCTTTTCATTTCCCTTCTATCTGAGTTCTCTCTTCAGAGGTACAGACTCTTTCAGACATGCCTGTGGGGTGAGTCTCTTATCAGGAAAATAAACAGGAGCTTGTTGACTTTGTAGATAAAAACTGCTGTGCTGCAGGAGACTGAGATTCTCTCCCTGTCTTACATCAGACAGAGCAACTATAATAGTGCTGGCATTGTTGTCCTCTTTCTGATCTTCCGCATGAGAATTCCATAACTCCTTTCAACATGAATAGGGTCATGTGCAATATCTGTTTTCATGAGGTTTTGGTTAAGTTTTACCATTACCTCAAGCAAATGTTCAGGGTCATTTTTGTCTGCAAATCCAGATGTTTCATGTCCTCACCTAGTTTTGCAAAGTTTCAAGTGTGTTTTGTCTACCGAATAATTATATTTAATTACGGGATTTTGTGAATTTAGATTCCTGTCCAGTAGTTGTTTGTGTTTAAAAAAAAAAAAAATTGTCTGAATGTGATTTAGCTGCTAAGTTCCAGTGATTTGACTGTTCAGAACAGAAAACTTTATTGATGCATTGTCTGGGGACTCATGTCTTCTGTGTCTTGTAGACCAGAGGCAGTGTCAGTGCTTTATGGATATAATGCACAATAATATAGTACTTCATAAAGCACTTTGAGAAAAGGCTGTATTGCATAAACTACCGTGTGTGCGTGTAATATGTATACATACATTAATTAGTCACCACTGTAGTGGAAGCATATCTCAGGTAAAACACAGCAGCCATTTAGCAGTACAGTAAGAATAGATTTAAAAATGTTATTGAAGCTAATGTTAGAATTATATAATACACAAGTTAAGGAAGGAGTGTCTGTACATCTGGGTATAGCACTTAAATTATCCAAAAGTACAAAGTTTGGTTTAAAAGACATACAATACATATAGTACAGGGGTGGGCAAACTTTTTGGGCCGAGGGCCACATCTGGGTGGGGAAATTGTATGCAGGGCTGGGGCAGGGGGTTGGGGTGTGGGAGGGAGTGCAGGGTGTGGGAGGGGGTGCAGTGTGCAGGAAGGGGCTCAGGGCAAGGGATTTGGGCAGAGGAGGGGTGCAGGGTGTATGAGGGGACTCAGGGAAAGGGTTGGGGTGCAGGAGGGGTGCGAAGTGCAGGAGGAGGCTCAGGGCAGGGGTGCAGGAGGGGTACAGGGTGTATGAGGGGGCTCAGGGCAGGGAATTGGGGTGTGAGGTGCAGGCAGGGGGCTTAGGGCAGAGAGTTGGGGGGTGGGGAAGCGCTGCGGCTCCTGGGGGCGGGGCGGAGGGCGCTGTGTGCACTGCCCTTGCCGCGCCTCCAGGTACCTCCCCTGACGCTTCCATTGGCCGCAGTTCCCTATTCCTGGCCAATGGGAGCTGTGGGGGGGGGGGGGGCGCCGGGAGGAAGCCCCCACGCATGGATCTCCCTCCCCCCCCCCGGGGGGTGCAGGGATGTGGTCCCAGCAGCGCCGCGGGCCGGATCCAAAGCCCTGAGGGGCCGGATCCGGCCTGCGGGCCGTAGTTTGCCCACCCCTGATATAGTACATAATCAGGAATAACTCAAATTTAGATTAATAAATTTAACGATACAGTTTAGATATTAGCATCCAAATATTCTGGTACACTCAAGAAAAGTTAAATACAGAGAGTTGGTTGTAGAAAACAAATATAGCAATGAGTGTAGATTGTCCCTCAGTAACCGAGCATTTAGGATAGGTTGTCCTTCACTAGATATAATCCATCAGAGAAGTATTCCAGTTAGTTTCCCGACTGCTTCTCAGCGGCACTCCAGATCATCTTTCCTGGTATTGCCGATGTCCAGTGATGTATTCTAGAATAGATAGATGTCCCTCAACCACCTGATGGTGTCCGATACCATGAGTTGCTGCATCAGCCGAGCGTAGTGCTGATTCCACATTCCCGCTCGTTACTGGGGTCCCATGCACCCAGGACTCTGACGATCAGTGCATGTATTCAAACCTTGTAATCCTCCATCAGATACGATGGGAAGAATAACTTTTTCTGCTTGAAAACTATAGAGAGAATCTAGGTAGGCAAACTGTAATTGCCAAAGCTGGACCAATTCTACATCATTATAATTAACCCTCAGATATCTTAAACTCACAGTTCCATATCTCACTGTGCCCAAGTAGAACTTTCTGTACCTTGTCTCTAGTCTAAAATAAAACAAAAACATGCACACTAATTCTTACCTTGTAGCTTTTTAAAAAAAAATACTACAAACATTTGGTAAGAAATGTTTGTACTTGTACTTGTTTGTTTTTCTCATTCCTGGTAACTGTAGACTTACCTAGCTTTTATTTTAATAGTATTTTCTCAGTGACTGGTGTCCTAATGTTATTTTCCTGTTCCTTTTCAGACTTTTGACGCAAATGATCTGTATCAGGGACAGAACTTCAGCAAGGTTCTCAGCTCCCTAGTTGCTCTAAATAAAGTAACTGCAGGTAAGTAAAATCTGTTCTGCTTTGATGCATACTGTGGGGAAGGGGATCTATGATGTCATCCTTAAGCAGCTCGGATAAATTAATATAATTGACATGTCCAAAAATGCTGCCAATGGTCATTTTGCAGAGATGCTTTCTCTTTATATTTTCTTCATCTTCCCATGTATTAGTTTTGCATTGTTTTAAAGGAGCTTGAAAGGATTTGTCAGTATTGTCTAGTTTGTTTTTAGAGGAGGTTTCACAGTGAAGTAAATGTGGAGGTTTTTAATTTTTTTTAAAAAGTACCTGATGAGTGTGTGTGTTTCTTTAGATGCTAGAAACATACACATTGGGTCCAGTCCTGCAATCTTCACACATGGGTCAATTTTACTTGTGCGACTAATTTAATTGAAGTAGATGATACCACTCACATGAATAAGGTTTGCAGGATTGGACTGATTGCCACTAAAGACTTTCTCCTTCCTTATTACGTTTCTTTCTGATCCTGCGTGGAGTCCATAATCCTGTATTTATGACAGGGCAGTGTTTTGTCATGAAAATGTTATGAAGTAATCATTAGGTCATCATATTAGGTATCAAAATGAGGAAGAGAAGATGAGCTTTAAGGACAAAGGCCCTTATTTAAACACTCCAAACTTTAAGAAGATAAAAGTTTTGTATAAATGGATGTAAAGAGAAGTCAGTTGTAAGTGAATTTTCCTTAGTATGACAGTAACTCTTCAAATGCAATTTCTCATTTTTTATTGTGCTCATTGTTATGTTCATGGCATAAACACATCGAAGTTAGATAAAAATATAAATACTCTTGCTAGAAAGTAGCAACGTACCACTACTTTATTTCTTAGAAATCAGAACAATAACACAAAAACCCTGAAACAGACACAAAACAGTCTGCTCCCTAATACAGAGAGGCACGATCCACCCCATCTTACTATATAGGCTTTCTGTCTGCAGACTAAGTCAGATGTTGCACACTTCCCTGTAGAGCTCCCGAGCTTGCAAGCAGGACTAGGAAACGCCCTCTCTCCCACTCTGAAAGTAATAGACTGCAGTTCCAACACAGCCCTCAATATACCACACTCATCTGTTGTATTACAAAAGGAAAGTTGTGTTTTTGTTTTACATCAGAAAATATTTGTATTGCACTGGCTTAGTAGATTAGTAAGAACAGATTCAGCTGGTGTAAACCGGCATAGACTGACGGTCACCTGGTGACTCCATTGGAGCTAAGTCACAAGTGTGAATGCGGACCATTTCAGTATTCCTTTAAAGTTGCTACCATCCAGTGGCTGTGGTGGTCTGTGTGTTAAATACCGTACGTTGTTGCTCATGTTTCAAAAGGGAGAACAAAGACTGGATGCTCAGGCAAGCTGAACTGTCCTTTTACTTGTAGAAGTGGCCAGAGCTGTTAAATATCCGAGGCTGGCTCCTCGTCCAAACAGTTACTTTTCCGATTTTAATGGGGAGAGTATGTGGGAGGCACTCTAGGCAGTATTTCAATGGTTAGTCCTGGTGGACTGCTGTCATGATCTCCAATGAGTTCTTAATAGTAATTAATATGTAGCTATTATATAACACTTTTCAGTAGACCTCAGAGGAGGTCAGTGTCAGCCCCATTTTACAGATGGGGCAGCTGAGGCACAGGGAGGTGACGTGACTTGCCAATGTTCACCCAGCAGGCCAGTGGCGAGAATAGAACCCATGTCTCCTGAGTCCCAGTCTAGTGCTCTAGCCATTAGGCCGCACTGCCTCCCTCAAAGACTCTAACCATACAGACCTTTCCAAGAGCACAGTTCCCAACCTACCCACAGGCACAGGGATATGGCGAGAGTACTAGTCAGTGAGATCAAATGCTACTATGCAAACACTCACTCCAAACGTATTTCTATAAGCACACATGGGATGGGGATTAGCACACTCCAGGCAACGTCCTATGATCACAGACTACATTGCAGGAGGATAGGAGAAACTCTAAGGGGATAGAGGGGAATCAGGGATGGGGGAAAGTTGAAGGAGTGAAAGTGGGGAATCAGAGAAGTGGTAGGTATAAGGTGGTGAGATTTTATGCAAATGAGGCAATGCATATTTGATAAAATATGCAAATTATAGCAGTCCATCAAATTCTGTATTTTATGCAAGTTTAGCAGAAACTTTTTCCAAAGATTTTAGTGGAAAAATGACTTTACTATGGAGCATTTTTGCAGAATTTAATTTGTTTCCACTAACTCAAAAATTGGGGGGGAAAATGAGCCTCCTATTTTTTCCCCTTTTTCTATTTTTTTCTTTTGGCCTTCCCCTTTTTGCAGTGGCTGAAAATAATTGTTTCTTGTCCATTTTGGAAAATCAAAAACTTTTCAGTTTCGCAAAAGAAAATGGGGCAGGAGGGAATTAAAAAAAAATCATGAACAAATTAAACACAAAATTGATCAATTTCAAATCCTGGAAACTACGAAACAATTTCAAACTTTTGAAAATTGTAAAGAATCATTTTCCTTTTTTTGACAGCTCAACATACCAGATATGAGTGGTCCCTCCTGTTTGGCATTGGGGTAACATGGACAGGGCATTCTGGCACTGCCCTTGCTGTCGTGTACTGGATAATATTTTGCAATGGAAAAATAGAGAGTGACAGGCATTCCTTAGGCTGCCCAAACTAAACTAAAAAAAGAAAAGAGAAGAAAATAGAAAACATTATCAGCAAAGCAAATGTTATCATAGATCTTTACAATATGGATACAAGAAACAGTTAGTTATATTAAAGATATTATGCAAGTACCACACCAGAGCAAAACTGCAATGTTTTCTTATTATATGGTAGTTGCAGACCTCAACAAAAGTCCTGACATAGTAACCCTGTTTTCATGGAAGAGAGAATTTCAGGACGCAGCACTCATCTCTTTAAAAACAGGATTTCCATATAAGAGGGTTTCAAAGTGGTCTTCCCACCACATTCAATACAAGCTGGATAACAAAGCAATATATCAAAGAGGAAATACCTGATGATCTCCATATGCAAAGCAGGAAGTGGGGGGTAGGGATTTCCATCTGGAAACACAGAGATGAACTGCCTCCAGGTTTACCACTGGATTTGGTGACATGTCGGTTCCTCTGCTTCAGTTCATTTACAAATTGCAAATATGTTTTCTTTTTTCATGGTAATATATGCATCACAAAGACATTTCAGGTCACTGTTATCCTTTCTCTAAAATATCTTGCTCTCTGACAGTCCTCGTATCTGGAATTTTAAAGTTGACTATAAGGAGTATTAAAATAACCAAGACAGCTACCTTGTGATCCATAAATGAAATGTTCTGTCTTGTGCAAAGTAAACTTGTGATCCATAAATGAAATGTTCTGTCTTGTGCAATGTTGTCTAGTCCCTCGTGCTCCCAGTGTATAATAAAAAAATTAGAGCTTAGGCATACTACAAATGGAAGAAAACCCCAAACCTATTTTAAGCTCTTATATTAACACAGAGATTAAAAAAAAATAATAATTAGCGTAGGAAATTTCTAAACTGTTTGGAATATAAGAACAGGAGTACTTGTGGCACTTTAGAGACTAACAAATTTATTAGTCTCTAAGGTGCCACAAGTACTCCTGTTCTTTTTGCGGATACAGACTAACACAGCTGCTACTCTGAAACTTGGAATATAAGTGCTCCATTGATTTCAAATTATAGTATGTTGATGTCAATCTGAATAAAATGTATATTTTAGTGAGAAGAGAGAAAAATAACTCTAATAATGCACCAGTTAATCACTATGCATTTGTAACATAGTATATTTATAATCTTTCTGAAAGATAAAGATGAGTCGTTGGTACAAGATAAAAGTATTAGGAGAACTTCTTGAAGGAACTAGAGCATCCTATGAATTCGACAGCCCTCTGTTTCCCTGCTGCTCCATTCATTCTTTCACCATACATACACACCTCATTACATTTCTGCCACACCAAATGAGCTGCTTTACCCTCAGATTTAATTTGACATTGAATGGTGGGTATCTTACATTTCCTTTTGTTTCTGTACATGGCACTGCCGGGGAAGTGCAACTGCTATAGACTCAGATTGCAAGCTGTGTGTCTGTTTCAGTCTGCTGCTGAGAAAGCGCCATGTGCAGGAGCATAGTTGTTTCTCCACCAACCAACAGAACGTCCATGCTACAGACAAACGGGGCGATGGTAGAGAGGCCCAAAGAAAGGGGAAGAGTTGCCTGGTAGCCTACTAGTGCAGCATCAGAGCTGGGATGAAATCGATTACCTTGCTGTTTGGGATCACTAGAGCCAAAGCTGAGATCAGAAGTGACTTTGTGTTGCTGTCTGATGAAGGAGCAGCACCGATGAGCTCTAAAGAAAGCGGAGTGCGGCACTCTGCCTTTGGATGGAAGGTCTCAGCTGTGTGGTCTGTTGGGAAGGGAAGCAAATGAAGAGGTTTAAAAAACAAACAAAAAGCCCACCACCACAACACCCCTCCACCCCCAGCAACAACCTAAGCCTCGGCGGAGAGAAAAAGGAGATAAATTAATATAGAAAAAGGGGGCAGTGGAAAGTGTTATTTTTTTTAATTAAGTGATGGATGGGCAGAAATAAAGGGTGTGGATGAAAAACTAAATGAGCAAAATCGAAGTATCAAAGAGAGAATGAGTGGGTAGGAGGAAGAGGGCAAAGAAACAGATATAGCTTGCTTAAATATAGGCAAAAATAATGTATTTGAGTTTCTTTTGACCAACTGAAAAGATGTTGGTTATTAGACTCTTTAATTTGACTGCTAGTGGATAGAAAATGAGAAATACTTTCAATCCTTTCGCTCCTCCTAAAATTTTGGAATCCATTCCCCCACCCTTCCTGACCTCCATAAGAATGTGTATGAAGAAAACTGCCACTGTCACAGGAGATTAGATTAAATTAGCCCCTTGCAAGTAATGGGAGTTGATTGAAGATTGAATTATGACTCGAATCACTTGAAATCATGTAACCAGTGTAGGTATTAAGCATAGTTTTTAATTGACATTCTAATGTACCTTGTTTTGTTTGAATAAATATTTTAACTTCAGAAATGTGTTTTCATAACAGAAAAGGACTGGTATGAATTTTTTTCCAAAACCTTTAATTTTCTGAAAATATAATAGAGGAAATTAGTCAGTTTTCATTGTCCAGGTCAATGACTTACTACATTATGGTTGTGTGGAGTTCCTCTAGCGTCTCTTGATTTTTTTTTTTTTCTTTTTAGGCCAAGATTTTCAAACTTGGGTGCTTAAGACTGGACACCTAAATCCACATTTAGGTATATTTGATCTTATTTCTTGTGTTCAGAGGTATTGAGCACCCACAAATTCCATGGTTCTGCTTTAGGCACTCAAGCTTGATCTTGGTGTGTAAAAAGTGTATCTAATTTCTGCAATTCTAGTATTTTGCTGTCATCTCTACAGACATTGGGCTAGGAAGTGATTCCGTATGTGCACGGCCCTCATCTCATCGGATAAAATCTTTTGATTCCCTTGGATCCCAGTCTTTGCACAGTAGAACTTCAAAACTCTTTCAGGGACAGTATCGAAGTTTGGTAAGTTGTGCTGGAATTTAATCATGTTCAAGGATTTTTTTTTTTCTCTTTATCAATCTGGATTAAAACAGTGTTGCAAGCCAAGATGGGTGACCCCAATTTCACAAGTCCTTGACTGCTCTCTTGCTCTTGCATACATATAACTGGGGCCTCTAAAGTTATGTTGTGTTGCAGTGGCTTTTTTTTCATTCTCTTCTGAGATAGTCAGTCTTCTGCATGCTCGCAGCCAGAAGTATTTCTGTTGTAACACTAAGCACTTCTTGTTGTATGCCTGCGTACATATTTTTTCTTTGATTTCTTTCTTTTTTTTTTTTTAAATAAAGAAGCACCTCTCAAAAGGGCAAATTTTCCATCTCCTCCAATGGGACTGTGCCTTCCCAACTCTCCAGGGTTTCCAAGAGAAGGGAGCCTCCTCTAAAGCTTTGCTCACTCAGTCCCGGAGGAGGCAGTTTGGAAGATCTCCCAGCCACTTAGCAGTTTTGGCAGCCTGTACACTGAGACCCTGAGTCCCAGTTTTCTGGAGCTCCCTATCCCCCTCCCCCCCCCCCACCACATGGTTCCAACATACACAGAACCACATTGTTGAAGTGTCAGGTATACACATCTTAAGAATCTGTGTTGCAACACCTAATATGGGGTTTGCCACCAATTGAGAATCTCATAGTTAAACAGATTTGTAGCTTTACAGGATACACAGAGGACAAGAGACTGCTACCAACAGCAAAGTCCTCAAATAGCTCCTAGTTCCTTCTTACCCCCAAAGTATGCTGGCCTGAGAGGTTCTGTCTTTGTGCACTTGTAATAATTGATCCCTCAGCAATAGCTATAGGATCACTGTGATACTATGTGAGTGTACGTGTATACGTCACATCCTCTGAGCAGTTGACTTCCCACCATGTTTTGAACACATTATAGTCAGTGTATAGTCAAAAATGTACCCTCTTGCAGGTGGGGACGTGAGACCAGATTCAATTTTTTCAAGTTTTTTCTTAAAACTCCACTGTGGGAACATCTATTGCAGGACATCCCAACCCAGTGAAATTCTAGTTGTAAGACTCCTAATTACTGAAGCCATGGTATGAAAACTGCCTTGGCCTGTCTAGGAATATACAGCCTGCTCTATAAAGGAGGTAGTGGTAGTTTTTGGCTGGCTTGGCCATTGGACTCACTTTCCGATTTAGAGAGAGCAAATGTGGAGGCATGCCACAAAACACTGTGTGGGCTGCCCTCGCCACTGGTTTTCCAAAATCAGGTTGTTTAGCAGAGAAGTCATATACCAAAATGTACCTTCCTGTTCTGACACTTCCAGGGGGAACCTGGCGTTGTGAGGCATCTCACTATCACCTGCCCTTCACGTGAGGAAGCCTTGTCTGTGCCTGCTGGGGGTCAGCTCCCCAACTTTGGAGGCCCCAAGCACTCTTTCCTAGGCCTCTCAGACCTCTCTGTCTCTATAGGTTAGCGATAGGCACACTCCAACCCTCAAGCCCTCCGAGTGTTATCCTCCTTTCATGAGCCAGACATGCTGTCAGCTTGCCTCCTAGGTGAAGGATCCAGTGTGGCGCTTGGCGCTCCAAGATATACCCAAACAATCCATTGTCTTTATTTTAAAGTAGGACATGCTCCTCCTGTTTGTTCCATCCTGTAGACTTTCTCTGTTGTAGATTTTGCAATCTCTTACTGTATGTGGCTCAGTATGTAAACAAGCATACTCTGTAAGGCATACGATACACAAATGACCAGACAACGAGAGAGTTGTCTGTTATCTCCTGCCTGAAAGAAACATTCCTGAGGTGTGTCCCCGTCTGGTGGAGTTAAACCAGGTCAAGACCTTAAGAATCTTTTCAGTATAGATACTTAACTCCTTAAATATTATCTGTACCTATGTTTTGCATGATTATGCCAACCAGTGGGCTACTGGCTCTCAGAGATCATAGAATCATAGAATATCAGGGTTGGAAGGGACCTCAGGAGGTCATCTAGTCCAACCCCCTGCTCAAAGCAGGACCAATCCCCAGACAGATTTTTACCCCAGTTCCCTAAATGGCCCCCTCAAGGATTGAACTCACAACCCTGGGTTTAGCAGGCCAGTGCTCACATGCTACCTTTCAGTGAACTAGTATGCATTCATGCAACCCAGGGGATCCCTGTATAGGCCTATGCACCCTGTGTCCACTTGCCAGTTGGTACCAAGAGGTCCCTGTCTCTCACTTGTCTCTAAACAATATGGAGCTCCAAGAAAGAGATCCCTTTCAGCAATGAAAAAGTTTGAAGGAAGAGCCCAGACCTCCTCTTTTAGTTCATGTTTGAAGAACTGTTTACTGACTGGTATGGGAAACATTAACACAATGTAAATCTGTTTAAGCCCTCATCCCGAATGTGGCTGTTTCTAGGTTTTCCTCCAGAGACCTCTAAGTCTCAGGCTCTAGATCCCTCTTATCAGAAAGTCTCACTAACCTCTCTGGTGAAGTTAACAAGCCGTACCTGCTGGAATGAGTTAGTAGAATTTACTCAGCTGCTTTATATGGAGCTGTAACTACTACGAACAAGGTGGGTTAACAGAAGTAGCCTGCGTTCCTAGATGGAGTCCTTGGGCCTGTTTTTTCCTCTCTGTCTCCTACTCCCTCACACAGATGATTAAATAGTATACGTGTGTGTTGTGATTTAAAGGCTGTATCTGTATGAGCCCATGTGTGCAGGGTAAACTCTGATTAATTATACAGGTCATCCCATATGAGGGTAGATAAACCATTTGTACTACAATACAGCCTGATGTATTCTATATGTACCACATAAGTTACAGAAAGTACTTTGGAAATGTGCTAGGGCAGTGGTTTTCAAACGTTTTGTATTGGTGACCCCTTTCACACAGCAAACCTCTGAGCGTGAACCCCCGCTGCTTATAAATTAAAAATGAGGGGGGTAATTTAATTAAATGGGGGCTCCAGGCCTTCAGCCCCATGGAGCTGACAGCTTGTGACCCCCATGTAACCACCTTGCGCCCCCCTGATGGGGCATGACCTGTAGTTTGAGAACCACTGTGGTAGAGCTTAAAAAAAATAAAAATCCTTGCCACTGTTATTCTTCGGCTTGTAAAGCCCGATGCCTTCATTATTATGAATCCAGCTGTAGAGGACTTCAGAGAGAGAAAATATTTAAACTAATATATGTAAAACACTTCTATGCAACATTGCTTTTCTGTTCAGAAATGCATCTTGATTTTAAAGTCTTGATTTTACTTTGCGTGATCTGGTGCTTCTATTCCAGGGGAATAGAAATGAGTGTTGTGTCCGCCAACGTGTGTGTTTGGTGTAATCACAGAGTGATCTCTGAGATGGTGAAGACTGAATAAAATTAATGTTTATAGGTTTGGAAAGCCTGGAACTGGTATGGGACTACATTTTGATAACGACAATGGCATAAAAAAATTCTCACTTGGAGGAGCCCCAGATCCAGCATTTTGCTTTTCCACTTTAGTAGTCTAAGATGAAATGGGCCATTGAATGAAACTTTAAGAATAATAATAAAACTAATTGTTTACACTGAGCATAAATTTAATCTTGTTGGTATTACTGAAAAGTGGTGGGATGATTCCCAGGGTTGGAATTTGAAAATCAAGGGTTATAATCTATTTAGGAAGGATTGAGTAGGCAAAAAAGGGAGGGTAAGTTTGAATGGCCCTCTATGTCAAAAATGGCATTGCCTGTTTGATCTTGAATGCTTATGGATGAATGTCCTAACAGATAAAGCACAAGATGGGGTATTGTTGTCTGCTACAAGCACCAGATCACGCAAAGTAATAGGTGCATAAGGGGCCAGTCATCCTATCTATAATGTATAGGGAAAAAAATCTGCATGATCATAGGGAACTTCAGTTTGAATCACACATGCTGGTGGTCTCATGCTTCCAGTATTAAAACAGCCTGGGAACTTCTAAATATTATAGATGATAGTTTCCTAACTCAGAAAGTGTTGCATTAGATCTCCTCTTGACGGATACAGAGGATCTGGAATTGATTACATTTATAATGTGCAAACAGAATGAAGTCCACACCAGTGATAAATATACTTCATACTTTAAAAGGATTAACTTCACAAAACTGAAAATAATTACGAGCCAAATCAGCTAGGAGGAAAATTTAATCAGAAAAATATGAAGGATAATTGGGAATTGTTTAAGAATATGTTACTAGATGTCCCAAAAGCCACAATCCCACAACTGAGAAAGAAGGCCATATTGGTATAAAAAATAAAAGAATTGGTTTAGAGGGGAAGTGAAGGCAGCGCTCAAAAATGGAAGAATTGGGAATTTGATAGTCATGAATATAAATCAGAAGCTATAAATTGGAGAAAATTGATAAGGGACACAAGCAGAACTCTATAGTCAGCAGAGTTAAGGAAAATGACGAGTTTTTAAGTATATGAGGAACAAAAAAAATACTAACTGGTATTTTATACATTATAGATATAAATGGTGGAATTATCAATAATAATGCAGAAAAAGCAGCAGTGTTTAATAAATATTTGTTCTGTATTTGGAGAAAAAACAGATGATGTAGTCATATGACAGCATTCTTTCCATTCCACTAGTATTTCAAGAGGATGTTACACAGCAGCTACTAAAAGCTAGACCTTTATAAATTATCAGGTTCATATAACTTGTATCCAGGCATTTTATGAAAGCTGTCTGAGGATCTTGCTGGACCAACATGTTGAGTTTTGTCCAATAAGACTTGTAACACCAGGGAAGTTCTAGAACACTGGAAGAAAGATAACGTTCCAATATTTAAAAAGAGTAAACAGGATGACCTAAGTGATTATAAGCCTGTCAGTCTGACATAGATCCCGGGTGAGACAATGGAGTGGCTGACAAGGGAGTTGATTAATAAAGAATTAAAGAAGTATAATATAATTAATGCCAATCAGCATGAGTTTATGGAAAATAGATCCTATCACTGGTTTCTTGCTGAGGTGACATGATTGATAAAGATAGTAGTGCTGATGTAGAATACTTAGATGTCGGTAAGGCATTTTGCTTGGTAGTGTATGACGCTGATTTAAAAAAAAAACAACCTAGAAAAATATAAAATTAACATAGCCCACATTAAATGGATTAAAAGATGGCTAACTGATGGGTCTCAAAATGCAGTTGTAAACGAGGAATAGTATTTGAGCAGGTGTGTTTCTGGTGGGGTCCTGGAGGGATCAGTTCTTGGCCCTATGCTGTTTAACATTTTTATCAGTTACCTGGAAGAAAATGTAAAAACATCACTGATAAAGCTTGCCGATGACGCACAAATTGGGGGAGTGGTAAATAATGAAGAGTAGAGGTCACTGATGCAGACAGATCCGGATTGCTTGGTAAGCTGGGTGTAAACAAACAATATGCGTCTTAATATGGCCAAATATAAAAGTATACACCTAGAAACAAACAACGTAGGCCATACTTACAAAAGGGAGAGTCTATCCTGGGAAGCAGTGACTCTGAAAAAGATCTGGGGGTCATAGTGGATAATCAGGTGAACATGAGCTGTGGCCAAAAGAGCTAATACAATCCTGGGATGCATAAACAGGATAATCTTGAGTAGGAATAGATAGGTTATTTTACCTCTTTGTTTGGTGCTGGTGCGACCACTACTGGAATACTGTGTCCAGTTCTGGTATCCGCAATTGAAGAAGGATATTGATAAATTGGAGATGGTTCAGAGAAGAACTGTGAGAATGATTAAAGGATAAGAAAACATGTTTTATAGTGATAGACTCAGGGACCTCACTCTGTTTAGCTTATCAAAGAGAAGGTTAAAGGATGACTTGAGGAGTCTATCATTACCTATATGGGAAACAAATATTTAATAATGGGCAGAGAACGGTGTAACCTGATCCTTTGGTTGGAAGTTGAAGCTAGAGAAATTCAGACTGCAATTAAGGCATACATTTTTAATGGTGAGAATAATTAGCCATTGGAACAATTTACTGACACTCATGGTGAATTTTTATGCCATTGTCATTATTAAAACATAGTTGCAGTGATCATTTAAGTCGTATCCCAATTCCAGGCCTTCCAGAACCTCTAAACAAATTTTATTCTGGAGCAGTCTCTGTTAGTCTTCGACATACGAACAATAGCAAAAAATCATTCTGTAATTATACTAAAAACAACTGAAAGACAAACACTTTGACAAGAAGGTTGCACCCATTGAAACTAATAACATACACTCATAGACTTTAAGGCTAGAATTGTGACCTTCTGCACATTCCCAGGCTACAGAATTTCACCCACCCACTCCTCTGATAGGCCCATAATTTATGGTTGAGTTACTGAAGACCTGAAATCTTGATTTAAAGACTTCAAGTTACAGGCACCCACCGTTTACACTAGTTCAAACCAGCAAGTGGCCCATGCCCCATGCTGTAGAAGAAGGCAAAAAAAAAACAAAACCCATGGTCTCTGCCAATCCAACCTGGGGGAAGATTGCTTCCTGACCCCAAATATGGTGATCAGTCAGACCCTGAGCATGTGGGTGAGACCCATCAGCTAGACATCTGTGAAAGAATTTTCTGTAGTAACTCAGAGCCCTCCCCATCTAGTGCCCTATCTCTGGCCATTGGAGATACTTGCTAATAGCAGTTGTGGAGGGACCATATGCTCATTTTAGGCAGCCTCATTATATTATGCCCTTCGTGAATTTATCAAGCTCAGTCTTGAAACAAGTTAGGTTCCCCTCACTCCCCTAGGAACCGCTTTGCATATGGCACAAATCAAACAAAGAAATGATTGAAACACTTCACCCTGCGTTTACTCCTCCAGTTAGATTTAAAGTTGCAGGTTTGCTAATAGATGCTGCAAGTGAGGAAATAGAGGAAAAAAAGAATCAGCACTGATACTAATGCAAGATGGTTGGTTGAATACAAAATATGACCTGATAATGGCTATAAGCATCCATATAGGCAAATATTTTTACTACTTGCTGCCATTGATTCTGTGTCTCAAAATAAATCCACTAACTATTGTGTCCAGGTTTTTGCTGAAAACACCATCCCAGAAAGCAGAGGAAAAATATGACCAGGATGTGACTACCATTTGCTCAAATAATGAAAATAGAATGAATAAAAGAGAATTTCATGAGTGTCGTCAACCTAAACTTCTGAGCCAAGGACTATTTAATATCAATGAGGAAGAAGTAACACCTAACACAAACCTAAAACACATTGTGAATGTTCAAAAATACTTCTGCAACCAGATTCTTATGTTTGAAGAATGGTTGTTTTAATACATGTATCACATAGTAATTGTGTTACTTCCAATAAACCTTTGTGGGTTTTTTCCACAACAGGGTTGTCATGATTTTCCCCAGTTTAACTAGAATTTAAACACTTCAATCCAAACACTCCAGATCTGAATCTCCTAATATGATGTATTACAGAAATAAGTTTGAGATGCAAACTCTGACATAGATCTAACTTTGAGATTTTGGTTCAGGTCCATCTGTTTTCCCTTCCTCACCCCTCCAGTCTCTGTCTTGGAAAGAACATTTTTCCAGTGAAGCAGTTCTGTTTCTTGGTAGTTGTAGGGTTACCACACTTCCGGGTTTTCCCAGACATAACCTCTTTTTTGGCCCTCCGATCTCCGTCTGGGCAGATTCTTGAAACGTGAAGAAATGTCTGGGATTTTTTCCTTGCTTGTTGCAGATCAGAGAGACCCATCTGTGGAGGGCCATAGCTAGGCTCTTTAGCTCCCAGGGCAAGCAAGCATACTTGAGCTCCCTGCCCTTGGGTCCCTGTCATTATTCCACTCCCGTGGCTTTGCGCCCTGGGTCCCACTTGCCCTGGCCCGGGTACGGCCCTGTGTCTCCTCCGCGCTCCAATTGGTCCCTCCCCTTCATCCGCAGCTGCTGGATCCTGCCCGGTCTGCCGAGTAAGTGGAGCTGGCCAGTGCCTCTCAGCCGGGCTGCCTGCCCCACTGCTGAAACTCAGACAGGGACCCAAGGGCAGGGAGCTCAAGTATGCTTGCTTGCCCCGGGAGCTAAAGAGCCTAGCTATGGCCCTCCACAGATGGGTCTCTCTGATCTGCAACAAGCAAGGAAAAAATCCCAGACATTTCTTCACATTTCAAGAATCTGCCCAGCAGGGAGGGGTGCCAGAGCTAGGCCCCAGCACCCACGCAGGGAAGCGCTGACTGATGGGCTGGTGCTGTGTCCTGGTCCTGCGCCAGCCATCCTGCCACTGTGTCAGGGAGCGCAACACTGCCCCTCACCTAGAGTATGAGGCTGTATGCACCGCACTCCAGCACCCCCAAATAATGCCTCCAGCAACACTCTTAAATACCCTCTCCCATCCCAGTCCACAGAACCCTCCAGCACCCCCAAATACCCCTTCCCAGTACACACACACGCCCCCCTAGAGCCCACCAACTGTACTACCCCCCCGGCTCCCCTTCTCCTTCCCCCGGCAGTGTCTTCTGTTTGGGAACTTGAAACAGGGTAACCCTAGGTAGTTGCCAAAGACATTTTCAATTTGTGCTATTCATAGAGATCTTGAATCTGATCTTTGAAGAGCACACATTTTTTTCATTTTACTTTTGTTGGCCTTGCCTGATTCTAAGAAGTCTGAGTGGGATAAAGTACTGCTTAGATTGAAAGACACAGATCACAGAAATACAATGGCAAGATAGATGAACCCTTGCATATTGGGATCTGCAGGCCTTGTTGTACAGCTTCTGATAAAAATGGTGTTTTAATTTTAATATGTTTCTGTTTGATGAAGAGACATGAAATAACCCTTACGCACCTAAAGTTCTGTCCTTCATTTGCGTTTTCACTTTTTAGGACATGACCGATAACAGCAATCATCAGCTGGTGGTGAGAGCAAAATTCAGTTTTCAACAGACCAATGAAGATGAACTTTCTTTTGCAAAAGGAGACATTATTCATGTCACGAGAGTGGAAGAAGGAGGCTGGTGGGAAGGGACTCACAATGGCAAAACAGGATGGTTTCCTAGTAACTATGTCCGAGAAATAAAATCAAATGGTAAGTCTGAAAGAGAACATATTTGCAAAATGTGATTCTTGGCTTTCAAGAAGAGATGGAAATAACTAATTATGTTTCCTAATGCTAATGAATGCTTGATTAGTGTTCAGTATGTACACTCAATCTGTCCCAGCCATAAGAATCCTTAATTCTTACAAATTATTAACATAGTTTTTGTTCCTAGATTGAGTGCATGGGGGAGGAACATTTTTCAAGGAGCTGAGAGAGTGCGCTATAGAGATGTAGACAATCTCTGTTTGTATCCACTATATTTACAATTATGTTTGCCTTTGTCACCTATAACTATTGATTTCAGTATTGTGTGGGGGTTTGTTCTGGTGTTGACTTCTGTTATTGATCAATAACATTTCAAGGGAGGCTCTCCACATTCTCAAACATTTTCTACCAAAATCTCACCATCTACCTAGGCTGGTTACTACATAGGTGTTTCATGGAAATGATCATAGAATATCAGGGTTGGAAGGGATCTCAGGAGGTCATCCAGTCCAACCCCCTGCTCAAAGCAGGACCAATCCCTAGACAGCTTTTTACCCCAGATCCCTAAATGGCCCCCTCAAGGATTGAACTCACAACCCTGGGCTTATGCTCAAACCACTGAGCTATCCCTCCCCCCCGTTGTGCTTTTTTATTATTGACCACTGCATGGACAACCCTTGACTTTTAACGTTCTGTACTTTGCATATAATATCTAAGGAAGCCAGAGTGTTCTTAAAAGATAATCTCCAACAACATGGAATTGAAAGTTTTAAATGGAACATGTCATATTTTTTTTATAAAACATTTATGTTTTTGAAGTAAGTATGAATAATCGTATTTCTATGTTGCTAGCTATATATTTTAAGCATGCCTTTGTACATTTTCAAAGTGATTCTTTCTGACTGTCTTCCTGCTCAAAGTATGCATATTATTTTGAGAGGAGACAGGCTTTCTATTTCATTTTGTATTTCAATAAATTGTCTCCACACACTGGATTTTTTTTTTATACATTTTTTATGACTGCAGTGTAAAGGAAAAAATACTGGTGAGCGTGCACACGCACATACACACATATATAATATTCATAAACTTTGGGCAAAATTAGCTTCTTTAGACAGAAGGATAACTTGTTAGTTAAATTTGGATGCGTGTTATGGTGATATACATGTAACCGTTCCCATCTGTCACACTGATTTTTATATGAAATCTCTCTTCTTCCTTTAAATAAATTTCCTTTTCATTTTATAATTGAGGTCAAGTGCTGTGTGTCATACAGGCATGGTGGTCTAAGGTAAAACTGGTAAACTGAGATACACTATTCCTTTGGGAACAGAGGATCTGGGATTTCTGTGTGCATCCAGTGATCAGGGACTGGATTCTACAGGGAGCCACTTTGAAGGGACTAGGAGGTTGGGGTGCATCTTACAAGCCTTGTCTTTGCCTTGCAGGTGGGCTTATGCACATATTCCCCATGATTTAAGAGGGAGTGTGCTTGAGTAGCTGATAGGCTGATTTTGTTAGGGAGTTAACACCCATGCAATATATGTAGGGCCCTACCAAATTGATGGTCCATTTTGGTCAATTTCACAGCCAGGGGGTTGTAAAATTAATCAATTTCACGTTTTCAGATGTTTACATCTGAATTTTCACGGTGTTGTAACTGTGAGGGGTCCCAACCCAAAAGGTGGTCAGGGTGGGAGGGGAGGGGGTCACAAGGCTATTGGGATTGCCACCCTTACTTCTGCTCTTCTGCTGGCAGGGGTGCTGCCGTCAGAGCTGGGCAGTCAGAGAGGAAGGCTGCTGGTGGGGTGCCCAGCTGTAAAGCCAGCATCACCTCCAGCAGCAGCGCAGAAGTGAGGGTCACAGGGTATGGGGGGTGGGTTACTATTGGTCTGGTTTTCCTGGCAGTCTCCTGTCCCAGTGGGGGGCTGATAGTTGGGGCTATAGTTGGAAGGGTTATAGTTCCAGCCGCAGCTTCGCGGGGCGGGGCGAGGTGACAGCTGGAGCCATCCGAGCTTCCTGCAGCTGGAGGAGATCCCAGAGGTGGGTCTAACCCACCCCAGGAACAGCCCCTGCAGGGGAAGAGGAAATCTCCTCCCTTCCCATCCCCAGCGGATTAGCAGCTGGAGCTCTGTGCAGGGCAGGAACCCCTGGCTGGATGCCAGGTTTCACAGGGGAGATTAGATTTCACAGCCATGAATTTGGTAGGGCCCTAAATATATGCAAGACTTCCTGATGCTGGAGGCAGGTGGTAACAAGGTGACTGTTAGCCCTGGGTGCCCCGAAAAAGTCTCAGTGGCGTAGTCGGCGGGATCGGTACCCTGTTTGCTAGCTAACCAAAAATCGCTCTTCCAGCATTTATAAGCCAGAGACTCGGAGATTCAAAAGTAACAAGGTTGGAAACAAATAAAATAAAGGTTGGAGTTTATTAATTTGTTTATTTAGGGTAAAGGAAATAAATTTATAAAATGAGTAAACAGAATAAATGGCAAAGAGATCACACTGATTAACCAAAAGGGGACTGAGCTCAGGGGATTAACAGGCTTAGAGGACCAACATGACACAGTTCTCAGTGAGGCAGCCAAAAAGGTGGGGTGTGGCCCCCTCCTTCCCAAGGGGTACAGAGGAATGTTTGGGGGGCAAGCAATGACACCAGATGCCGGGCCTTGGGCTCTCAACCGCAGCCCCAAGTGGCGGGATTCAGGGAGACTCGGGCCAGCCCCGGGCGGTGTCCCATTTTTCCTTGGGAAATATGGTCACCCTATGTAGATTAGGCTATGAGGTGTGATGTTTTTAAAGGGTCTCCATTAAAATGGTATCAAATTACACCAGAGGATTGTCGCCTCAAATTCAGAAACCTCAAAAAACCTCAAAAAATTTGATATGTTAAGTCATGGTGGATTATTTAGGAACATGGATAAAGAGTAAAGACGCAGACAGCCATGATAAGTTGATAGATCAGTTTGTCCAGCAGCAGTTCTTCGAGGTTGGCTCTAAGGAAGTGTGAACTGCTGTGTGGGAAGAAACTCCAGCATTAGTGGAAGCAGCGGCGGAAACAGCTGACTTGTACAAACAAGAGAGACTATTCAGGGAACTCAGGCTGCACAGGGAAGGCCAAAACCCTGGAGTAAAAGTGGATTCCCAGTTTGTCTGTGGGAATACGGAAGGGATTGAGGGAGCCAAGTCCACACTGCCTCAGTACTGGTCTCCTCCTAGTAACTAGTTATTGGACCCCGGCCAAAGAAGGTTTTACTCTTGGGTCCCTTGATCACATGAAAAGTCAATGCCCTAAGTATGGGGGTTCCAAGTTCATTCCCCAGCCTATCCGGGTTAATGCAGCTACCCTTGAGTCAGACTTCAGTGATGGCAGAGGGAGCCCTGTTTAATGTTGTCAGGTCTGTCTTCATGGAGCGAGACAAAAGAGTTCATTAAAAGGCCAAAGTAAAAGGTAAAGTGTGCCGGGGTGGTGAGACACTGGTGCTCAGATTTCCCTGGTCAGGAGGGATGTGATTCAGTGGGGAGTAGTATGCTTCCTGAGGAGAGGTGAAGCTGCTAGCTTTAGGACAGATACAATACTTTTAGCCTGCATCAAATTGGCATGGGAAAGTTTAAGGGGTACTTTGAAGGTGGGGCTTCTTGAGAATTTACCATCTGATGCGTTGGTTGGGAATGATGTAATCTCACTGCCCAAAGCTGTTGATATTGTGACCTGTAGTAAAAGGGAATATGTCCCTAAGTACACAGAGAGTAACCGCTGAGGAGGGAAAAGGGAGCGGAAGCTGCTTCCCCCTTATCAGCAGAGAGGGGTAGTTTATCACAAGGGCAGAGGGAGGGAGAGTCTTTTTCACCTGCGACAGCTCTCTTTGAAAGCAAAAGCTTAACAGATTTTTGCTACAGAGCAGGATCCAGACCTCTCCCTAGAAAGCATAAAAGCAGCCGTCCTCAGTAATGGCCCAGATAAAGAGATCAAGGGAAAGCTCTTACAGGAGAGGGAAGGGTGTGCAGAGAAGACCTGATGGGGGGGGGGGGGGGGGGAAATAAAAGTTCTGGAGAATCCTACAAACAATTGTTTGTGCCCTCAGAGCATCATGTGGAGTTAATGTTACTAGTCCACAATTGTCCCGTTGTAGGTCACTTGGGCGCAGAGAGGACATATGGAAGGTTAAAGAAAAATTTTTATTGGCCCGATATTCAAAATAAGGTAAAGGAATACTGCAGCACTTGTGACTTATGTCAGAAATGGAAAAAGCCTGTGGGATGCTGCAAGGGTCCCTTGCATCCCTTGCCAATAATCAAGGAAACATTTCACACTGTTGCCATGGACATTAGAGGCCCACTATCCAAGGCTACCCAGAGAGGAAAAAAAAAAAAAAGAGTAAATTGGTAGTAGTGGATTTTGTCACTAGGGGCATGTCTACACTACAAAGTTAAATCGCCCAAGGCAGCTTATGTCGACCTAACTATGTAAGCGTACACACTACAGTGTTCCTCCCGCCTCTGTAACTCGCCCGCTATGCTGACCTAGTAAATCCACCTCGAGGAGAGGCGTAAGGCTTAGGTCAATGTAGTTTGGGCTTCTCTGTGTCTCTATAGAAACCAAGTGTCTGTTGGCTGTCAGGGTGGCTGACAGCCAGAGCAGTGAAATTGACAAGAATTCTGCCGGTGGGGTTCCTGTTTTGAAATTGGGTGGAGGGTGTTCCAGCTGTGAGCCCAGCAGTGCTGACAGCTGCAGCCTCGCTGCCTGGTGCTGAGAGCCTGCGGTGTGGGCTCCCCACAGAGGTCCCAGCTGGAGCCTGTCTGGAGCCCGGGCTGGGCTCTCAGTTCTCTGCTGTTCATGGAGCTCCCAGCTGAAGCCTGGCTGCCCCCTAGGCACTCAGCTCCCCACTCCGCATGGAGCTCCCTCCTGGGAACAGAGGATCTGGGATTTCTGTGTGTATCCAGTGATCAGGGACTGAGTACCTCAGGGAGTCACATTGAAGGGACTCGGTGGTTGGGGTGCAGGTTGACAACAGAAGACAGGGTTGGTATAGCCCAGAGGAGAGTGTTTGAGTGTCTGACAGGCCAGTTTTGTTAGGGAGTTAACATCCAGGTAATATCAGCAAGACTTCCTTACCGTGGAGGCAGGAGGTAACAAAGGACTCTCAGCCCTGGATGCCCTGAAAAGCGTGTCAGAGTTGTTTTGAATTGAGGGACTCAATTTTCAGGAGGCTGTACTTGATTATAATAAATGTCATCGATCTGTTATAGTTCATGTTTTTAACAAAACGAATAATAATAATAAAAAAATAGAAAAGGCATTTGCTACTTAAATACTCTGTTGTAATTCTTATAAGACGTGTAAAAGTATACATTTGCTTTAAAGGTTGTAAAAAAAAAAGATAGATGTATATTTGTTGAAATTTATGCTGAAGTCAGGCATGAAACTAGTCTCTAATCTTTGATATAGGAAATGTTAGATCTTAACTTGTAATACTTCCCTTGTATAGTACGTAGCATCTGAGGGTGGTATGGTGGAGAGAAGAGAGATCTGGAGGGAAAGGTAGAACAATGTGGAATTACATGGGATTAAATCTGAGATTAAATTTTGGTTGTTGCCTCTTCTCATTTGCAATTCAGTTGCTAACTGCACTGTAATTAGTGTGATGTTCAGTTTAGGGTGGTTAACAAAACTAACAACACCTGTATGGTGCATCATATGATCTGCAAAGAAAAAAAAAGCTGCTGCCTAATTTTATTGCTATATGATGTGCAAAGAAAGTCTGAACTTTGTACTAAAAGGATTTTTTTTTGACTTTTTAACATGAGAAAAATCACATTTTGTCTACTCTCTGGAGAAATAATAGGATTATGTCTTTGCAAATTCCAAGAAAGGAAATCTATCAATTGAGAAGGGAAATTATTTTTATTCTGACTGTTTTCATAGAATCATAGAAGGGTATGTCTGCACTAGAAATGTAAGTTGAACTATATTAGGTTGACTTGCAGCCACCACAGTAATTACACTACGCTCCTTGGGTCGGTGATGCGCGTCCTCACCATGAGAGCTCCCACCGATCTAAGAGGGGCAGTGGGAGAGCTGAGAGCCCCGTCTTTCAGTTCCATTGGCAGCTCCCTGCCGAGAGCCCGGCTACCCCACAGGCTTCCAGTGGGCTGGCCCCTCTTTCCCCTGTTTCCTGTTGGGAGCAGGGGAAGCTGCCTGGGGCTTCTCGCTTCCCCGTTCCCTGCCAGGAGTGGGGGAAAAGCTGCCCAGGACTTCTTGCCCCCCGGGGAGTGAGGTTCAGCTGCCACAGCTTCTCAGCCTCGCCTCGCTTGCTTCCTGCTGGGAGCCGAGCAGCCTTGTCAATTTCATGGCCCTCAGCACAGAGCCCTGAAATTGACAAGACAGCCAACAGCCCATGCAAGGGACACAGTGTCTGCACAGACGCTGCATCGCCCTAACTACACTGATGTAAGTCCTACGCCTCTTGTGGAGGTGGAGTTATTATGTTGGTGTAGTATGGCACTTACATCGGCAGGACAAGGCTGTAGTGTAGACGCTGACATAATTAGGTCGACAGAAGCTGCCTTACGTCGACCTAACTGTGTAGCGTAATCCAGCCTATAGAAATGTAGGGCTGGAACAGACTTTGAAAGGTTGTCTAGTTCAGCTTCCTGCATTGAGGCAGGACCAAGTAAAAGTAGATCATCCCGGCCAGGTGTTTGCCTAACATGTTCTTAAACCTCCCATGATGGGGATTCCACAACCTCCTGTGGAAGCCTGTTCCAGTGCTTAACTATCCTTATAATTAGAAGGTTTTTCCTAGTATCTAACCGAAATCTCCCTTGCTGCAAATTAAACCCGCTACTTCTTGTCCCACCTTCAGTGAACATAGAGAACAATTGATCATTGTCCTCTTTATAACAGCTCTTAACATATTTGAAGACTCTTATCAGGTCCCCTCAGTCTGTCCTCAAGACTAAACGTGCCCAAGTTTTTAAAATCTTTCCTCATGGGTCAGGTTTTCTAAGCCTTTTGTCATTTTTGTTGCTCTCCTCTGGACTCTCTTCAATTTTTCCATATCTTTCTGTGACGGGTCCACTGCCCCGCCCCTCTTCCTGGGCCCGCTAGCTGTCCCAGTAAAGTGCAGAGAGGCCTCCAGTTATGCAGCACCCGTGGCTTTATTTATACACACAGTTCTCCCACCACCAGGCTTGCAGGCTTAGTTCCCTCTTTTCCTGCAGTCAGCCCACAGCTAGGAGACTGACCTTTCCCTGGCTGCTTTTCTGCTGGCTCCCAGCCCTTATGACTGCTGGCTAGTCAGGCCTGCAGGTGGAGCCAATCCGCAGGCCAGGCATCAGGTCTGTTTCATCAGCCCCAACCTATTTCTCTTGATTGGAGCTGGCTGAGCAGGGGTAATTAGGTGCTTTTGCACCAGCACCTTGCTGCACTTTCCTAAAGTGTGGTACCCAGAACTGGACACAGTACTCCAGCTAAGGGCCAGGGCTGAGTAGAGCAGGACAATTACCTCTCCTGTCTTACATATGACACTCAGGTTAACATACCCTAGAATATTAGCCTGTTTCACATACTATTGACTCAAATTCAATTATTGATCACTATAACCCCCCAGGTCCTTTTCAGCAATACTATTGTCTCACCAGTTATTCTCCATTTTGTCATTGCAGTTTTAAAACTATTTTTGGCATCTTGTTTGAGATAAACAAAAAGCAGGTTTTGTTTCTGTCAGAAACCTTCTAAGCCTTTGTTTACATTGTAAAGAATCAAAAAGAAGGGCACATCTTCCCCCCCCCCCCTTTGGTCCCCTTTAAAGTCTACAGAATACTTGTTTTTCTTCCAAGAGATATTTTGAGCAGCAGATAGCAAGTTATGGGAAGTGAGAGAATATCCTTATTTTCATCCCTTTGTGTAAATACTACATATGACGGGGCAAAAAAGATTTGCTGGATAAAAATATTTACTGGGTAGCGTATTTGATAGCATGTCTTTTTTGTTAAAAAAAAAAAATCACAAAAGTGAACTTGAGAAGGTGCGAAATATGTCATTTCACATCAGGGTGGATTTAATTTAAATCATGATTTAAATCACTAGTCAGGAAGACGCGATTTAATCATGGATTTCTACATAAAAGTGCATTCTTGTTGGTTGTTATAACCTTAATACATATTCTTCACAACTCAGAGATAGATGTAGGTTTCATTTTTAGAAGGTACACACTATCCATTCTTAAAGTGATTTATTTTGAAAACTTTTCAGATTAGTTTTACAGCTATGTCAGAAAATGAATGATTGGTTATTTCATTTTTCAAAGGTAATTGAAGCAGATATTTGTGAACTCATTGGGAGGTGAACTATCTCCAATTCAACATGTTAAAAAAAAAATCATTAATATTTGGAGGATTTTCTTGCTATGCTGTATTAGGAGGGAGAACATCACCAGACAGACATTTAAGTTGTTTTAGTTAACTAAACCAACAAGGTTATGTACTCTGGATTTTTTTCTTCAACTGCAAACATACAATATTTTTACAAAACAAGCATATGAATTTTTGAATTTAGTTAAACATTCAAGTTTCTTAAAATCAGGTTTGTTTTTGTTAAAATTGTTTTTAACTAAAATAGTTAATGAAATATTTTTATAAAATGAAACAAAACAAAAATTGAATTGACTATGTCAGCCAGGTCAACATGAGAAACTTAAAATATTGGCTTCCGCAGCTAACTCAGTTGTCTTCACCTTCATTTTCCTGTTTGTTCATAGTCTGGAAAAGAAAAACAAGCTTTCCTGCTTTTTCAGATCCCTGACGATTTCTCAATTTGGAATGAATTATCCAAAGGAAGGAAATATTCTTTCTACATCGGCAGAAGAAGCTACTGCTGTTAAAAGTGAGATTATCACTTCAACAGTCTCTGAATCCAAGTGCTTAAGTGACTTTTACCAGTTCACTGGTGTGACTTTCTTTAAAACATCATCAGCAAACATACATTTCTTGAATGGTTCACCCTTAGCTCTGAAGTTTCTTATAGTTGGCATTATGGAGATACGATTTCTGGATGTCCATGTCATAGCCATCTCCTCCTCTTCAGCAGTTAAGGTTTGACCCTGGTACAGAGTTTTGAGAATATTTGCAAGAAAATGAGCTGAAGATAGATTTGTCCCATTTGTTTTTTTAGTGCTTGTAATTTAACTCGGTCATTGCATATTTCTCTTTTTAAGATCTCACTCAGTTCCTTCCACATTTCAACAGCGTCAGCAATAAAACAGCTATTTCCCTGCATTTTGTTCAAGGCTACAGGCATAGGCGTCAGGGTACTCAGCTTGTGTTCAACATTTCTCTTAAGCCCTGTGGTGGGGTGACAACTCACTGGCGCGGCGCCTCCTGCTGGTTGTCCAGGGAATTAGCTCTTTCCAGCCCAGAGCGCCCTCTGCAGGCTGGTGTCTTGCCTGCCACTGGCCCTGTGTCCTTTCCAGACCCTAGTGCCCTTTTATGTCAGGGTTCTGCCCCTGCAGTAACCCACAATCTGGGTCCCCCCATCCAGGGGAACCTCCAATCCCCTCCTTGCCTCAGTGGCTACTGCCAGTCATTGTCTAGCCCCCACTTCCTGGGGCAGACTGCAGTCTATAAACCACTCATCATCGGCAAGGGGGGTTGGACCAGCTGCCTCTGCCTAGATCTGGGCTGCCCCTCTGCAGCCCTGCTACCCTTTTGTGGGCCCTTAACTCGGCCTGCAGGGGCTCCCCAGCTCCCTCTGCCCTTCTCCAGCATTGCTTCACCTCAGGTACCCCGCTCAGCTCCCAGGCAGCCAGGTCCTTCCCTCTCAAAAGCTAGAGAGAGTGTGTGTCTCTTAGCCTCTGGCCCTCAGCCCTCTTATAGGGCCAGCTGTGGCCTGATTGGGGCATGGCCCCACCTGTGGCTGCCTTCCTCATCAGCCTAGTCTTTGGCTCGCAGCCCTAGCCCTCTCCCAGGGCTGGTTGTAACCCTTTCAGGGCCTACAAGCCCAATCTTGAGAACTTTGGCTGTGACAGTGCCATCTATTTTTTCACGATTTTGTTCACAAACTGTCATCAGTTTAGGCCAGTTCTTGATATAGTGCTCAAAACAGTTCCCTACTGAGTTCCATCACATGTCTTGTGGAAGAGTGAGCTTGGTTCCTCCCACTTTTTTCAGAGTAGCTGCTGCAAAGTGGTTGTTACGGAAGTATTTTGCAATTTCAACAACATTAGCCTTTATTTCTGGAACACTGAAGTCTTTGGCTAGGAGGTGCATCAAATGAGCACTGATCAAATGATTGTTATTAGCTTGGGACTCTCTCCTAAATATTTTCTTCTCATCTTGGATACATTTGCAGCATTGTCTGTGACCAAGATGCATACTAGACATTTGAATTTTTTTTCACAGTTTGTTATAGCTTTTACTGCTACTTCTTGTAAGTATTCTGCTTTGTGTGCATTTCCTGATGTATCAATTGTTTCTGTAAGGAAGACATTCCCTTCTTCTGTTGTCACAAAGCACATACAACAGGATCATTGTGGACATTGCTCCACCCATCAAGACTCAGGTTAACAATTTTACCCTATTGACGTTTTGCACACTGCTCAATTTCTCTTTCATACACTTTATCCAGCAATTTGCCTGAGATATGTGCTCTGTTGGGTGGACTGTATCCAGGTCTTAATAATTGAACCATGTTAATGGAGTGTGGGTTCTCAATCATACAGAAAGGAGAGTTTGTTGCTTAAACAAACCGGGCAATTTTTTCATCAATTACCTCTTTTTGTAATCAGCCTGTTCTTATCACAAACTTATCTATGTTTGTTTCTGGATGATGGAGATTTTTTTTCTTTTTGCTACAGGTGATATACTGTGGCTATGTGACATACATGATGTGACTGAAACACTATCATTGGCAGATAACTCTGAAACTATAGAAAATGATGGTGATCTTGAAGGTGGATAGTCTTCAGAATCCTGTATGTTGAGGATGGATTCTCCTAAACAAAATAAGTCAATGCAGTTATTTAATGATTATTACCATACTGCTGCTTTAGTATAACTCATTGTATTCACTGACGTTCAGTACTACTTAAAAGGTAAAACTGTAAAAGGAAGATCTGCCTATTTCAGCTATTTATTTTTTTATCACAACTGCATCTAAAATGATAGTACCATAGAGTAACAACTATATTTTTTTGCTCAAACATGAGAATTCAAGAATCTTCCAGAAGGAAGACAGGCAGTCCTTAAGAAAGAAGTATGAAATAAAAAAGTTTACTAACCTGAAGATCCTGCATGTTCAGACATGTTCCTTTCATTAACATTACGTGAATATATTGTCTGATACTATAGAATTATAATTTATAATCCCTATTCCATGATGAGATACATTCTAGCTCAAAGATATCTTAATTAAAACTATCTTTAGATAGGTTTTTTCCTTAAAAAGCATTTTATCAAAAAAAATAATTTTTAAATAAAAAAAATACGATTTTTTTAAAAAAAATCATTGATTTTTATCCACCCTGTTTCACATAGGCAGTGATGTGTCTTGTATAGTAAAAGGAGAAATCTGGAGACTTGTTTTAAGAGATGGTTAATTTGAGATGAATAACAAATCATACTTGGCAATGATACAAGTACTTATATGTGACTGTCATTGGATTCACAGATCTTTAATCAATCATGCGATCACTTGGTAAAACTTTAATATTCTTTTCTAACTACACCCGAAATAAAAAAAAATATTCTGTAGTCAGATGCTGAACACTCTTAATTATGTAGCATACTAATTTCCAAGGGAAAAAAGGCATGGCCATGTCTCACCTGCCTATGAACTGTTACTGTACCTGATCCTGTAAGCTTTCTCTTATGGAAACTTTTTAGGATTGGTACCATTTGGCATTGATCACTCTCACAGTGAGCTGATATAAGGGAAGACCATAGAAGCAATAAAAATCATGTTTTTCTCTCCATGCTATTTTCCGTAGTACGTTCTATCTTAATGTTTATTGTCCAATAGCTGTTCTTCACTTGTATGGTTTGCTTCTTCCCCTTGCCTTCATTTGTGCACTAGTTCTTCTGATTGTTTTGCTGTAGCAGAGATATTGCTGGCTTGTTCTTTCATTCAAATTCTTAGCCTTGGAGACAGCATTTTATCCAGGCTGTCATAGTGAGGAGAGAAGGTATGGTTTTATCAAACTTGATTTTTATAACAATGGGAGGGGGATAGGTAAAATTAAGAGTGGGTTTAGTTAGGGAGGTATTAGCATAAGAGAAACTCCACATAGAACAATTAGAATAAGTACCAATCCAAGTGGGGGCTGGGGTTAAACTATTACCAACAAAAACCCAACAATGAGATGCTGGAACTTTAATACTCTCAATTAAAGGAAAGCTATGATCACTTCGACCTGAAGCATTAAGAACTGGAAACACATAAGAATTAAATTGTGAAGAACAATTATTCCAAACACTAGAAGCAGCCCACTGCACATAGGGGGAAGAACAATTCACACTAGAAATATTAAATGAAGAAAAATTATAAACTATTGGTACAAATTGAAAGGGTAATGGATATTTAGGTGAGAACTGAGTGGAGCAAACAAGACAATCTTCTGGACTCAGCGCTGACAGGGACTAGTTTCCGCTGACCTCCTGCACCCAGTAGGCGGCGAACCAGGTTTGTAGTCCACCTTCTCCTAAGGGCTCCGTGGGCAAAGATGTTGTGAGGGAGAGCAGCATAACCTGTAAAACAGAATAATACGAGCCGTGCTCAGGGGCATTAGTTTGTTTATTAAGAACTACATTTTCTGAGCCAGTTATGATGAACTAGCTTGTCGCCGGGGGTACTTGTAGCCACTAAGTAGGTGTTAGGGTACTTGCCAGCCCGGAGAATGGTGGCTTTTATAGGTTCTCGATGGCCAGAGGCTTGGGGTTCTGTAAGCCAAACCAGTTGGCCGGTGTTAAACACAGGGGACCAAGGCGGCTTAGGTGTAGGTGAAATGTGAGGCCAGCGAGAGTAACTTTTGTTGAGTGCGATAAGTACCTGGGGTAAAAATGAGCTCCAGTTTTTAAAATCAGGGTTGGGGTTTGCTGTTCGCAGCATAGTCTTAAGGACTGCGATTTTTCGCTCCACCACATCATTGCTTTGAGGATGATATTTAGTATGGATGTGAAGGGAAGCCCCCCATCCAAAAATGAGCTGTTCAATGCTTTTGCTGGTAAAGGGTGGCCCACCATCTGCTTGGACTTCAGTGGGAGTGCCCCAGGCAGCTGCTGTTTGCTTAAGAGCCACAGCGACAGAAGCAGCATTGGTTTTAGTAAGAGGGACACAAAAAGTTTGCCGAGACCCCAGATCGACAGTAACTAAGGCTTTTGGAAAACGACGAGCACCTGGCAGGGGTCCTATTAAGTCAATTTGCCACGTACTACCTCGGGCAAAGTGTTCTGCAGCGTATGCTGGGACGATTCATAGTTTTTTACCTGGACACACTGCAAGCAGGACTGAACAATGAGCTCGCACTGACTGCGGCTAACATCAGGCTTTTGGTTAGAAAAGCCAGATAACAGGCCGTACAATTTTGTGGGTGGTAAGTGTCCCCATTCTTCGTGGAGCCAGCGCAACAGCGGGTCGGCCTTTGGGGCGGGATTTGCCATATGAACTTGGGAGACCTCTCTCATTCTTTGATCAAGACTGGAATGCAGGGGGTTAGAGTCTGGTCGATGAGAGGGACAGTGCGTAACGAACCAAGGGTGAGAGAATTTACGAATTAGGGCAAAAATTTGGTCCCACATTTTAACAAAAGCTGAGGGAGAGGCTTGCTCAATTAAAATATCTAAACAAAATTGAGAATTGATACCTAAAACAACTTGCTTGTTGGCAGAGTGGGCATTAGCAACATGCTGGGCAGCTAAAAGAACGCCCTGCACTTCGCATTCTTGTGCGGAGCAGGAGGGGGGCAGTAACTGCACATTAAAGTAATTACATGTGGAACAAAGAACTCCCGCCCTAGGGGATGGTGAGGTGCCCCCGTCAGACACAACCCAGGGATCATATTTTGCTTCAATGCATAACGGTTGGTGAGATGGGGGGGCTAAGATGTTATCGCTGGGACTTAGGGTCCATGCCTGCCAAGCTACCTCAACCTGGAAACATAGAAGCTGCCAGGTGCGAGTAGTGCCATGAAACTCGGGTGGAGGGGTACTTGTAAGCCACGGGATTAAATGAACACGTGGTCCAGACAAGGTACCTGGGATAGGGACTTGGGACCAGTGACGAGCACTGGACGCAGCCAGTAGCATTTTTCCCACCAGACCATAGTTATACTGGGGTCCAGACAGGCGATGGGCCCAGTTGTAAATGGCATTACCATGTTGCAATACAGTGAACCCTACGTGGTGTTTTGTGATAAACAAATTAATGTTGAGGGGTTCTTGGGAATTCAAACGGGCGAGGGGGGGGTTAGAGGCGAACCAGCCAGCTAGCTTCTCTAAGCTTTTTTGTGCTGATGCATTCCACACTTCTCGGGAGCGTTTAGAAGAGAGAGCTTTGTAGGATTTCTAGGTTAGAAATTAATTGCGCTGGAATATATTGGCGGTGATAATTAAGGAGACCTAGTAGCTGCTGAAGCTCTCGTTTATTTTTTGGAGGGGCTTCTGTCCAAGGGTCTAATACGCTGGCTGGGGCTTGTGTGTGAGTGGTGGGAGTGAAATGGAGTCCCAAGAATGAGAATTGCTGGCTGGCCTGCAGGTGGCTTTTTGTTTTGTTAATTTGCCACCCATCTGCTTCTAATGCATCTATTATCATTTGGGTGGTACTTTGAACTGCTTGTGGATTGGGCCCACAAATGACAATATCATCTACATAGGCTAACACGGACACATCCTGTAGGGGTTTTACCTTTTGTAATGTGATATTGAGATGGGACGATGCAAGTGCAGGTGAATTACAGAACCCCTGTGGGCAGACTTTCCATTTATATTGGATGCCCTTAAAAGCAAAATTTAAGATTCCTTGTGTGTCCTGGAGTGGGATTTGGTAAAACATATCTTTTAAATCAAGAGTACATGCCCACTGATTACTTGCATCGCTTAGTTGCTGCTGTATTTCTGGAATGGTGACAGAGCTGGAAAATGCGATAGACTTTACACGGCTGTTAGCTTGTCTATAATCAATGACAAGGCGATATTTAGAGGGATCGCCGGGCTTGGGAATACCCCAACCCGCGGACAGAAAGGTGGATGCAGTAACCCTTTCTATCTTTTTCTCTTCTAGAAGCTGAGTGAGCAAAGCTTCAATAAGGGGAAGCCCTTCGGATTTTGTGGGGATAGGGGAAAATTTCCATGGCTGGGAGTTAACTACTTCGGGGATATAGGGGGAATGATCACCTACAGTTATAGGGAGGGCTTGCAGAATTTGATTATGCAGTTTAAATTTTTTAATATCTGAGACACCTAGCAGATTTTTTGATCCTAACAAGGCTTTTATTTTTCTTACGTATTTTTCGTGGGCAATTTTAACCCAAACCACGGGTTTTTCTTGTACTGCATTGAGGCCTTGAACAAACATAAAGGAACCAGTAGGACAGTGGGGAATGTTGGGCTCAATAATGCTAACTTGAGCTCCGGTGTCTAATAAAAAGGAGGTGGGGGTGTCACCGTTAACTAACAGGGTGGCGTATGGGCGTTCATCGGTGGGATCTTTAATTTGGGCCGGGCAGCATCCGGCCCCTATTCGTTTTTTGATCTAACATAGTCCTCCCAATTTTTCCAGCCTAGCTGTTCGGCTATATTTTGCTGCTCTTGGTCTGACATTTTACGCAGGGCTTCTTTGGGGATTCCTTTGTTAAGAAGGAAGCCAAATTGTGCCCGTTCAGCTTTAGTTCGCTCAGGATATTTTTGGGGATTAAACTGACTCTTTGGAGGGTCTTTTGGTGGCGAATCAACTGGGAGGACAACAGGCGGGGGCGGCAGTGACAACTTAATTTTACTAACTACTTCAAATAACGTTAAGATGGATCTGCAAACAGCCGCATGCAAGTGCAGCATGGCACTGGTGTCAGCTCCTGCTAAATCAACTGCCTCTGCTGAGACAGGAACATGTATAAAGGGTGTGGCCACCAATTGCTGTTGAACAGTTAAATTAAGTGGGTTTTGTAGTGGATCCCACAGGGCTATGGAAGCTCCTGCGATTGCCCATATTAAATCGTGTGGAGTAACTAAGGCTCCCGGGGGGATATACAATCCCTTAAAACTGCCTTGCATTGCTAAAATGGCAGCTGCCGGGGTGGTAAGTGGCCAAATGCGATTATTTAATAAAGCATGACCCGGGAAGCCTCGTGCCCAATTGGCCGTTTTGGCTAAGATGCCAGCCTCCTCACGGTCCACCAATTCTGCTCCGTGTTCTAAGGCTAGCCGCCCGACCCAAACCATTGGTGCCTCATCGGCTTTTCGTTGCGTTTCCTTTAAAAACTCTTTAAGTTCGGCCTTAGTACGTGTTCGCAGTTCAGTAACCTGCGTGGTGTTGCCTGTTTGTGCATCTATTTTAGTTTTAGTTATCGTAATAGGCAAAGCTTCTGCTACAGTTTCAGATTCAGTAAATTCTGGGGCTGTTGGCAGAGCTGGATACAGAGGAGTTTTAGGAGCTTCATATGGAGGTGGCAAAATTTTCTGAGAGGGACTTGGGGAGGGGGAGGTAGTGATGGGCTCTACCTTTTCTGTCTTCTCCTCATTATCATCTTTAGGAGAGCCTGGGGCTGCCTGTTTAGCTGCAAACATTGTGCCCCCGTGGAGGACAGACCACAGATCGAGGGCCTTGCATATCATGCTAAACAGGATGGTGGGAACATCCTCAGATTTATATTCATCGGGTCGCAATTTTTTGGTTTTCTTAATTAAATCTAATTCTTTTATCATCTGGCATAATAATTTGTGTGCCGGATCAGCAGGTATTACCCGAGGTGGGGGAATCTATTTGGAAACGGTACCTCCGGATTTTCTAACAATGCGGCTACACTCTCTCCAAAGCTGAGAGGGATCTGCAGCACCGAGGTTCTCCACAGTCTCCGTGCACTGAGGCTGTAGGGAACAATCGGCTGGCTGACACCTAAAGCTCGGGTGGCACCGAAGGAGGCATCCCATATCTGCCAGGGTTAATGGTACAGTATAGCCTTTTAGAGTTTTACCCGAGCCAAGGGAACAGATCCATTCTATTTTTGGATCAGTCGAATTTTGGCTAGTAAAAAGGTGAAACTGCAAATGTTGGAACTGTTCAGTTTCATCATCTGCGCGGTCTGCAGCGTGCCACGGGCATGGCCCAACTCCCTTGCATCCTGTTCGTGACGCCATGTGGATTGCCACGGGCACGCAGGGGCGAAAGAAAATGCCGGTCTGTTATTTACCAGGCTGCACGTGGCAATAGACTATATTGGTAAGGGATGCAAGGAGCGTATGGGTCACGATGCAAACTGCAGACACACACACACACACACACACACAACTAAAATTAATCAATTTAAAGTTTTATTGGGGATAATTGCAAGGGGTAAGGGAGCAGCGTTTGATTAGCTAATAGAGTTAATGAAACTTAAAACACACAATGACTAAAATATCTACTAACAATATTTATAAACAAAGATGCAGCATTTAGTAATAACTGATACTTACAAATACAAACCAATGCATAACGACCGGCAAACGTAGAAACTCTGTTTGAAACACGTGAGCTGAGAGAGAGGCTTCGAGGTGATCAGGCTCGGTTACGGGTGTACACAGGATACACAGGATTCGTTTTTCTTTCTCCTCTCCCTGCCTGCACATGGCAGGCAGGCCCATAAAGTACCAACTATGACATCATAGAAGTGTCATAGGGGACGGGGCCCAAAACCTGTTTGTGTTCGTTTCTGATTGGCACAAGCAAAGTTTACACCAAGTAGGGGAGCAGGTGCCTCAAAGTCTGGCTTCGCCCCCAAAAGGTGAGGAAATGCATATTGTTTTAGAATGCGTGCAACACTGAATGACAAAAGAAGAGGCCAGGGCAATACCGGTATGGGCAAGTTTTACAGGATGCAGACAGGAACTCATCTCAACAGCTGACTTACTGAATAATTTTTTTTTTACTTTTCCTGCCACTTTGTTCCCATAAAATATCTTTACCTCTTTCTGTTTCTAAAATTTAACCTGCTACTTAGATTCGTTTTCAAATCAGCCGTCTTAATGACTGTAGACTTATCAAGTAGATTTGTTGAGTACTTACAATGCGCTTGGTGCTGTACAAACATATAAGGAAACTAGGAATTTAAATTTAGTGTAGGTGCAAATAGAATAGTTAACACACACAGTCTGGTGATAGGAATTTAAGATGACAAAGAAATCTTGCAGAAGTTGTGGTTGAAATGTTTTGCTGAAGAAGTGTGTTCTGGAGTGCAAGGAGGTAGTTTTCCCCATGACAGTAAACTTGATGTAAGTTAGCAACATGTGGAAGAGTCTTGAGTGATAAAGCGCATGAGACCGAATTGAAGATAAAACAGACAATTTCTATTGTCTAACAAAAAAATAAAAATAAAAAACTTGGAAAGAGTCAGGTGTGGCTCAGAGCCATTTGCAGTCTCTTAAAAAAGCAGCTATTTGTAAAGGACAAAATTGTTTGTTGTATGCAATGTTGTTATAGATGTGGTCCCCGGATATGAGAGAGACAAGGTAGGTGAGAGAGATAAGCTTTCGAGCTTACACAGAGCTCTTCTTCAGGTCTTGCTCTGGGTAGGCTTGAAAGCTTGTCTCTTCTCACCAACCGAAGTTGGTCCAATAAAAGATATTACATCACCCACCATATCTCTCTAAAATCATTTGTTTCAGACAGTCTGAGATGTTTTATGTGCATTTATAGAAGGTTATTCAAATAGTCTTCCTAGCTGTGATCATGAGAGTGAGCATTTCTACTCTATGTAACAGGTACTATGGGCTATAACAAGGATGCGGGGGAGGGGGGAAGTTTTGAGTTTACCTGGAGCTTAAAGAAAATGTTTTAATCAGGCTCTGGGAAGTAGGTCTCTGATGATAATGATGATTACTGGGGCGAGCTCTCTATTTAAGCAGAATTAGATAGGAAGGAATATAATTCTTGGTTACTCAGAATGGAAACTTCAGTAACAAGTGACCTCTTTGTCCCATCCTCGTTCTAGTTTTGTCCTTTTGAGTGCTGGGTCAGATGCTAGTTTCTATGGGATTTGGTTTTTAGATTTTTACATATTTTCACTAAGAATGGAACTGGGACTCACAAAACTGGGACCTGGGGGGTTTGAGTCTTATCAAGAAATGGTCTCTGAGTCAGTTCATTATGACAGGAGGCTCACACACGCAGGAGGTTATGACATTCAGTGCTGTATGACACATAATAATGAGGGGAGTGTTACCTAGTGACAAGTGTGGGACAGGATACCAGGGTATTATTCCTGGTTCTGACACCGTCTCACTGGGTGAATTGCTGGATTTGCTTGGGTGAATTATATATCCTCTGTCTGTTTCCCCATATGTTTAATAGGGTTGGTACCTATTTCATAGGTGTATTAAAACAGTGTTTCCCAAATGGTGAGTCCCGATTCACTTGTGGAAAGGGTCTTGCCAGTCACTGCCCCCCATATCACTCCTTGCCTCACGCATCCTAGAAGCACCCGCCCAACCAGGGCCGGGGGGGTGAGGGGAGGGGCAGTTTGCCCCACGTCCCCATTTAAGAGGATCCTCAAACCCAGTGGCGTTACGACATGCACTGGGTCATGGCACCACTTGAGTTTAGCATGGCCTCCCCTCCATCATGATAGAGGGGGGCCAGGCCAAACCTACATGGTGCTGTAACCTCGTGTGCTGGGTCTCAACACCCAGTAGCCAGGCCCAGCACTGCGGGACAGGAGCCGTTGCTGCAAGTGAGTGTGAAGCGGGCTTGTTCTCCAATAACCCCTGCCTCCTCAGGGCCTCCCCTGCTAGCCTGGGCTACAGGGCTGGGGAAAACTGAGTAGGTAGCTGAGGGGGCCTAGCTGGGGAGGGGAGAGGGAAATAGAGTTGGGCAGGGGTATTAGTAGTGCGGAAAGCATGTAATGTTTTGATTTGTCTTTTTTCTTTGTGTTTGAATTACTTAAGAAAGTGTGTGTGTGTACGTACGTATATTTACACACACATTCTTTACATGTAAAGATAGGTCCCCAAAAAAGATAAAATGAATGTGGTGGGTTGGCTTAGTAAAAAATTTTGGAACCACTGTGTTAATAAATTATGCATCATAATGTTTCTCAAATTATTTGAAATCCTCTGATGAAAGAGGCCACAAAAATGAATAGTTTTGTTATTTATGATTATTCATACTAAGAAAGTAATTTCATCTCACACGTCCTTGCTGCCACCTCCACATGCTGCATCACCCAGTTGGTTATTTCCATTGTGGCTCTTTTTATACCCTCGTATGAAGCAAGGCCCTGACCAGAGGCAGAATACCAGACGTGATTTGACAACTCATCTGACGTGCTATGTCAAATCCTATATTTCTAGAGCAGGGATCAGCAACCTTTGGCCCGCGGCCCACCAGAGTAAGCATCCTGGCGGGCTGGGCCGGTTTGTTTACCTCCCGCATCCGGAGGTTCGGCAGGTAAACAAACCGGCCCGGCACGCCAGGGGGCTTACCCTGGCGGGCCGCATGCCAAAGGTTGCCGATCCCTGTTCTAGAGTTAAACAAATCCTATATTTTAAAAGGTTTTAAAAGTTGAATTTGTTTAGGTAGGGTTACCATATTTTGAGTGTCCAAAAAGAGGACACTCCACAGGGCCCCGCCCACGCCCCAACTCCACCCCTTCCCCAAAGTCTCCCCCCCCCCCCCCGCTCCCCGTGCACATTCCCCGCCCCACCCCCGGCCCAGCCCCCCCGGCCCCCGGCCCAGCACCCCCGGCCCAGCACCGCCCGGCCCCGGCCCCCAGCCCAGCACCCCTGGCCCCGCACCCCCGGGCCAGCCCCCGGCCGAGTACCCCCAGCCCAGCACCGCCGGCCCCGGCCCGGCTCCCGGCCCAGCACCCAGCGGCGCCGGCCCCTCCCTATTTTCCCGGACATGTTCGGCTTTTTGGGATTTCCCCCCGGACGGGGATTTGAGGCCCAAAAAGCCGGACATGTCCGGGAAAATCCGGACGTATGGTAACCCTAGTTTAGGGCTATTCACTCAAAATACAGTGTATAATGAACCTACCAAGTGATTTGGGAATATCTGAATTTGATCCTATGGTTCTGTGGTTAATTGATAAGAATTGTTTTAGCTGAGTAGTTCATAGTCTGAAATTCTAATTATTTATCTATTCCAACAAAAATCTCTAGTACTTTACAGCAGTTTTTTAAAGAGAAAAGTAAAACTGGGAAAGTAATTAATTTTTACCTACTTGAATGGACATTTGACCAGTCAAAAAAATAATTGGTTGATTGGTCTAATTTTATCAAATTAATGTAAAAAATGGTCAAATATTTTAAAGCACTAATTTATTAGAACAGTAACATCAGTAACATAAAGAGCAAGACTTTATGGTCGTAGTAGGCTTAGCCTTAGGTACTCAGGCCTAATTTTTAAAAAAAAGTTATTTCTTAACTGAGTTGTTTTAACTCAGAAAAATGTGAAACACAATGAAGTTCTAAAAAATGAAAGAATAATTATTATTACCTTTTTTATTTATCAGTGTTAGGCTAGCATTTAAATGTGAGCATTATTCAAGGGTGAACAGTTACAAAAAGGAAAGAAAAATGAAATGAAATAAAACAAATGTAGCAACTAAAAAAGAAAAGTAATTTTGAAATGCACTTATGACAGGTAAGCAGCAGGCCAACTCTCTTAGCAGCTTAATGATTGTGCATCTTTTCTCTTTTTGTTGGAGGAGGAGTTTTAATGACCGTGGACTTTCTGGCTTAATTTCTATGGCTGTGTCTACACTGCAATTATAAACCCGTGGCTGGGCCCATGTTAGCTGATTTGGGCTCGGGCTGCAGGGCTGTTTAATTGGAGCATAGACTTCCGGGCTCACGATGTAACCTTGTGAGGTGGGAGGGTCCTAGAGCTCGGGCTACTGCAGTCTGGGACCGGAAGTCTACACTGCAAATAAACAGCCCCCACAGCCCAAGGCACACGAGCCTGAATCAAGTGTCTGACTGCAGTGTAGATATACCCTATGTTTGTCTAATCAGTTTAGATTGTAAGTTCTGGCAGGAACTGTGTCTTTAAATTGTAAACCAGCATGTATGTTAATGTCCTGGTATATAAGTAAAGATATCTATACACACACACATGCAATGTTAGTTCCAGAAGATTGCAGCTAGTCAAGATGCTCAACTTTAATTTGGTCACCTTTTTCCTAACAGGTGGCATTAGCATATGGTAAAGTGAATGATCAAGGCATTTAAGTAGTCTTGTTAACAGATGGCACCAGGATGAAATGAAAAAAGGTAGGCTGCTGCCTACATCAGGGCATTCTCGTTGCAATATTTTTTTAATAATTAAGCATGGACAACAAATAGGTGATCAATGGACATTATTTGTCTGCTCAGTTCACCAGCTTGCCAAGCTTATGTGATGTAGCAGGTGGAAGAAGAGAGCCAGCACTATATGACCAACCAGCATTCTACAGGTCACTAGCAAGTGGTAGTCCATAGACCACAGTTTAAGAACTTCTGTACTACGATAGTCTTCAGACACCTGTATGTGTGTGACAGACGAGTTGTGTGAGGTAATATATTTTGTTGGACCAGCTTTTGTTGGTGAAATAGACAAGCTTTTGAGCTTACAGAGCTCTTCCTCAGATCTGGGAAAGCTACCCAGAGTGTCGCAGCTAAATACAAGGTTGAACAAACTGTTTAGCATAAGGAATTCACATGTTGTAAGAGACCATTCAAAGTGAACTGGGCAGTTAACTCCTCTCCAGTCATAGGACAAAGGAGGGTAGTGAGTTATAGATTGTTGTAAAGAGCCATAAATTCAGCATCTTTATTAAATCCGTGATTTTTAGTATGTAAGAAAGTTATGAATTTGAGCTCCCAGGCTTTTTTTTGAAGGTGTTGTGCAGGTTTCTTTTGAGCATAGGGACTGAGAGGTCAGATATAGAGTGATCGCTTTGTGAAAAGTGTTCGTACCCTGTGTGCTCTGATATGATTTTGTCTTTTATCACTTTTCTGTGCGAATTCATTTGAGAGCATAGTGATTGTCCGGTTTCGCCCACAGAGTTGTTGGGGCATTAGATGCATTGCATGAGGTACACCACAGGTTGTGAGAGGCATGTGTAGGACCCTGTGGTGGGGGAGTATTGAGCACTGTAGCAATGGAGATATGTCTGCAGGTTTTGCATCTGTTCTTTCGGGCTCTGGTGCCCCTTTGAGTTGGTATGTCCTGGTCAGTGGGAAGCTTGCTTCTGGTAACAAGCTTGGCAAGGTGGGGGCATTGTTTGAAGACCAGAAGAGGAGGTTTGGGAAAGATGTCTTTCAGGATGTGGTCCCCATTGAGCATGGGTTGTAATTGTGTAATGATGCCCTGGTTGGGTTTCAGGATGGGGTGATAGTTAACAACTAAGGATGTGCAGCCATAGAGATTTTTTCCCCCCCCTTTACAGAAGTAGATTCTCCCAGGGTGTTTGGGTGGACCTGTTCCATGATGTGATCTACTTCTCTGGTGGAGTGTCCTTGTTTGGGGAAGGTGGTTTTAAGTGTGTTAAGGAGTATATCCTAGATTTTATCCTTGCAGCATATTCTGTGCTGTCTGAGTGTCTGGCTGTAGATAACAGATTTCTTGGTGTGTTTGGGGTGGGTTACTGAATCTGTGGAGGTAGGTGTGGTGATCCGTTGGTTTCTTGTATATAGTTGTCTGCAGGGTTCTATTGCTGAAGCTGATCGTGGTGTCTAGGAAATTGATGCTAGTGTGGGAACTTTCTAAAAAGAGTTTGATAGATAGGTGGTGATTGCTGAAGTTGCATTGGAAATCTCAGAGGGAGTTTAAGTCCTTTTTCCAGAGGATTTAAATATCCTCGATTTATCTCAGGTGTATCATTGGTTTCACGGCGTGTTTTTTTGCAGAAGTTCTTTCTCAAGGTGGCCTATGAAGAGGCTGGCATATCGGGGAGCCATCTTAGTACCCATGGCTGTTCCCATGATTTGGACAAAGTGTTCATTGTTGCTTGTAAAGTTGTTATGGGTGAGGATGAAATGGATGAGTTTGGTGATGTGTTTGGGCTACATATCTGAGCGTTGTCCATTATCTTGTTGATGTTTGAGGCAGGCAGCGATGCTGTCATTGTGAGGGATGTTGGTGTATAGGGAGGTGACATACACAGTGGCTTTGTTTGTGTATCTTGGGAAGCCTGTAGAAGGCCCCTGGAGTAGGTTCTTGGGGGATGAGGTTATAGAGTTTGTCTTGGAGTTCTTTGGAGAAAGATTTGATGATATCCTCAAATTCTTGGGTGCATTGCGGTATGGGATTTTCTTTGAGTTCTTTATAGTAAGTGGTGTCGGAGAGTACATCTGCAATGGATAAAAAATCCATGGCAGTGTGTCTCAGAGCCCGGTCAATTGACTCGAGCTCACAGGGATCAAGCTTTGCGGCTAAAACTAGCCGTGTAGATGTTTGGGCTGGAGCCCAGCCCCAACAGCGACACTGTAGTTTTTAGCCCCACAGCCTGAGTCCCATGAGCCTGAGTCAGCTGACCTGGGTCAGCTGCGGCCGTGTCATGGGTCTTTTATTGCAGTGTAGATGTACACGGAGAGAGTTGTTGGTTGGGCTCGTTGACATAGTCAGCACTGTTGGGACCACAATGGTGCCCCCTTTGTCTGCTGGTTTGATCGCTATCTGGTGGTTGGATTTCAGAGACTGTATAGCTGTCCTCTCGGTAGTGGTGAGATTGTGGTGGATGTGATGTTTTGTTAAGGACTTCACAGTCACCACAGCCTACCACCCCGCACTGAAACCTAGCCTGTGTATTCCCCATTTTGTAGTTGTGCATTGATTTTTCCTTTCTAAGTATAGTACTTTGCATTTATCTTTATTAAATTTCATCTTGTTGAATTCAGACCAATTCTCCAATTTGTCATGGTCGTTTTGAATTCTAATCCCGTCCTCCTGAGTGCTTGCAGCCTCTCCCA
>NW_020664372.1:32444989-32448419 GCF_002925995.2 Terrapene triunguis
TTTGCTTATGAGAATGTCATGTGGGACTGTGTCAAAAGCTGTACTAAAATCAACATATATCAATCTATTGCTTCTCCCATCTACTAGACCAGTAACCCCGTCAAAGAAGAAAATTATGTTGGTTTGGTATAATTTGTCCTTGACCTTATATTCCTATTCTCCTCTAGGTACTTACATACTTATTGTTTAATAATTTGTTCCAGTATCTGGGCTGACTGGTCTATAATTCCCTGGGTCTTCTTTGTTCCTCCCTTTAAAGCTAGCTACTGTGTTTCCCCTTTTCTAGTCTTCTGGAACCTCACCCATCTTCTGTGAGTTCTCGAAGATAATAGCTAATAGTTCGGAGGTTGTTTCAGCTAGTTATTTAACTACCTGAGGATGAATTTCATCAGGCCTTTCTGACTTCAGTACATCTAACTTACCTAAATGTTCTTTAACCTGTTCTCCCCTATTTTGACTTACGTTCCTTCCCCCTTATTGTTAATATTGTGTTGAGTGTGTGGTCACCATTAATCTTTTTAATGAAGACTGAAGCAAAATAGGCATTAAACACCTCACTCAACCTTCTTGGTGTTATCTGTTACTAGCTCTCCGCTGTTAAGTAGACGTACCTATACTTTCCTTCATCTCTCTCTTGCTTCTAATGTATTTAAAGAACCTCTTCGTATTGCCTTGTATGTCCCTTACCAGGTGTAACTCATTTGGTGCCTTAGCTTTTCTGATTTTTGTCTCTACGTGGTTGTGCTGTTCTCTTGTACTACTCCTTAGCAATGTGTCCATGTTTCCCTGATGTCATAGCAAAGAACTACAAAGAAAGAGTTGAGGGACAAAGCTACCACTTGCACCAAATCCTGCAGTCAGGCCAAAGCGTGCACAAGGCAGCTGTGGGGTGTGAAGGCAAAAGAGTATCTCATCACCTCTTCACTCAGCCTAATCCTGGGGATGCTGTGTGCATGGCCAGGCCCTGGGCATAATGCACAGCAGCCTGTGGATGGCTATAATTTAACAGCTGCTGTCCAGCACTAAAGCCCCAGCTGGGGATTGGTGCAGCATGGCCTGCCCTGGCCCACACCCCTTTCCCTCTTGAAACTTCCTCCCGGATGGCAGTGTGATGGGGAGTGGCAAAAGAGCCCCTGGAGAATCCCCCTCCAATGCCTGGTTTATCCAACTCAATGGCAGATTCCTCATGTGATGTAAGGTGCTGCTCTGCATCTGAGAGTCTCCTCCCAGATTCTTAAAAATCAACTAACCAGAATTAAAGTTAAATTTTAAATAAAATATATTTATGAGTTAAAGCTTGACTGAACAGAAGAGTTTGTCTTCAAAATAGAGGCATGCCTAGATTTTCAGTAGGCGTGTTTTGATCCTACTACAGTTCATCTCAGACAATCAGTCATTTCACTATCTAGTATTAATAACTAAAGTACTTGTCTGAAGTCTGCCTATAAAACAAGTCTGTTTTAATATTAAGTAAAAGGAGCATCATGTCCAGATGAATAAAGCCTTTTTACAGTATAATTGGCAATTGCTAAAAGAGCACGCTCATTCAGATCTGTTACATCAGTCATGTGCACGAGGTCAGGAGGAAACTCTATACTGTATATCCCATCTTCTGATTTGGTGGAGAGCAGCTTTATATTTGAAATTCTTGCATCCCACTAGTGTTAAATCAAAGGAGTGGTGGAAGGAGGGTTGGGAGTGTTTATTTTGTGTCGGTATGTACTGCTGAGAGAGGCAACTCTCAGAACAGCTAATTAAGTGATTCGGTCTTGTGCTGCAAGCTGTCAGGACAGTCATTTTAATCTTGCAGACATATGTTGTCTCTCCACAGAGAGCATAATTGAGGAATAGATTCTTTACGGGGTTGCATTTTTCAGGGATGTTGTTTGGGGTTGTCTTTGTTTTGTTTTTTGTTTATTTTTGGAAAATTGCAGATATTCTGTGTTGATGGAGAAATTATTTTCAGCCGCAGAGGCATTTGTTTTACATAGATAATAAGTGTAATTAATATTCCTGAAGATCATCTGGTAAATCACTTTATTTCTCTACTAACTTGTACAATTTTTTATATTTTATTTCAACACACTACAAGAATAGTAAAGTTAGACTTTTTTGGTGGATTTTGCTTGTATCCATTTTAATTCAGTGAAAGCAAAAGTAATTTACTGCTTTTGTCTAAACATATGACACCTTCTAGACTACTGCAAATATCTAATTTTAAAATCACAGCCTGCCTGTGATAATGTGTTCACTTTTCAAAAGATATTGTGGTCAAGTTAATCTGATTGGCTGAAATCCTGGTCCCAATGAAGTTAATGGGAGTTTTGCCATTGACTTCAGTAGCGCTGGAAATTCATTTTTGTGAACATATACACCATTTTGATCGTGCATTAGTATGTAAGACTTGACTTAAACACATCTCTGTACATTTCTCAGGAAAGCATTGTTTCCACTGTATCTCATTTCAGTGATCTTAGAGCAGCTTGTTTGACCTCTAGTGTTGAACTATGAAATTGCATCCCACTGACAAAACATTTTACATTTCAGAAAAACCAGTCTCCCCCAAATCAGGAACACTGAAGAGTCCTCCCAAAGGTTTTGATACGTCTGCAATTAGCAAAAGCTATTACAATGTGGTGAGTGATCCCTTTCCTTATTCTGAATTATATATAATAGAACCTCAATAATTTGCTCACTTTAGAATCTGTATAAAAAGTGCCACCTCTTAGCCAAAATTAAAAAGCCAAGGTTGAAGTGAATTTTCACATTACCAAGGCCTTCATTATTTTTACAAAATATACTATTGTACATTTATGAATATGCTGTAAAGTGTGATCATAAATAAGTTGAACTAAACAGTGTCAGAGTAAGTGAAGAAAGTTTATTTCTGGAGGGCATTTTATCCTTTTTTTATTCACTTGTTAATTTGCAAAAATCAGCTATTTGCAGTAAATCTCTTCCAGTCATTTTAAATTAACAAGGTTATACTTTGGTTTAAGACAAAGGACAATTAAAGAGGTTAAACATTTCGGCAGAGAAGTTTCTTGTCCTCCCTGTCTACTTTGCTGGGCTCTTTAATCAACCTACGTAACTGAGTAATGAGCTGCTGGGACCTCTCCTTTATACCGTGTATCTGAACTTTCAGAAACAGGAAATGTGGAGACAGAGATGGTTAACCTTTCAGATACTTTATATATTTTCTTAGCATATTACTGACATTTCTTTAGTAGATACAAGGTATAGTATTATAAAACTCTTGGTATTTTTTTTAATGAATACAATACGTTTCATCCCTTATTTATAAAATATGGGTACTTATGCAAGTTCTGTTTACAATTAACACATTTATCATTTTTGTTAACTATTGCTCTTTGCTGATGTCAAAACATCAAGTCTTTTTCTTTTGCTTTGATTCAGCTGTTATTTTTTT
>NW_020664372.1:32448519-32535980 GCF_002925995.2 Terrapene triunguis
CCCCCCCCCCCCCCCCGTACCCTAGATCAGGGATTCTCAAACTTTTTCTTTCTGAGGCTCCCTCAACATGCTATAAAAATGTCAGAGCCCAGCAGGGGGTGGGACCCATTTTGGGCTTCAGCTGTAGGGGAGGGGGGGCGCTTGGGCATAGGCGTAGTTTGACTTCTATATCTGGGGACCCCGCACGGCAGGGTCAAGGGAGGCAGTGCAACCTCCACCCCCTGAGTCACTTCAGCAGGACCCCCACCTGTCTGGCATGAGGGGGGAGCGCACAACCAAAAATTATAATTCAAAGGGGCGGGGGGCTCAGCTCAAAAAGTTTGAAAACCGTTCAGGGTGCAGGCAGAAGGATAGGTAGGGGTATTGTGCAGGCAGGGGGATAACTCAGGGTGCCAGGAGGGGGGAGCTGGAGTTGTGTGCAGGCAGGGGTGTAGCTCAGGGTGCAGGGAGAAGGGTAGTTATGGGCTGTTTGCGGACGGGTGGACTTTGGTCTGACCCGGTATGGCCGTTCTTATGTTCTTATGGGTGTAGCTCAGGGTGCAGGGAGCGGAGTACCTAAGGGCTCCATGCAGGCAGGGGGTAGCTCAGGGTACAGGGAGAGGGGTAGCTAAGGGCGATGTGCAGGCAGGGGAGTAGCTCAGGGTGCAGGGAGGGGGGTAGCTAGGGGCTTTGTGCAGGCAGGGGAGTAGTTCAGGGTGCAGGGAGGGGGGTAGCTAAGGGCTGTGTGCAGGCAGGGGAGTAGTTCAGGGTGCAGGGAGGGGGGTAGCTAGGGGCTTTGTGCTAGGAGGGCCCCCCACTGTGGTCGCTGCTCCCCGAGGGCTCTGCCAGCCATGGAGCTGGGTCCCCCCACTCAGGCGGCTCTTACTGGCTGCACGAGCAGTCAGAGGGGGCTGGGAACTAAGGAGCAGCCGCAGCCCCACGTGCCAGCAGCAGACAGAGGAGATGGGGCAGGACCACACCACCCACTCTGTGCTACCAGCCAGGGCAGCAGCCCAGCCCCACATTGCCAGACTGTGGCTTCCTGCCTCCAACCTGCCCAGGGGGCAGAGCCTCAGGGGGTCAGGGAGAGGGGGTGGGGATGGAGCTCTGGTTACTGCACTGCTGTTCGGGGGGGGAAGCGGGGGGAGAGAGGCAACGTCCTCGTGCCTCTCCCAGACTCCACCCATGGGCTCGGGTCAGGACTCTGGGGCTTGCGGACCCCCTGAAACCAGCTTTAAACCAGACCCCCGGTTGAGAACGACTGCCCTAGAGTGCCTCTATCAATAGTTAATATTATTGGGAATGGATGGCCGCTGATGGATCATGTATTGCATCCGATGCCTGCTAGCCAGGATAAAAAATAACGGTTCTGCCATTTACCCTTTGCAATCTGAAGGAATCATACTTGTGTATAGATCTAAATGTAACATGACAATCAACTTGCTATTTAATAATTTCTCAAAGTGTGTAAAGGTATGTAATCTTAAATACAAAACTTCAAAAAATTGGCAGTGTTGCTGTGGGTTTTTAAAACATTGCTCACTTTTCAATCCTGTGTTTTCCTTGATTTGAAAATGTTAATGTTAAAATTTTTAGCTGTAAAGTGATTTTCTCAATGATACCATCCCATGGAAATGTGCATGATCCTGTTATGGTTTGAAGTTGTCAGTAAGGAATCAGTTAGTGCCATTTCTCTTAGCCTTTTCTCTTATCTATTTTATTTCATTTTGTTGGGTCTAGATAGTTAGTTGATGTGAAAATGAAAAAAGTGGAAGGAAAAAAATCTGACTCAGTTTCACAATATCGTATTCAGATTTTTGTTCCAGGCCATTTTATGATCCACAAATGGGCTGCTTGAGAAAGGGTTGGCTTTGTTCAAAGTATGGGAGAAGGGGGGGGGGATTATCTATCTTACCTTTTTTGATTCAGAAATTCAAACTTTGACCAAGTTAAATTCCAAAATTTTTATTTTCAAAATTGAAATTTTTACACCCAAATAGGACCAGAGATGTTTTTCATGAAATTACACTTTGTTCTTCAGTGACCTTAGGCACAAGGTAATGGGTCTGTCAACATGGCAGACTTTACTTAGAATACATTTTGCATTTATTGTCTGAGGATTAACCCTTCTAAAGTTATTAGAGTATAAACATGTATGTTCAACAAAGGTGCAACCTGTATCTCTCTAGTTTTATTTCTTCATAAATAGTAGTAAATGGTACTTTAATATTGGCAGAGACTAAAGGGAAAAGAATAATCAAGGTATGAAATTCAGTTTTCTAGACTTTGACTAAATCTTTTAGAAGCTAGTATCTAAGCCTCCCTTTGAAATAAGGATGTAGAGCTCAGCATTCTTTGCAGTCATGCTGTTAGTTTACATCACATACATTTTGGTCTCTTGGGCACATCTAGTTTTTTTTAAGTTATTTTCACTCTGCTTGTTGCTCTGTGTTGTTTTGATCAGCATTTTAGATTTATTACGAGTGTTTTAATTAGTATGAAGTTTTCAAATATGAACATAAATCAAAATTTGACCTGGTTGAAGCTTTCCAAAAATTTTATCTTGGGAATGAAACGTCATTCATAAATAATAAATACTTTTACAATCTGTATTGGGGTAAAATCCCCCCCTCCACAGAAAGCTCACGTAAATGGACTCTTCATGAGCAAACTACATGGGAGTTAAGGTTGGGAATCGTTGCTTAACCTATGGACAGGGTGTGACAATGCCAATAGACCCATAGCCACTGTTCCAACCTCTGGTCTTAAACAAGATTGCCCTAAAATCTTAGCTCTTGTATGGGTGTTTTGAAACTGGCAAGCTTGGATGTGGTGATGCTTGTGGGATTCTAGTAACGTATTGATGCATGGTGGGAATCTCCAAGGGAATATGGTAGAGGTCTATAAAATCATGACTGGTGTGGAGAAAGTAAATAAGGAAGTGTTATTTACTCCTTCTCATAACACAAGAACTAGGGGTCACCAAATGAAATTAATAGGCAGCAGGTTTAAAACAAACAAAAGGAAGTATTTTTTTCCCATACAACACACAGTCAACTTGTGGAATTCCTTATCAGAGGATGTTGTGAAGGCTAAGACTATAACAGGGTTCATAAAAGAACTAGATAAATTCATGCAGGATAGGTTCATCAATGGCGTCCCTAGCCTCTGTTTGCCAGAAGCTGGAAATGGGCCACAGGGGATGGATCACTTGATGATTACCTGTTCTGTTCATTCCCTCGGGCACCTGGCATTGGCCACTGTCGGAAGACAGGATACTGGGCTAGATGGACCTTTGGTCTGACCCACTATGGCTGTTCTTATGTTCAAGCTTCACAGTAGGTTTTTGGAGAAAGAGTTGTGATACTAGACAGTCCTCATGGAAGGAGGAAGGAGTCAAAGTACAGTTCAGAGCAAGCTCAGAATATGGTGGGTGAAACTTTGCCAACTCCCCTTCCAGGATGGGACTGGGCAGTGGAAAATCTCATAATCTGATGACCTGGGGGCTCTTTCCACAAATATTCCACTCACTCCTCCCTGAGCATGTTATTTTATTTTATCAATTTATAGAGCACCATCTGCAATTAATAAACTGTTATCATACATTCTGATCTCAAAGTAAGTTTGATTTAGTACATATTACACTATGTAATTGAGTATGCAGGACAAGATGTGTGCTTGGCAGGGGAATATATAAATAATAAATTGCAGAGAATTATTTTGATGCAAAGCCCGTCCATCTTGACATATAAATACTAAAGAACTACATAATCTGAACCAGATGTAGAATTAACAATGAAATAATTTACTTTAAACGAAAGATAAATAAGTAACCAGTTGCTGCAAAGGGGCATGTTATCACATGACATCCCTGTAGGACAGGCTTTTAAAAAAATTAATTATTTGTACTTTCACCTTTTGCTAGTTGACCATTCTAGAATAATAAAGCTTAATGTGTCAAGTTTTATTTCTCTATTATGAAAGTCTATAAGCTAATTGTCTACTATATGCAGATAGCACAAATTCAAGTAGAGGATTTCTAGTGACTCTTTTAGGGGTGGAAAAGGAGGTAAAAAGAAATAGTTCACTTTCTGACTCTAATTTTCCATTATTTGTTCCTATATGCTTTAAAATGAGAGTCCCTCTATAAGGCTAAACTTTCCAAGCTACATCAGCTGGTATTTGCATGTGCAAAATAGTTCATTACAAATCTCCAAGTGCCCTTTGTTTGCTTGTAGATGTGGAATTTGTGCATGTGTAACATTTGCATGCTCTGCTTAGGAGCCCATGTTTGAGGATGTGGCTTGTCAAGTTCCAGTGATGCAAGCAAATTACACAATGATTCTTATTCGTTATAATGAGGCGATGCTTTAGATGAGTGACATTAGTTGTGTGACAAAATGGGAACGTGCCGCCTGTCCCTAATGTTGTAATGAAATCTGACTTTCTTTTCATGTGGTTTGAAAGTTGCTCAGTTCTATGTAGGTCATTTAAATCCATTTTTGGGTGATAGTTTTTGCCTTAGGGAGGCTACTGGGTTTGTGTGACAGAACTGTTAACCACGCTTGATTTTTCCATGCCTTGTGACTAAGGGAAAGCTTGAACTGGATGAATTCAGCTTTCTATGCCATTCATTAGTGTTATGTATTGTAAAAGCTGCCCTTTCAATGAAAACGACCCGTTCCTTTGGTACCCAGACTTATCTGTGCAAATGTTGTGATGGAGCTTTGAGAACAAGGTCTTTGAGGTCTCATGGGGTCTTGCAGCAGCCAGAACATGCAGAAAGCAGGAAAGGCAAGAAAGGTGATTATTAGAGAATGCAGGCATGATGGTGAGATTAGGAATTCAGAAGTGCTCTGGAGAGGCATTGTAATACTTATACTTGTAATACTGAGCACTTTATAGAACTTTATATCTTCAAAGTGCTGTACAGACATTTAATCCTCACAACTTCCTTGTGAGGTAGGTAAGTAATACTGAAAGTTTCTGGGGGCAGGGCGACACAGAAAAATGGCATTTAGATCTCTGTGAACCAGGTTTAAAAAAAATGCTTCTCAAAGTAGAGCAAAAATTCTGTATACAATGACAGTCATCACTGTTTATGCAGACAGGAAAGTCAACTAAAGGAGAAGTTGAATATATTTAAAATGACTTTTAATAATATGTGCATGTCTAATAGCATTGCATCGCACCAGTAAAGTTTTGGAATGATTTAAAGCAAAGTAGGTGAATCTGGTAACTCATCTTTTTGAGTACGGCTTTACAGCACAGATATTTACTGTTCAATGCATTTTGATTTCCTGGGGGTACTGCTGAATATTGATTCTTAAAAATGTTGAAATATTTGCTGCCTTTTAAATAATTTTTTTCCAAAAAATCAAGTGATCTGTGTACAGGTTAATATTATTTAGTCGTCAGCTATTCAGGCAGTTATTACGTCATGAAACAGAATGTACATTCAGAATATTTGCTGTGTCATAGAGACTACCATGGTATTGAGGCTTTTTTCAAGTCTCCTGCAAATTTCTTTCACTTTGGTACTGGAGCACTTTATAAAATGGTTCAGTGCTTCAGCAGGCTGTCATGTTCTTGTTATTGGTTCATCTCCTTCCTTCCCCTCCGCTTTGGAAAGTTTTGTGTGTGTACATACTGTTTTATGGGAAAGCCATGTTGGAAAAATTAATTTTGGAGTTAGCCCTGAGAGGACAAATGGCTATATGTATTATACATTTTATTTTAGCACTCTTTTTGTTATATTTTTGCATGAAACCTTGTTCACTTTTGTTTGTGATTCTGTAAGGGTCAGCTATTGTTTTATCTTTGTTTAGTCCCTTTCCAAATACATTAAAACTAATAAGTTTATTCCCATTTACAGTTTGTCCACTACTGTTGTACTGTATGTGCTAGCTGCCCAATTAATAGCTAATGCTTTCTCTGTGGCATTCCTCTGACATGGTGTCTTGAAGAATGGAGACATTTTAATCTTTGGGTCAGGATTCAGAGTTCCAACAAGAGAATGAACTCGAAAGTGGTCTCTTTTCCTTCAGATGAATAGAACCATTCAGAGAATAAAGCAGAATTCAATGACACCAATGAAAGAAACAGTGAATTCTTCCTTTTAAATAGTTCAGATGTCATTTGTTTCATCAGGTTTGCATTTAGTCATGAATGGCTTTTTTATGTCTTAAAACAGAGTATAGACTACAACAGTGAATAATGCATTTAGTGCAGTCCTTATTATAAATGATAAAATTAGACATTAATATAGACAAATATAACACAAAAGAGAGAAGGTAATGTGGCATCTTACATGCAATGCATTAAAAGTCACAGAACTATCCAGAACACATCCATGTTACACTGGTATACATAAAGTAAGAACAAATCTAATTGTGATTCTGTAAGGCAGAAAAGCTTAAAAAATGGCCTGTTTCACAGGACAGGCATTCTGTTGCTGAATCGCCAGTGAGTAAAATCAAGTTCATGTTCTGTACTGTGCGTGTCTGTTGACATTTTGGAGACAATTAAACCTGTCTGAAGGGGCTACAAAACTGTGGTTCCTTAACAAAGGAGGGCCTTCTACTACAAATGCATCAGGTCAAGGAAACAATGCCATGCTCTGGGTGTCCCTAAACCCCTGACTGCTGGATGGTGGGGTAGATTCCTTGATAAATTTCCATGTTCTGTTCACTCCCTCTGAAGCATCTTGCACTGGCCACTGTTGGAAGACAGGAACTGGGCTAGATGGATCATTGGTAAGGCTGCGAGTCTGTCATGGAGGTCACAGATTCTGTGACTTTTCATGACCTCCGTGACTTCTACAGTGGCCGGTGCTGGCTCAGGGGCTGCCTGAACCGAGCAGCCCCAGGGCCAGCAGCAGCAGTTTGGGTGTGTGGGCTAGGGGTAGGGGGGTGCTTTTCTCAGGGTGGGGGGGGCACTGTCTCCCACTCGCATGGCCCTGCAGCTCCTAGGCGGAGGGGCCAGGGGGCTCCGTGTGCTGTCCGCGCCCACATGCCCGGCCCCCGCAGCTCCCATTGGCTACAGTTCCCGGCCAATGGGAGCTGTGCAGCTGGCGCTTGTGGCAGGAGCAGCGTGCTCCTCCGCTGTCCCCTCCGCTACCTAATTGCTGCAGGGGCGTGTGGCGGAGCCGGGTAGGGAGCCTGCGAGCTCCGCCAAACCCCCCAGCACCAACAGGGTCCCAGGCTACCTTCCCCAGCACCTGCGGCGCCTCAGGACGCACCCCCTCCCCGAGCACCCACGCGCGCTCCCCCCCCCCAGTTTTAGTTAGGGGTATATAGTAAAAGTCATGGACAGGTCACGGGCTGTGAATTTTTGTTTATTGCCCGTGACCTCTCATTGACTTTTACTAAAAATACCTGGGACTAAAACGTAGCCGTAATCATTGGCTGTTCTTATGTTTTTAGAACTGAGCAGAATACATTTTAGGATATTTTGGGGGATATCTTTAGAGGAGGTTGCCTAATAAAGAATGATCTCCTGTATACATTTCAAGTTATTCTAAATTACTGCTGTTGATTTACATGTGGTAATATGATGTAAAAAAACAGCATGTGCCAGCCATATTGTTTGTCTTTGTTTTATGTCCGAAACTCTGGTAACTTTTCTGCAGTAGTTTACTGCTGTTACATTCACATTCAGTCAACATGCTGTAATGTATTTTTAAACAGAATTATCTTAAAACAATCACGTTGTCTATTTAAAATTTACCCGCAGTCCTCCTAGACACAGAATTGCACTTCCAGGTAAACTCAGTAACAGATTTCGAGTCAAGATTAGGTGACTGCATTGGTCTTAATCATTAAGATTGAGGAAATAATCCCAGTAGAAAAATAGATGGCAACAAGGGACTCAAAAGACTAGTGCTCACTTCTGGTACTTTTTGTAATTTTCTGATAACCCCTCAACCGTTTTAAAGTGTATAGAAGCAATAATATTCTCCTACTTTGAAAAAGCTCAGTGTGTAGGTATTTAAAATCTACAGGAAACATTGTTGCTAAGTATAATGAAACCTTCCTTTGGATTTACTCCTTTTATGGTACATAGACATCTGAAGGAAAAGCGTTTTTCAAACAGTACCTGATATAAGTTTAATAGCTGCACTGTGTAATATTTAACAACTCATTGTCAGTGTGTGAATCTAATTATTAGCTCTTTGTGTAAGTTTTATGGTCTTACAGTATACTTGTTACAATAAATGCTAAAAGGAATATTTCAAAAAAGTTTTAATCTTTTGTAATGTCTCTTTGAAAATAACAAAATAGTAGTCACTAATTGTCATATATTTATTGTAGGTGCTACAAAATATTTTAGAAACAGAAAATGAATATGCTAAGGAACTACAGACAATGCTTTCAAACTACTTGCGACCGTTACAAGTCAGTGAAAAGTATGTGAGTTTTGTTTTCTTTTAAATTAACTAAGGCTTAGATTTTGTTTTTCATATGATCAAAACTTCTGTTTTACAAGCTTTTCGGTTAAGTAGCTGCTTGGCATTGAAATGTTTGCCTATAATCTCTTAGACTTTGATTGTAAGATCATTGGTGCAGGGTCTGGCTTTTTGTCCTCTTTGTCCAGTGCCTAGCACAGTAGGGTCCTGCTCCATGACCAGGGCTCCTAGGCACTATGGTAATGCAAATAAATAATAACAGTAAATATAGATTTGACAACAAAAATTGTGACTTTGATGAAAGCAGAAATAGAAGTAAAGTTATATGTAGGTTGTTTTTTTTTAGTTTGCAGCTGCTTACTGAGCTTTATTTTTCTTGGCTCCAGATTAAACTCTGCAAATACTTCATATTTAATGGGAAACCTGGAAGAAATCAGTTCTTACCAGCAAATTCTTGTACAGTCATTAGAAGAATGCACCAAGTAAGTACTACACAAACAGGCTGCAGAATTAAAAGTTGGGAAGTTCTTTCTTCTGCATATTCTGGGGGACACTGTTGTTTCTGGAAAATGAAACTTTCATTTTTCAGTGCTGTCATCTCAAGGATTGGTTCATCTTCTTACAGCAATCTAGTCTTGAAAACCCCACTCAGCTCTTTGCTTAAGAAGCAGTGGCAGCAGCAGCAGGTTGGGAGTGGGGATGTTGTATTATGTCACTGCATGTATGATGAGGCAAAGCTGAGCAGATGGTACTACTGGTAGAGAAAGAGGCCTTTTATTGTGAGAGAAGGGAACTCTCCCCTTCCTATAATTCTTTATCCTATTCCCTGCATCTGGCTCCACGTCCAAATCTGGATAACTTGTACCAGAGCGAAGAGGGTAAGGAAGAGTTTGGGACTACATGCCGGGTGACAGAGGAATTCTTGCAACAGTGCTCCCTCCACTGGTGTTTGGGGGGCACAGGTATCTCACCCTACTAAGTAGATTTAGTCCTTGGCTTGAATGGGTTAATTAAATTTATAAAACCCTGAGAGAAACTATATCCTGCCTTCTTAAATGCCTCTTTACTTTGTCACTTCACTTCTGTTACCGAGTTCTGTGGGTGCCAATACAATGGTTGCTGAATTTTGGAGGTCACTTAAATGAAATATTTCACATGTACGTATTGTAATTCTTTATGCATTTTGATGGTTAAGATATTATATATCAATTAATAAGAGAGGAGAACACCAATCTCCCTTACACAAGGAAACTCCTTTACCGTATAATAATAACAGTTTGTGGACCTGTGACATATAGATTTGTGTGATGATTTTCAGCATTTAAACTTACATGAAGATAATTATTTAGACTTTTCTACCTGATTTAAACTGTAGTAGACCACCTTCCTGTAATGTCCTTTATTTCCTGTTCTTGCTACTTAAAATAATGCTATTGTGTAATATATTGAGAACATAACGGATGGTGGTAGGTGGGCAGAGGAAACAGTGCCCCAGGACTACAGAAGATTGCAAATATTCCGTATTACATTCTCCTCATAAACACATTGTCAATGCCAACTTGTATTTTCAATTTAATTTTCATCCTAGTGTACTGACTTGAGTTGCTGACTTCCCGCTGTTTCAATACAATCCATCATAACTCCTGTAGTGTAGAAGAATGCCTGCCATGATGTCTTGATTTTTGTCAACTTGCCATGTTGTTTTGGCTGGCAAACCTGCTCTATAAACTGATAGCAGCTTCTAGGCTCAAAATAGGTTTACCATTTTATTTTTTGGCAGGGACCTTAAGGTTTCATCGTTCAGGCACTTCATGTTGCAGTGTACAGTGAAAAGATGTGATGTGCACAAATGACCAAATGCAGACACTCTGCCAGAAATTTTAAATAGTTTTTATGTTATAGTATTGCCAGCCTAAATAATGTGACATATTGACATGCATGAGAATGGAAATAAATTGACTATCACTTCCTCTTTTCAAGTAGGGTCATTTTTTTCTGCCCTTTGAGTTGCTTGCAAAAGGTTCATTGGTTTGTATCTCAACAACAGATATTTTCCAGTGCATTGTTAGGCGTCTTTTCAGGCATCTTTCTGTCCAACTCATTTAATCCTGCTACTGGTGTAAATTAGATTATTACAGAAAACACACGCCTTAGCCGCTTGATAAAGTTGTGGTTTGTTGTAGGATTTTTTTTTGGCATGGCAAAATCTCCAGTGTTTTGGAACCTAATCTTTGCAGGGTAGTTTGTTTTTTTTGTTTGCAGCGTTCTGGAAGGTTCTCTTGTGTTCTATGGAAGGTTTGTCCTCCTTAAACTTGCCTTCAGACACTTATATTACAGCATAGGCAATGCGGTGCCCCACAGACATTTCTTGTCTGGCTGCCTAGGCAGTTGGTGCCATCAGACAGATTCTTTTAGGCTTGCTTCTCTCTTCATCAGGTAAGTGATAGTAAAGTGCAGTATTTGAAGGGATCCTAACAAACCTACACCTCAGGACTCTTCCTAGTGCTAGATTTAAATTAAGTTAAACTATTCTGTCTCTACAGATTTTGCCCAGCTTGTCGTCTCATTTTGGTTTTATTGAATAATATCTAAGGGAAGCGAGAATATGATTATTGGGTGGAGCTGAGTGAGATCCACAAATTGTCTATGAAATACCACTTAACTTTGTGTGTGTGAGAAAGAGAGAGAGAGGGGGGGGGGGGGGGGGGGGGGAGTAGAGGGGAAGGAAGGGCGATGGTTGAAGAGGGATGGCTTTAACTGAAGCCTTCTCATAGTCATAAAGAAAACCTTGAAAATGTGAATTGAATTGTAAACTAATCGAGTTCTTCCTGAGTTTGTAGGCAGCCTAAAACGATAGCTTGGAGAAGTGTGAAATGCCTCCCTACATTCCTCTCAATGAGTTATTAATTGTGAAACCTAAACATGACAATATAAACATCAACATCCAGTTAATGCAGTAGTCCCCCTTTACCTTTTGAGGGTCGCTTCCCCCTTTACCTGCGGGGGGAGGGGGTTCTGGACAGGGGTAAGGGGGCTGAGGCTGGGGCCGCAGCTGGGGATGGGTCTGAGGCTGTGGTGGGGGCTGGCAGCTGGGCCTACAGCCAGGTGGGGTTTTGCCCCCCGTCCCTGCCCCCAGCCTTGGCCCTGGGCCAGGAACAGAGCCGCAGCCAGCAGCCGAGGCTGGGGACAGGGACAGGAACCGGGGACACGGCTGGGGGCAGGACCAGAGCAGAGCTAGGGGCAGAGCAGGGCCCATGGGAGCTGGCCTAGACCCTGCCACGCCCTGCCAGATGTTCCTCTGTGCCCCCAGGGGGGGCACACCCCACAGTTTGGGGACCTCTGAGTTAATGTGTTTATTCCACTATCCCGAACTGCATCCTCAAGTGCCAACAGCCTTACTTAATTGCCAAAACCTCCAGCTTTCCTCTGACATCTTGTACAGGACAATTCTAGGTATTGTCGTAGACAAAACTGTGATGTTTTGAAAACTGAAAATGTGGGGACAGCATAAATTAAATAACAATGGGTCTGCAGTACTGGTTGTATTTATTGTTATATTTAATTCTATAAAAAACTAAATTTTAAAAAAATGTGTCTGAAGCGACCACATTTCTAAGATCTTCACTAGAGTATTGCGGTATCCAGGGTCCTTGCAGCAGAATTTAGGTCCAGTCTTCTGCAAAATATAGGATTTAGTGGCATATAATACTAATACTACTTTCTATGTTGGCTGCCAGTCTAGTCTTGGATATAGCTCATGGTCCTGGGCGTCCAGACTCATGAAAAGATTGTGACTGAGCGAGTGCATATCTCACTTTTAGTCACTATTTTCAAAAACTCAGGCAATAGTGTTCCATTTTAAACCTAAGTAATATAATTGAGGCTATTCCTCATATATATATATCATAATGAATAACAGTAATCTACAGATACATTCATATGTTAGCTTGTATAGTAAATGTGCAACAATGCAGGTTGTGTATTACAGACCTTATAATTCCATATGCAGAATCATAACTCAAACTGTCACACTACTTTAATTAAAAATTTATCTGAAAATAAATTAGCTGTTGTTCTGAGACTTGATACTTTAAAAATTATGTTATCTTGAAACTTCATAGAGCTAAAAAAACCAAACAAACCTTAACATTGTCATTTATAATGGATATATTGTCAGACCCTTAACTGTAACTTTGCTAGCAGAGAAAAATTGTCATTTCTAAAGTCATTTGTGTGTATGTTGTATACATACATCTGTTGAGTATTTTTAATTCCTGTAATTGCTTTTTAATTACAATAGCAAAAATATGAGCATTCTGATGGAATGGCAACTTCAGAATAAATTATATAAAATAACTATCATCTTTATTGGATTTGAACACGTTAATTGCTAATAGCTTCATGTGATGTGGTGACAGATATTAACCGTTGTTCTTCAGACAGCTAAAGGAGATAAAAATGACATGCTCATTATAATGGTTAATGTATTCATTGCTCCTGCAAAATCATAGAAAAATATTAATGACTGATGCATGAGCTAGAAAAGTGAAAGGAAATGGGTTACCAACTGCCTCATATAGTGTGTTGTGTGTTAATTAGCTCATGTCGGTGGGGAATGTATAGTCTAATATTACAATGCCTCTAAAATCTACAGTAGAGAATAATTTAATGGTCTTTTGGTAAAAGTACAGAATGTCTGAGGGGAAGATACAGGTAATTTGATGTCGCTGTGTGGAAAAATTATCAAAAATGTGTCAGTTAAACAGAAAACAATATTGAGAGAGACAGAGAAATCCTTTTTCAGCAGCAATTCAGGGGGTGAGGGGTGGCCTGTTGCCGAAAAACATTGTTAGTGGCATGTCAGTTTCCTGGTAAAGACCAAGCCTATGTGGCTTTGAAATAATGTGAAAAAAATTATGCTGTAGTTCTGATTATTTTTGTTGCTTCGCTATATGTCCTTATACTTGGATAGGAATGTTGATTTTACCCGTATTAACTGTATGACCCTCTTATTAAGAAAATCATCTTCAGTCAGAACTATGTTAACACGAACAAGGAACCTTTTAGTTTGCACCTGCAGTGTCCACTTGGGGGAGTTACAGAGCTGCACTTTGGTGTGCACTGCCATTCACACCCCCTTAGTCCAAGTTGTGGGGCAGTGTAGACTATCCTGAAGGCTACTACTTCTGAACATATTCCCCTCATAATGTTCCAAACATTCTGTTATCTATTTTCATCCTTCCTCCCACCCCACCAAGTTTATATATAATTGTTTTTATATTATTTTCTATTTAACTACCATACCTTAAATGGAATGTTTTTACTTTACCGCAAATCCACATAGGATGCTAACAGGGTGACATATGCTTGTACTCCCACGAGGATGCAGAACTCTGCTGTTGAGTCATCTTGGTATTAGGTGCTTTGAGATTTTTGCTGAGCTCTCTGAAGTTAGATCAGATGCATAGGAGCTGACTCCGTGAGTACTCTGGGGCTGGAGCACTCACAGAAAAAAAATAATTGGTGCTCAGCACTCACCAGCCACCCGCTGAGCAGCTGTTTGGTGGCCCCCACCAATCAGCTGTTTGGCAGCAGGTGTGAGGCGCTGGGGAGAGGGGGCAGGAAGCGGCGGAGCTAGGGTGGGGCCTTAGGGGAAGGGGTGAAGTGGGGGCGGGTCCTTGGGGTGGAGGGGGGCTGGGGCACCCACCCAGAAAAATGGAAGTCGGTGCCTGTGATCAGATGTGTTCAATTAACTCCAGATTAGAAGTATTAGAGGAAACGTGGGTCCAGACAGAAAAAGTGCTACAAGGAAATCCACAAGAACAGCTGTTATTTCTTCAAACGGTTGAGGGATGCACCCCTTTCCCCCAAACGCTAGCTGAGGAGGGCAGACAGGCGTCTCAGTTATTCTCCGAAGCCGTTGTGGCTGTTTGGGGTACTGTCTGTACCATTTTTGAACTGTGCATGACTTTATGAAATTGCATCATGAAATTACTGTCATGGAAAGCCTGTAAGTATCTGGATCAGCCATGAATTAGCAAGGTTGTGTCCTGCTTCTGCCTGGCCAGAGATAATAGTGAGGCATCAGCCCACAAGGATGGTCTGTTCAGAGTAAAACAGGTTGGGACAGTGGGTTTGCTCTAGCTGGGAAAAGATGCTTCCTCCTCTTGTCTGAAGAGAGGGGGATTTGGAAGCAATGCAAAGTTACCAGAAGGCAGAATGAAAGAAGCAGAAGTGTATTAAGGGACTCATAGGAGGGAACTAGGGGAGAGAGCCATTTCGTACCAGATTAAGGTGAGGGAGACACAGCAAGGGCAGGGTAGGTAGGCAAGGGGGTAGAGGACCCTGGATGGTTGCACAAGGGAAGGGTGAAGTAGGAAGTGAGGGACGTTTTATGGTTTCAGATGTTGATTTTTTGTATGCTTTGTACTATCTTGTGCTTTACATGAGTAGGGATACAAAGAGCATAAAGTGGGCAAAGTGTGTGTGCTCTCTGCCTCACCAACTGCTGGGTACACCTGAGAGAGTTCAGCTGTAAACCAGAAGCTTGCCACCTTTGGGGTGCAGTTCTGGGAGAGGGGTGTGTTTAAATACCAGGGAGTCTGAAGCACAGGCACCGACTTTCTGATTTTCTGAGGGGTGCTCCACCCCCACTCTGTCCCCGGCCCTATCCCCACTCCACCCCTTTCCCCTCTGCCCCCTCCCCAAGCACGCCCCGCTATAGATGAATGGTGCCTCCCCATACGGGGGGTGGAGGGGGAGAGCAATCTAAAGGGGAGGTCACATGATCGGTCATGCATTCCCGTCCCACCCCAAGCAACCCCCACACACCCAGCCCGGGGCCACCGCGCTCTCCCCACCGCACGTTACCTGTAGGGGGCCGCTCTGTCCTCCCGCTGCGCCTGCCCCCCCAGCATCTTCCGCTGCCCTCCCTGGTGGGAGGGAGTCTGAGCGGGGAACTGCCAGTTTGGGGCAGTGATTGGGCTCTGTCCAGGCTCCAGGAACTTGGAGATCCAGAGTGGCAGAGGCTCGGATTCCCATCACAGCAGTCCTGGTAGGCAGTGGTGCTGGAACTAGTGCTGGGGTCGCTGCTGCACCCCCTGGCTTGAACTAGTAATAAGACACCAAATACATGGTTTCCATCATCAGCACCCCCACTATCAAATTTGTTCCTGCTAGTAGGTGGCCAGGAATGGGGGCTCACTAGGCTCTGTGACAGTCAGAAGTTTTTGTTTTTCTGTTTAAATAGGTTCAGTCTCCGGTTGTTATGGTTGTGGGGGAAAAAACTTTAAAATGTGAACTGAGTGCAGCTTATGCGGCTGCATCTTCCGGAGTTTGCGGAATGCCTGAAATAACAGCTCCATTCATTTAGGGGGGGTTAGCTCACATGCCGGTCTTAAGACTTTTAATGTCTACATTGCTTTGATAAGAAGTGAAGTAGTCAACGTATACTATACAGATCTACACATTTCAGTCTGAGTAACTGCTTTTTTAGGGTTGGACTTTTAACTCCACACGTGGCCCTGAAATGGGGCACAGTTGGTTTTATTTTCCTAAAGGAGGGGTCGATTTTCAAAAATTTGGGAAACACTGGTTAGGCTGTAGTACGTTTTGTAGTGTTTAGTTATCATTAAAGCCATACTCTGAGAAGTGCGTGGTGTGCGTGTCTATGTGTATGTCAGTGTAAATGTTTGGGGTTTTGTAGTATATGTTATCTTTCATTGCAGGATTGGGATGTTACTTCTAACACCAGGAAGGTGACCCACTGCTAATCACTGTTTTCAGAAACAGGCTTCTTAACTGCTGCTGTTGATAGGACAAAATTGTTTTTAGCACCATTACAGAAAACATTTTTGAGATTTGGTGAAAATGATGTTCTCCCTATGCTAGCTGTTAAACTATTGTCAGCGCTGGGCCAAATGTCAATAATGGGTCATTTTCCTAATGCTTACCAGAGAGCCTGTGTTGCTTTGGAGTAATAGGAAATTCTGAATTTTAACATTCAGTTCCATTTAACTGACATTTTTAAAAGCTACAGAATATATAGCCAGAGGAAAAGTGTTACAGACTATTCATTTCACTCTGATTAAAGAGCCATACAGTAACTTTATTGTGTTTTAGTCTAAATCTTTCCCCATAGTGCTGTAAACTTACACAGCATGTTAGACTGGAGCAAAGAACATGTCTTAAAGAGTTTACAAGCTGAGTGAGACAAGGTGTACAATTCAGGGGAAGACACGTTTCTCAGTAACTGTTCAGGGAAATGGAAGATTATTGATGAGGAGACTGCTGGAAGAAGTGAGCTTAAGTGTCAAGAGCAAGCACATCTTGTAATGATGATGAAAAATTTTACCCCATCTACAGCATCAGTAAAGCTTTTAGCACCAGTTCAGGAGAAACCAATTTATTTTGACAACCACTTCCAACAGGTCAGTTTTCTAGTTGAGACAAAATTTAATTTTCCAACTATTTTTTTAAATTGAAAGTATAGCATTTTCTCCCAGAATAACAACGCATGCCTGTCAATAAAATGTATACTTTTTAGGAAGGATGTAAATTATTATAATATTATTATTGCGAGCAGGCCTGATGGTAGTCAGTGAAGGAAAAAAGAAATTGGACTGGTGAATTTGGACTCTTCCCTCCTAATTCCCATCAATGTCTATTTCCTCAAATTGAAATGACTTTACTGTTGAAAGGGAGTTAGTATAATTATTCTGTTGCTCATTAATATTTTCCAGGGATCAAACTAGTGAATATTAATATTGTGAAGTGAAATATTCAAAGTAAGGAAGTGACAAAGATAAGATTACCCACACAACCTTAACTTTGCCCCCTTTGTGTGTCTGCATTATTAGAATTCAGGGCCTGATTCTTCACTGGGTTACCCCAAATTTACACTGTTAACTTCAAGGCATGTACACTCCAGCCCCTTGCTAATAGAAATTTGAGAGATAATTATGCAAAAAAATTATTAAAAGTGTATTATGCCTGTATGTGATACAACTGTTATATCTCTCTGACATACCTAAACAGATCTTGACCAAGACATTGTGAAAAGCAATTTTCCTCCTACAGGGCTGAATCCCTGACAAATTTCAACTTTGTTTCCCATGCTGAGGCTAAAGTAATTAAAAAAAAAAAAATCTCTTTTAAAAATGGCTAAATTGTTTTTGTTGAAACTTTTCAGCCAAATTCACCTTCACACAGAAACCAAACATGGGAAATTCCAGCCTAAAAAGTAAACGATTGAAAAGGTTTATGAGCAACTGACAAAGGCCTTATCTACAATAGAAAGTTGTACCGCTTTACAACTTGTTGTTAAAGCAGTACAACCCTGCTAGTGTAAACGCCGTTATATCTGTGTAAAGGTGCTTTATACCAGTATAACTATTCCACTGAGGGGAGAGGGGTAACTATACCAGTGTAAGGCACCTTTATGCTGGTATAGCTACATCCATACTAGGGCTTGTCCAAGTATAACTATATTGGCAAAAATATCACACCCCTGACCAACATTATCATACCAGTACAACTTTGATGTGAAGATCCCGCCAAAGACTACCTTTAATGATAAGTAAGACTGCGAGTCTTTCATGTGAGGTCACAGATTCCAGCACGGACTGCAGCAGCAGCAGGGCCCCTGGCCGCCCCCTGCCCAGAGCAGCAGCAGCGGTGGCAGGGCCCTGGGCCATTCCCCCACCCGGAGCAGCAGCACTGACGGTGGGGCCCCAGGCCATTTCCCCCCCCCCTCCACCCCAGCAGCTGCGGGCCCTGGAGTGCCCCCCCACCCCGATCAGCAGTATCCCCGGAAGCACGCGCGCACACACAACACAACACACCCCAGCACCTAAGATTTAATTAGGGGTATTTTTAGTAAAAGTCACGGTCAGGTCACCAGCCTGTGACTTTTTGGTTATTGCCTGTGACCTGTCCATGACTTTTACTAAAAATACCCATGACTAAATCGTAGCCTTAATTATAAGTGTCACTATACATTCTGCCTACTGTATGGTGACATAGCTTTGCGTGGCAGGATATGGAGATTACAGGGTAGAAGCACTGGGAGAGGAAGATATTCGTAGTTACTGATTCTAGGATAGACTGATGGTTGTAGAGTAATTTTAAATGAAGTGGGTTGAGGTCACATTTCTCAAAGTGTAACATGTTCTTGCTGCTTAAGTCTTTGGTTTTGTCTTGATAGTGTTACTATAATTTAATCTTCCTTTATGTTACTTACTTTAGGTTGCCTGAAGCTCAGCAAAGGGTCGGAGGATGCTTTCTAAATTTAATGCCACAAATGAAAAACTTATACCTTGCATACTGTGCCAACCACCCGTCAGCAGTAAATGTTCTCACAGAACACAGGTATGTTTATTTTATATTTAATTAAAAACTCCTACAGAAAAAGTGATTAAAAATAAGTACTATGTATTTTTTTTAAAAAGCTGATAGGTGCACTTACTTTAAATATCCTACAGCCTTTTTTGGTGACTACATAGAGCATTGTAGCCTGTTTCAACCACACCAAAGCTATTCTGCGGAGCCAGGACCATTGTATCACTCTTCGGAAAACTATTCTTTGAGAAGATTTTTATAACATAAAGAATGCACGTAAACCATAAACATGTAAAGAAACCATAGTACATATTATCTTAGTTTTGAGAGCATCTGTGTGAAAATGTTGTTTTTGAAAGTTCTGGCATGACTGATTTTGGTTTCTGTAACTTTCTACTGTCTGCCATCTGTATCTTAACCTTTGAAGGGTTGTGTTGGAGAACTAACCTTCTAGCTTCTGAAACACCAAGTGCAGGGCTAGATTCTAATCTCAGATGCATAAGCATAAATCACCACATGCCTTGAAAAAATTGCTACCTTTCCACACACATGTGAAATGCTATTTTTTCAATACAGTAAGAGGTGGTGTGCATTTCCACATATTGGAATTAGAACTTGGATCTTACATTTTGAGAGCAATAAATTTGCATGGAGAAAGCATTCAGAAAATGTTAACTTAATAGTCAGTTCTGAAAACATTTATATTTATTTTCAACTTCACTCTAATGAGTAACTCCAATGAAGTCAATGTGACGATTTAGGTGACTATAGGTAATATGTGCATAGGTGTTGCAGGATCAGGGCCTTAATTTTGCACAGTTTACAAAATGAGCACCTCTTGTTGGTCAGAAACAAGCGTTTGAGGTAACATGACTACCTTTAGCTGCTGAGGTTTTTTGGCGATGTTTAGGGCCCCATTCATGTATAGCACAGTTGCAGGCACCGTGTCTTACAGAGGGAGAAAGTTTGTGGCTAGACTGTTGCTTTTAAGCCATAGCCAGCATTCGAGTAAAGGTGGGGGAGCTGTCCTGCAACTGAATCTCCTCCTAAGGATTCCTGAGAAGCAAATACTGTGGCAGTTGTTCTAATAACTTTTCAAGGGGCTGAGTGTGTGTTCGCCTTGGAAGTCTAAGAAGCTTTGGTGGCTGCTGTGACCATGAGTCAGAGAACCGTAGCCATCCTACCCTGCACTTCTCCATGAAGTTAGAAGCCATAGGGGAGCTAGCAGGGAGCACAGCCTGTACTTCCCACCAGAATTTTTGCCTTGGGCAATGAGCCAGGGAAAAGGCTCTTTACACCCTCTCCATCTTCCCTGTGCAAAGTCAGGCATGACTGAGGCCTTCATTTTCAACAATATTAGTTTTTCAGTAATATGTTCTATGGTCTAGTCATGCCTCTTATTCATTCACGGTCATGTAAAATATAAACCTTTGAATCATTTGATACAGGTGATCTGTCCCCAACTTCCTCATTACCTAAGGTTTTCTAACTTTTTGTGTGTGTGAAAGAACAACTTGAAATGCTTGCTACATGTTACAGTGAAAGCAAACAGTAACAGAGTACTCTGTGTGGGAGGTGAGGAGGAATGAAAATGAAACAAAATGTATAAAATGCTGTAATTTCTTTTTTCTTGCTGGTGATTAGTTTCAGCTGGCATTCTCTGTATACTGTGAAGTATTCAGACAATACGCGTCCAGGATTTTTAATAATCTTGTTCAGTCTAAGGACTTTCTCACATTTTCTGTTAAGTAGTTGGTGCCTCTGCCATCATCCCACATTCCAGGCTGGGATTCCATATAAATAGGACGTGGCAATTGATAGCAAAGTGAACAGATACATTTCTTAAGATTTGGCTATGTGTAGGGGAAAGATTTATCCAGTGCTTCAAAACTCTTCAGAGAATAGAGGAGAAAAAACGGTGCCTTAGAATTACAGTTAAAATGTTTATAATGGGGGAAGGTTATAGTTGTGTTACTGGGGAGAAGAAGAAATGCTGCTTCTGGAAGATACCACCCAGGTAAAAGATACTGCAGTCACTTTCTGGTCGGTAAAATCAACTTTGTGAATCCCTATAGGAGTCGTCATAAATATCATAGAACAAGTAAATAATACACTGTAGACATGCAGTTAGTTTCAAGGTAATCTGACTGTTTACCAGAGGCAGAGAGCAAAGGGAAGCAAGTCCTGATGAATGAGCTCTTGTTTAGCATGTCATATTATCTGTTTGAATGAGATGTGTCAATGGAAATATGAACCCTGGATTTGTAATTGCCTCCTTTAGTGGCTTTGAGTGGGTCCTTCCTTTCAGTCTCTGAAGGAGGCCACTCCACCTTGCTATGCCACCTAATGGCTGACAGTCTGTTGCCAGGGGATTAGCACAGTGTCAGCAAAGAGTCTAGGCACCTGGCCCTAGGTGTGGGGCAGGGCAATTGGCAGTCTTTAGTCCAGTTCCCTGGCTGGGGCAGACAGCAAACACAGACAGGCTGTCCAGCCTATGGTGGGGAGGCTGCCACCCCAGGGGTGGGGTTGGCAGCAGGGAGGTAGGGGGCCCAGCCCCACCCTACTCCACCGCGTCCCAGCCCAGGGCCCTACCAGTAGCGAGTGGTCCTGCCACTGGGTCACCGTGAATCCTGCCAGAACACGCTGACTCTGGTTTTGACAACACAGCCAACCTAATGTCTGGTTTCCCTGGGCTACTTCCTACCCCCTATTTGTTCGTAGGGCTCCGTTGCTCCTCAGTGTCTTTGGGGTACTTGGCAGCTGCCAGTCCCAGCAGCTCCTCAAGGTATTCGTCTAGTGGCAGTCCCGACAGCTCCTCGGGGTATTCGGGCGATGGCAACCTCAGCAATTCCCCTCCCTCAGGGTCCTCGTCCGGGGGCAGGGGTTGGCACAGCTCAGTCCCTGGCCCATGCCCAGCAGCAAGGAGAGGCGTCCGACTCCTTCCCTGGCTCTGGCCTAACTGAGCTGGAGGCCCCACCTCTTATACTTCCTGTTCTGCCCCTCTGCTTCCAACACAAGGGGCAGGCCCAGCCTGGCTCCGCCCACTAGTGGGCGGGGAGTGGTTCCTCCCTGTTAGTCTCGGTGGGAGGTCTCTCCACCTTGTTACACCTCCATTTAAAATTTTAAGTGTTTTTTCTTTTATTAAACACAGCTATAGCAGACTGCAATGTATGCCATCGAAAATACTGTTTTTAAAATCTTCCATAAAGAAGCAAGAAGTTACATTTAAACAGAGCAACTCCAAAACCGTTCACCTCTCTTACAGAACAACAGAAACCCCTTAGATTATAAGACTTTAAGGTTTGGAAACATGTCTCTTTCTGCCTTGAGTGTCACTGAACATACTGATTGCACAAAGTAAAAATATATAAATATGTAAAAATTCTAATAATGCCATCTATTGTCTCCTAGTTACGTAGAACTTTTTCTGTTAACATAAAGATCTGTGAGAGATGTTTAGTTTACTCTGAGGTTCAGGGATAGCAGCATCTAAAACAGTAAATGAGGGAACTTCCTTACAATTACTAAATGCCAAAAACTAGGTTAAGATTGCACAGTAAAATTTACACTAAATCAGAGAATGGAAAAGTTAAGATTGCAAAAGCAATGCTCAGTTGCATTGCAAAGCCTGTATATGTTTATGGTATGTATTTAACAGAAGAAACATGAATAAGAACAAGAAAAAGGTAGAGAATATTACATGTGTACTCTGAATTCATTCACTGACTTTTGGGATTTGAATTGTACATTGTGCAACTGATTTAATAGTATTTGAGAGAGAAAAATGGCTTGGAACTAACACTCTACAGCTTTTCCATCAGAGATTGTACCCTCCTTGCACTCAGCCTCTGTGCACTTCAGTAACTAAAAACTTGTGCATAGCCCTTGCCTACAAAATGGTACACTTCATGTACTCAGTATACAATTTTAAAATCATAACTTTTGCTACGTAAAAAAAACCAAAAACAAGTTTTCTGCAATTTATCAAAGCCACTGGTCCTCAAAGAGGACTAAGTCTATGCCAAGTTATAAAAAAACATTTACGATATTCTTACTGTAGCTAAGACTTTTTAAAAGGATTATTTTAATTGTTAAAAATGGTATTTTTTTCACTTCCATAAAATTCCAGAGCTGTTGAAGGATTTTGTTCTAGCTTTAAAAAAAATATAATGATAAAAATTGACCGTCAATCAGGAAGAAGTTCATCCATACAGGTGAATTTTTCATAGTCACGAGCATGCAAAAATATGGGTTATAATAGAAACCATTTTACAGCATTCATTGTAGCATTTGTACCAGTTGAATGAAATAATATCAAGATCATACGATAAGCGTCCATCCAGTCCTTTTGAAGGAAACATTAGGTTGCTGGATTCTACTGCTTCATATTTCAAAAGAAATATCAAGCTGTAAATTGCAGTGAGTTGGTATCCTGATGCCTGTTAAAATTCAACTAAAGTGTTAAGGGATGGAGATACAGTTGAGGTGAACACTGCCAAAATATATATGTTAAAACACCGCTTTCCTATCAGGACATACATTGGCTTTAATTTCCTTGAATGTTCAGCATGCAATTCAGACTAGCGTTATTGAGTTAACTCTTCTAGCCCCAATGCCGAGAGCAGCTCCCCTTGCTGTGATTTTATTTTATTTTATTTTATTTTGGTCACTCTTATACTCTCGTCGCTGAAACCCATCTCCTTGTGTTTTACTTAGTCTGAAGTCATACCAATTTTTAAAGAGTGGGGGCTTCAAACCTGATCCTATTAAAGCTAAAAGGAGTGTTGCCATTTACTTCAGTGGGAGCAGGACTGAGACCTATATATATGCTTATTTTTTCGTCATTTATGTCAGATGTTGAGAACGTCTGTTGGCTTGCTCTCAGTCATCCCTCAAATCTTGGAGGGGAGGTTCCATAGAGGCTCAGAAAGGAGGAAGGCTGCAAGAGTTTTGAGGCTGCATCTATGTTTTGAAGAGATGGGGAAGATTTATAAGGCCTGATCCTCTAAGGTGCTGAGCACCCTCAATTCCCACTGAGGACAGTGGAACCAGAAGGTGCTCTGCCCCTTTCAGGGTCACGTTCATTTCAGGCTTTAGTCCAACAAATGAAAAAAATAAGTTAATTCAGATTTCTTTAATGCACAGTATAAAAAACTGTAGTGAGTCCTGTTGAAGGCATTTCCAACATCTAGCACACTCTTCACCCGTTTGATCATCCGTTTCCTGCTTCATGCTGGTGTACCCTCTTTTATTCACACCAACAGACTTCTTGCTCTCTGGAAATCTAGTGTAGTCTGGGTGAAGTGTAATTTTTCAAGCATCAGTTGAAAAAAGAGAGAGAGAGCGAGAAAATGACAAGATTTATTTTAAAGGTACATTGAGTGGAGTTAACCTGCTGTTTGCACCAGCCATTGTAAATTCCAGTCTGTATCACTTCCTGTTCATGTTCTTCATAGTTTTCTTCTTAGTCACATATAGATAGCATCAGCATGAAAAGAGGCTTTTTGTACAGTTACAGTATTGAAATATAGGATACAAACAATAAACGACTGTTTAAAAAAGCTTTGGGGTAGTTTCTCTGTCTTTTTTTTTATTACTTTCATTGTGGATGAAACAGAGTCTTGTTCACATTTACAAAGCCACAAACATACATTGTTCTTCTTTTCTCTGAATTCAAAGTACTAAAGTAGTCAAAAATAAACCATTGAAATAAATGAAAATAAAAACCAGAATCCTAAATTTTCATGAATGAACGTGCAAAAATGGGGGCAATATTTCGTGTAATGCATGCTTAAGTTTGATTGATGGGCCATCTGTTCTTGAGTTGTTGCTTGCTTTCAGACAAGAACTCTCACTTTTCACCTCCTCCATTAAGTTTGGACAGTCTAAACTCATCCTGTTATTCTGTTTCAGTTGTGGGAGTGTAACTTTATCCAGGCATTAGGGTCACTAACCAAGGTAGTATTCCTCCAGTGAATACCGTTCTTTGTGAAATTGGGCCAGTGTGTTTATATGCCATGGATTATTTCAGAGCCATCAGCTTCTTTCCCAGGAATAAACCTAACCAGGCTTTTTCTTAAAAAAATTCCTGAGTCTTTGTTATGGGGGGAATTTATCAGCTTCAGGTTGTTGTTTTTTTTAAACTCTACAAGTAATGTGTAAGCTGACTAAGTACAAGCTTAGAGGAAAAAATATTTTCCCTGTAATTTTCCTGTTTACATTGTATGTTTGACAGTTCTTTACATGTAGTCAGGCCTTGATCCGGGAATTTTACGCATGTGAATAAACCCCTTAGCTACTCTCACGTATAATGTCAACAAGGGAGAGAAAAAATTATAAAAAATAGGAAATTATGATTATAAAACTACAGGGGTCTAGATGCAGGTGTCTCACCAGAAACTTCAATCTTTTGATACTGATTAGATTTTTAAAGGATGCAGTCAACTTAGACGTAAATAAGTTTGATGGAACTCTCTGACATGAAGACTTGTATGTTGGAAATCAGTACTTCATATTCTCCCTCATTTCCCCTCTTCTAGTCTGCTACTCTTGTCTCTCACTTTTAGTGCCTGCTAGCGTCCTCTAAGTTCCTTTCTTCCTCTCCACCTTATCCCTTAATGATCTTGTCTGCGTCACTTCATTTCAGTGGGAGTTGAGTGTCTAACTCCCTTAGACTGCTTTGAAAATCCCATCCCTATAGGGTGGACATTTATGTATTTGGAGACATTGTTAGATAAACAGAAAATTTCCAGCTCCAGGGGGAGGTATTTCAATGTATATAGAAGTAGCAGTAAAGTGAGGGATATTTAAAGATGCATATTCAATGCCTACTAAGTAGCATTGGCTTTGATGAGATACATTACTGCACGTTGATAACTTGCTTGTCTTCTTGTGAGGGAAGGCGCAGGGGGAAGAAGCAGGGGAATGGAGCAAAATAATAAGAAAAAAGAAGACGGGGGCGGGGGAGTGGAGGTAACGAATGGAGACATAATTGGGGAGCGGGAAGGGAATGGACAGGAAAAATAGTCAAGACATGGCATCTGTTCTATCGGAGGCATGAGGGGATGTGTGTGGGCCTGGGGAGGAGTCCAAGCCACCAAATCTATTGTGAGGGAAACTCCAGAAAAAAAGCCCAAGGAGAATTAATGTAAAAAGGAGTTGGAGTTGGACCTTAAATGGCCTATCCATAAAACGAAGGAAACATAACCTATTTGATGGGGGGAAGGAGTGATGACATCTTTAAAAAGAAAAATCGCTTTAAGTGTTTATTATTGTGTAATTGTTCTGAAGAAATATGAGGGGCATAACCTTAACTTAACATTAAGTATGTGGGTGCCAAGTGTGATATATGTGTTTAAACTTGTGAACAATGGACTGAAAAAAATAAAAGAATTTTTGCTCAGATTAAAAAATCAAACAAACTAAAGTTTACTTTATTAGATAGTGAATAGCGCATAATCTCAAAATAAATGGAAAAAAGAATAACATTTTCAATACAGAAAATTATTTAATGGCCCAAAAAGAAGCCAGAATCATTATTATTGTAAATATGTTTAGCTTTTTTCTTTGCCAGTGCAAAACTTAAAATGAGTCGATTTTCAATGGTAGATGAAATTATCCTTAATTTAAAGCTTTTAAAAGATATGCAAAACAATATCAATTTTTTTTAGATATTGTGACTTCAGCTTTATTGGATAATGCCTGTCAAGCATTTGCTGTATTTATACTTTACATCCTCACCTTAATAGCAGTTTGGATAAATCTGTGGAGCTTGTACATTAGTTACTCCAAATAATTGGAGCGTGGAATACGGATAAGTTTGAGTCAGAAAACTCTTTGTACCTCCTCCGCTTTGTGTATCCCAGAGCGTGCAAGCGTGTAGGCTGATGTCATTCTCTAAGCAACAGTCCCAGAGTAAGGAGCTCTTTCGAGAAATTCAGCACTAGAGAACTAGAAGCTGTAAGACTTAGGTTCATTAAGTGAGCCAAGGTCTTGCTGTAACGTTGTCAGAATGCGATGTTTATGTGCTGTCCTCAGACCCCTCAGCAGTGAGAGTTCATGTTCTATCTACTATAAACAAAGATCTGCTTCAGAAGTGTAAGTTTAAAAAAAAAAGTCTTAAAGTGCATGTTTAGCTCTTGGTTTTTGTGTCTGATATATTATGTAGCTTTTTCTGCCCTCCAAATTAGTATTGGCAGTCTGAACTTTGAGTGATTCTTTCTTGTTTTAGCTTTTTTCTCATCTGTTTTGTAAAACTGCCTGTTTTGTAACCTTTGAGTCTATTATGGAGCTATACGTACTAAGGTGTGAATATTGATACATTTTAAAGACAGAAGTTGTAGTGCTGATTTCTAAAAGCATTGCTAAGATAGCCTTAGTTTGAACCGCAGACCTTAGGCTAGAAGTTGTAATGATCACTTTATAGAACAAAGGCCTTCAGTATGCTTTTATTCATATACTAATTCTGTAAGATGACACAAGTAGCATATTGAAATAACCCTATTTGTTGTTCTTCAAAAAGCAGGTATTCATGATCAGTTATTCTGAATAAATCATAGGTTTGATCATTTAGCCTTTTTAAAAATATACATTATTCCAAAAGCATAATTGTTACTTTGTGCTCAGTTAAATGATGCTTCTTTTTGTGTGTGCTCTGCTTCTTAACTGTGTCATTTCAGTAACTATAGAGGCGATACACTGTGCTAAACTTGTACGTGCCAGTCAAAATTGCATGATATGAAAGAGCCTTTGTCTTTGTCAAAACAGCTGTGATCTTGAGCTAACGGCATTGATTTTAGTTCTCATGATCCGGTGAAAAAGTAAATAAAACTGATGTATGACCTGCAGTTTGTTCCCCAGCTCCAGTAGTGTTGTGTTCCAGCATTGAAAAATATGTTGGATAAACAAGTCATATTTCACTGAGAGTACATTGTTCTATTATCCGAATGAAGTTCCATTTTGTTTGCATGGTCTTTATCAGACATGAAGAATCCAAGGATATTCATGAAACTGCACATCTAGGAGACTCTTTGATGGGCTTGAACAGACTCCTAATAGGGTCTGCATGCTAGAATGTTTTTGTCTGAATAATTCAATGTCAGTTACATTAAAAGAATAATGATGTACTCGTTTTTTAAAATCCTGCTGTTTGTACAAGTTAGCATGACAAATCTTACAAGACTAAAGTTTAGAGAAGTACCGTGTGAAAGAAAACGTCATTTTAGGAATGTTAGGAGCAAAACTGTGTAATTCAATTATAATTACATCTATTAACACCACTCTATTAAATGGTCTTTTGATGCTTCCGTTAATACACGTATTTTTCCAGGTTTTGAATCTGTTTAAAATTGGTTTAGGTTTAAAACTTGTGTTTTCATGCTTTGAGCAAATAAACTGATGCAACACTCTGCAAGGTATCTTTTGTTTTGAAGAACAGAGACTAACTCAGAAAATACTGTTGAAGTCAACAAATACAGGAAGGAATCACAAAGCATACAATGGAAAAAGTTAAGGATAATATTTGTCTTTATTTCAGAGGTCATGGGTTTGTATGGGGCAGTATTTCATACTGGCTCTTCCCCAATACCCTGCCAAATCTGTGGCCCATTGAAACCTCCATGGTGCCAAAGTCAGAAACAATTGGAACAATAGTATTTTCTCCCAAAATATTTGGCCAGCACAAGGAGCAGAAGTTTGTGTTTTGGTGGTGGGAAAGGGATTCAGTGATCATAATTGCTCTATAGTAAGAGGACCTGGTAAGTAAGGGACATTGTACTTGAAGATAGATCAGCAAATATTATTTATATTATGCCATCAAATGTAAACAACCGTGTGCAGTGCCTATAATGTGCTGAATGATGAGGGGCAAGGATTCATGTATAGTATAGTCTAAAGGTACATGTTGGTGCTGTACAGACCAGTACAAAACAGCTACCGTAAAAGAGTGGGCTGTGATCTTTGTGGTTGGAATGCATCATGGAACAGGTGAGTGTTTTTTTTGAGGGGCAAAGGGAGGCTACCCAAACATTGAATTGGATAGTGTTACATGAAGGGAGGTGGAGGAGCAGACAATGTGAAGGAAGTAATTTATAAGGGAGGAGCAGGACAAAGAAGGCAAATAGCGTTCATAAGTGGGGAGAACAAGATCTGGGTAAAGAGGTAAATAATAGGTTTAAACATTTGCCTGATATTCAATAAAGGAAATAGCTATCACTTTGTTCATATTTAGATAAAGGTCACTTATGTATAGTGCCATCCATGGGTATGCCTGGCATTGTCCAGGCAAGTATGAAGACATAGTTTCCCTTCCAAATGGAGTTTATACTGAGTCTAGAACTAGTAAGTAAAAAAACTGCTGGTATGGAGAGGCTATAGACTTTCCATAGCTGCTAATGTAAATTTTACATAAGATCAATTTTTGACAATCTCACCCTTGCTAACTTGTTTGACTTTAAATTGTGTTGTATTTGGAATAGGGATTGAGCCTTATTTTTGTTTGGAAAACATAATAGCACATCTTGAGTACTATCAGACACAAATAATAATCAGTTACTAAAATCAATGTGATTTTATGCCAGGTTAGACAGAATTGTTCTGGGAAGTTTAAGGCAGGTCTGATGAGGCATTCTGGAGATTCACATATTAAAATCAGGTAGCTCTACTTCTTGAAAATGTTCAGAAAGTAGTTTTATTTAAATTATTTATCTATTTTGCCTTGTTATAACTCCAACACAGTTTGGCCTTGAAATCCCTCATTAGTCTGAATCTGTTGGGATTTTTTTAGCAAGGACTTGTTTGTGCCCTTAACTGATTTTGGGAGACATGGAGAGTTGATGATGCTGCAGGTCTTGAACCCGAACCCATGGGTTGTCAAGCGAGAACATTACCCCCTGCCAAGGGTTCCGGAACTGGGGGAGGGGGCCATGGCCCATCCACTTTTCTCTACAGGCCTCCCTGCGCTAGTCCCCCCTGGCCAAGCCGGCAGCTGGAGCCTGGCTGGGGAGCCCGGGCAGCATGGGGCACTGCACCGTGGACCCTCCACCTGCCCAGGGTGAGGTGGAGGGGCGAGAGCAGCCTCCAGCCCATGTTCCTGCCCCGGGCCCCCCACCCAGGGCAGGTGGAGGGTCTGTATCACAGCTCCCCACAGCTGGCTGGCCACGTGGCTCTTACCATGGCTGGGCGGCAGCTCCAAGGCCCCGTCCCCCAGTCAGAGATGGGTCAGGGAGAGCCGCATGGGCAGCTATAGGGAGCTACAAACCCTCCACCTGCCCTGGGCGGGGGACCCCCGGGCTGGGACATGAGCTGGGGGTTGCTTTCAGTCCCCACCCTATCCCAGGCAGGTGGAGGGTCCACGGCTCCCGGTCAGCTCCGGCTTGTGGCTTGGCCGGGGGCGGGGCCGGGGGCGGAAGGGGCCACAGGGGGAGGGGACCCTTAACCCCCCACACTTTTTGGAAGGCTCCACCACAGCTGCCCCCTGCTGCAAGATCACATGAGGGAACTGATCTAACACCCCAAAGGCAGAGGCTACACCTACTGATTCAGCTGGATCAGGTGACTAGCAACAGACTGCTGATTGGACCAGGCATAAAGCTTCCTGTCTCACCTCTAGTCTGACCCGCTAGTCACTAGGCCAGGTGCTGACTAGATTATTGAGACCAACTTTCTCCTTTCTTGCCTGCTTTCCTCTCCTTGCTCCTGTTATCACACCTTGATTCTAGTTCCTGTCTCCTCACCTGGTTTCCACTTCTTGCTCCTGGTTCCTGTGTCCCTTCCCTAATTCCAGTGACTTACTCTGGCCTGACCCTTAGCGTGACTTCTGACCCCAATTCCAACCTACCCCTTGGTGTGACTCTGGCACTGACACTTCATGTGGCTCCTGACTCTGACTCTGGATTCACCCTTGATATGGCTTCAGACTCTGGCTTTGACCTTTGGCGTGACTTCTGTGACCCTGACTCCGCCCCGGCTCTGATCACTAGTTCAGACTGCCCAGTTACAGGACCTGACAGGGACTAATTAGTTATTTAAAAGAAATTCATTTGGGAACCCCAGTAATTCCCAAATCCACATGTCAACTTTCAGGGAATTTAGGTATAAAACATTACAGAGAAAACATAAAAATAATAAAAGAATCTGCACGCATGCTAATAAGCTTATCAGAATTCATCCGAGCTCTCTCAAGCGCTCTGGTAAGTGTAGTCTTTTAATACCCCACCCTAGGGGTATCCTTGTATTACAAGTTCATCAGAGTTTCATCTCGGAACGATAAACAATCAATAAAAATACATATTTTGTATTTGAATTACTTCTTGTTTATTTTCATCTCTTGCTGGCTCAGGCAAAATTCCCCTTGAGCAGAAGGATCAGAATAATCAAGAGTCTAATTTATTTTTCATCTGTTGATAATTAATTCTTCATTTGTTTAAATATTTTGCATGTGCAGTGAGGAACTAGGAGAATTTATGGAAATGAAAGGTGCCAACAGCCCTGGGATCCTTGTATTGACCACTGGCCTCAGCAAACCTTTCATGCGCCTGGATAAATACCCCACGTTACTCAAAGAGCTTGAAAGGCACATGGAGGTATATCTTATCAGCATTTATGTTCCATCTTAATGATGATTTGACAACAGTTGTTTTAAAGGTACATGTCAAGCATGTTGGTCCCCAGATTGTGTTCCTTGTCTCTCCTTCTCTCCTTTCTGCCTTCTGAACAGTGCTCCAGTCATTTAAAAAAAAAAGCGGGGGGTGGAGGGGGCAGAAAGCACTATCACTCATGAAGTGATAGTATTGGAGGTACCGGAACACCGTGAAAAGTGCCCAAATGGCGTTCCGGCACGACTTGAGCCCTGCTTCTAAAATAAGAGAGGCAGTAGGCTTAAAACTCATTGTAATCAGATTAACTGAAAAACTCAGTAAGCGTAAAGCAAAACCCACCTAGGAATCTGAATTTCTCACTGATGGAGCTGATCCTCAAGATTTCCAGGTGGATTGTGTTTTGAACCGGTCTCCTAAAAACTGTAATTAAGACTATTCTAGGTTTTATCTTACAAAAAAGGATTTTTTTTCATAGTAGTGGTCTAGTCGTTCAAACACTCCCTACTTGATCTTGTCTCACTTACTTCTGTTGGACTATGCCTGACAATGAGACCTGGAAGTGTTCTAATGTGGTGGTGTTTGAAGGGCCTAAATTTGCATTTAAATGTTTTATTTAAAAAAAAAATTGAGGGGGTGTAGTTGGTGTGTCATGTATATGATTTGCCAGCTCTGATAGTGTTCCATGTTAGCATAACCTGAAAAGAAGAGCGTGGTTTAACTGTGACAATAGGAAAGGGCAGAAACATGGGCTGGAGGCTGCTCTGGGAGTACTAATGGCAGAAACTTAAGTTTGCAAGTAATCTGTTGAAATCTAAGTCAGGTATATTTTTCCAGACACTGTCTCTTGGGTTCATGAAAGAATAGCGTTAGTAGTAACATCATGAGAGTTTCTGCATTCTTGCTACAAGTGTTATATCAATGGAAGGAGGCAATGAAGAGGGCATAAAGAGGAGAACAAAAAGGGTTGTTACAAAGTTGTCTATACTGTAGTTACTATGCCTCCTAGGAAACATTTCATTACCATCACCGGGAATTACAGTACTATTGTTTTTGTCTTTAGGATTATCATCCCGATCGACCAGACATTCAGAAATCCATGACAGCCTTCAAAAACCTTTCTGTAAGAATTCTGAAGAGTAGATATGTATTTATTTGGGAGAATGCTTCCTAATTTCATGCCCTGTAAAAGTTAATATTTTGACATGTGAAATCTTTAGAAATGTAGGGCTTGATGCTATGCTCAGGCATAGTGAAGTGTGTGGGAGGTGTCTGCTGGCAGCCTGTTCCAGCTCCTTCATTCTTGTTTGCCCAGTCCCACTGGAAATTAAGGCAGTACATTAGCAGCCCTAACTTAATATCAGTTGAAAATTAGGTGTAGCAGAGCCCTCCCTTTCCAGTCCACTCCTTGCTCCCAGATCATCCCTGTTTTAGCTTTACACCAGAAGAGGCCTCACCTGCACCAAGAACTTGTCTCTGGCCTCCTCCAGCCACTATATGGCCTTTTTGTGCCACTTAGGGAATGTGGCGATAGTGGGCTAAGAAGTCCAGCCTATAGTGTACGTCCCTAGTGCAAAGGCACTAGAGTAAAAATGAGCATTACATCACTGAAGCCCAGAATGGACGAGCTGAGAGGTTGGGGGATTAAGACCTGTCAGTTCTAACATGGGTATCCAAGCAAAGAAATAAGAGGTGTGGTTGTTAGTGACATATGTGTGCAACCCACTAACACTTTTTGTCAACATTGTGTGTTTCCTTTTGGATGGGGCTGCGCCACTAGTGTGACTTTGTTATATATATTTTGTGGCCACTGTGAGACCTGGGGTCCCTTTTTGTTGGGTGCTGTAAAAACAAGTAGGAGGAAACAGTCCCTGCCCCCAAGAGTTTCAGACCAGATGAGACAAGTGGGAGAACAAACAGCAGAAAGGATAAGGGAGGGAGTATGAATTAGATCTGTATTCCTGCTTTCTGCTGGGCTAGTCGGTTATTGTTTGGGAGTGAATAATAGGCATAACATTAGAAGTGGCTCTCTAGGAGAGCCCTGAAGAAGAACAAGGTGGTGACTTTTTAAAGGGATGTTGAGATCATTAAATTAAAAGAAAAGTACACCTTGACCCCACTATAACGTGACCCGATATAACACAGGTTCGCATATAGCGCGGTAGCAGCGGGGCTCCAGCTGCTGCGGGGAGCCCCAGGCCCTTTAAATCACCGCTGGAGCCCTGCCGCCGCTACCCCTGGGCTGCGGCAGTGGGGCTCACCGGCGCTTTAAAGGGCCCGGGGCTCCGGTTGCTGCGGGGCGCCCAGGGCCCTTTAAAACATCGCTGGAGCCCTGCTGCCACTACCCCGGGGCTGCGGCAGTGGGGCTCGGCTGGTGATTTAAAGGGCCTGGGGCTCCCTGCGGCCGGAGCCCCGGGCTCTTTAAATCACCGCTGGAGCCCTGCCACCGCTACCCTGATATAACGGCGTTTCACCTATAACGCGGTAGGGATTTTTGGCTCCCCGCGACCGCGTTATATCGGGGTAGAGGTGTAGTAGTTTTGTAATTAACAATGTAAATTTTCAAAAGGTACTTTAATGTAGTCCACTGAAAGAAATATTTCACACTTGAAAGCTTTATTTTATACTCCAAGCCGAGCACTGAGGACAAGTAATTACTTCTGCTGATACTGACTCCTAATACAGTTCACACAGACACCACCTTATTAGCACCTTCCCTATCTTTAACAGGCACAATGTCAAGAAGTACGGAAAAGAAAAGAACTTGAACTCCAAATACTGACAGAAGCCATCCGCTGCTGGGAGGGAGAGGACATTAAAACACTGGGCAATGTAATTTACATGTCCCAGGTCATGATTCAGTGTGCTGGAAGTGAGGTAACGCAGTTCAAGTTTTCATTAAATATTTTTCTGTTCCTCTCTTGCAACTACAATTAACAATGAATAATAGATTGTGCGCGGTAGAAACAAGAAGACCACTCCAAGAAAAAAAATATAGACTGAACAAATTTTATGTAGTATTTTGTTTAACCTAAGTGTCCTTATAAATGGAGGAAACTACTTTAAGATGTGCAAGCTCCGCTAAAAGCTGACTAAATCGTATAGCCAGATAGAGTTGTTGGAAACATTATAAAGTCTTAAGGGGTTGTAAGAGAGTCCAAAGTGCAAATTAAAGAGAATTTTCTCTGTGTATTGGTTACATTACAAAATAATTTGCCCCGGTAGCTATTACTACATGTAAAAACAATTTGGAAATACTTATTTTATGTTGCTGTTGTCCCAGACATACTCCTCCTTGGTTGATGGGGTTTTTGGACACCTTCCTCAAATATTAATTATTAAAAAGACAAAAATCAGGGGACTGAGTGACTCTGGGGAATCGTAATGCCTTTCACCTTGAGGTCATTGCTTTAATACCAGCTCTGCTTTGTAGTGATCGGAAATCTTTACTTTCTGACCCATGTGCAGTGTCTTATATAAAATAATTGAAGATCTCTGTCTCAATTTCCTAATACACAAGCAACCACGTCACAAAAACCATCACCACAGTTGACACTAATTGACAACCTTGTTGGCAGAGAGGCCAAAGAACTGACTGGACCTGAATTATGAGTTACTCTCTAGGGGTGGTCTCTGTGTCACAATCGAGGCCGGACCTATAGCCAGCTAAATTGAAGTGGGAAGGCAGGGAAAAACTCAAGGAGTGGGGTTGCAAAGTTTTCGCATAGAAAAATTTAAAATATCAGATGCACTATCCTGAATTTTAGAAGATTTTAAAACCATTTAAAATCAAAGCTTGCACCAAAAAAAGTAATGGTACAAATCTAGATTTCTGCCATAGGGCAACTTTGCACTGTAACAAGTTAGGTTCTTTTATAACACTCATAAACATATGTCTTACCCAAAAAAAACCCAGACTCCCTCAAATACTCTGTTTTATCTCTTATCAAATGCATATGAAAACATTGGGCTGGATCCTCAGCTCAGGTCACTTAGCTTATTGGCCATGAATTTATAAGTAGCTGTGCATTTTATCCCAACTGAGGAACTGGCCCATAGTATACACAAATATTGAAAAACTCCTTTAGAATGCTTTGGATTAAGAGAACTTTTAGGAGGGGCAGAGAGGGAAAATGGTAAATATTTTGCTTAAAAAGAAAAATAACTCCTAAATAGAGATAGCTAGCATGAATGGAATGTCTCATATGCAACAGGAATCCCTTGAGTGGCAGTGTAGTCAGTTGCTACTGTTGAGGTTTATTTCTTCAAGTAACTTGCATTATAAAAACCTGAATACAAGAGCTTGTCACAAACCTTTTTGAACAGAAAATTGAGTGCAGTTTGACTCCACTTATTGCTAAGTACATATAGGTTTAATTTTGCTAAAAGTACAGTAGTATTGGTACTACACCAGTGAATGTTTTAAATAAAAAAAAGTTAGGGTCTACTGCCGTATATTTATTTTATTTTTAATTATTTTCTTTGTTTTTTCATAAGGAAAAGAATGAAAGATATCTTCTTCTGTTCCCTAATATTTTGCTTATGTTGTCTGCCAGCCCTAGGATGAGTGGGTTTATCTATCAGGTAAAACAGATGTTTTAACCATGGTTATTTACAGCAAACTTAAAAAAAGCTTTCTAAACTTCTTTTCACTTCTCTTTCTATATGTATTCAGTATGTATATGTACTCTGAGAGGCAGAATTGTCCAGCTATTGGGATCCTGGACTGAGAGTCAGGAGACCTAAGTTCTGTTTCTGCCACTGATCTGCTATATGAACGTAGGCGAGTAACTTCATCTCTGTCCTATTGTTTCCCTACTACTGATACTTTCTGTTAAGTGCTCTTAGATTTATAAAGGAAAACGCTATAGAAGAGCTTATTAATAATAATACATAAACTGTTAAGCATCCAGGTTGAGAAGTCAAGCACTCAGAAGTCAGGAAATGCCAAAATTAAGGTTGCCCATGCAACCTTCATTCAGTCTCCTTACGTGTATGCATTATGATGCAGTCTTTAATTCTATAATCACATACTATTTTTTTTCCAGAAGTCCCCTTTTTCATTTAGTGTTTTTTATAGTCCACATTCACAGTGTGGCCCCAGGCCTTATTTAACGTTCACTGTCCAAACTCTGCACTGCATTAAAAAATCACTAACTTCCTTATGGGTGTTTCTGAGATGCTGTCACCGTAATAACTGAGTGCTTAACAGTCATTAATGAATTTATCTTCACAATATCCCAGTGAAGTGAGGTAGACACCTAGGACTGAATTTACTTTGCATTATACAACACACATGTTCGAAGCTCAGCTTCCATTGACTTCAGTTGCAGCAGCAAGTGCTCAGCATTTCTGTAAATCTGGCCCCCGGTGTCTCATGTTAGGCACACTGAAAATAAGGAACATGCAGTTGGTGGCCACCTATGAAAAGTTTGGTTATTCTTTGAGTGGTGAGTCCAATGGCCATTCACTGTGGGCGTGCACACACTCCAGGCACACAAGACAGGAAGATTCTTTTCTAGCAGTGGGCGTTGGGCTGTACCTGCACACTGCACCTCCTTGTGCTTCGAACTAAGGGCATAAGGAGCAGCGCGGACTGACCGCCTCTCCAGTTCCTTTCTACTGCTCATGGTACAAGATGGAACTTCACCAGTGTCCTCAGCTTTGCTAGTGTTCCTGCCTTCAACTCAGGTTTCTTTGTAAACAGTTATTTTCTGTAGTTAATTAGTTAGTTAAATAATGTAGTTAGTTAGTTTGAGGTTAGTTTCTTGGCTTCAATTCCTGTTTGGGCTGCCCTCCGGTCTTCCTGGTTAGTGATTCCCAGGCCTCCTGCCTGTACTGTCTTGGGAGTCTCGTATGTGTGAGCTTTGTTGTTCTTTCCAACCTTGTCTGGAACAATCTCACAAATTCCAAGTTAGGAGGCATCTCATGGAGCTCTCCATGAAGCCACAGCCAGACCTTGGGACTTCTGACTTCCCTGTCCATTGGTGTGATCTCCCTGTTAGCGCCCCTCCAGACCCGGTGCTTCCCAGTCCTGGCTCATCTGAGTCCAGACTTAAGCTCTCTAGCAAGCAGAGACGGGAGAACAGAAAGGAAAAACAGCCTCATAAGAAGTGAGAGAAATCCCCTCCTAAATTCTCTAAGAGATCTGCCTTCCTTCTACCCCTTCTAAGTCAGGCACAGAAACTTTGTGCCCCAGTATGGGTGTGTCTGGAGCTCCCGGGGAGCATCGGCCAGTACCAGCAGTACTGAGAGCCAGGACACCCAAACACCGTCCCACCTATGTAAGGGAATGGTCTGGCCCAGCATCAGCAAAGGAGAGGAGAGAGTGGTCACCCTCTGCACAAGTGGTTCTGCACTGCAAGAAGAAGAGGGATTTGCCACTGCGAACACCTACTGCCATCCCAAATCTGTACCGTTGGACCTATCTGTGCATAGAAGCCCCTCCTGTTCTCCACTGGGAGTCAGAAGTCCCAGGGTCTGGCTGTGGCTTCATGGAGAACTCCATCAAATACGTCCTAATTTGGAATTTGAGAGATGGCTGCATACAAGGTTGGAAAGGACCTAATGGTTTATACTGACCTGGAGTCGATGCTTCTCTCAGATCTGGTAATCTCCAAACAGCTTCCTACACAGTTGGTATGCCACTCGCCAGTCCCTTCCACCAGCCATGGCATCAAGCTGCCAGCACCAGTAATGCAGCACTCACCAATTCCATCTGCCAGCCGTGGCATCTCAAGGGATGTGGTACAAATGGCTCCACCCGTGGACGCTGAGGACTCTTATTCCTCTAGTGAGTTTGCAACAGAGGATGATGCACTGGCCATTCCAGTGGTCTCAAGCCAGGACACTAGCCCGACAGGGGTTCCAGAGTCTCATGGGTGCCCTGTCGCCTCCCACAAGTCATACTGTTGGGCCCGGGACCAGAGGTTCTCTTCACCTCTGTGCCCATACAACCCTACATTCGGTCCTATTAAGGTGCTTTGGATCCTTACAGTAGGCCTTCTGGCTACATGGGATTGGAACAGGAATATGGTCAGAGATCACCTCAAGGGAAGAGCCCCAATTCCCTCATGAGCACTATGAGGAAGAACAGCCCAACCAGCGAGTACTGCCCAAACCAGCTATGGTTCTCTCCTATTCATCTCCTGATGAAACAATGACGCCGGCCCCCCCTTCGCCACCTAATGATTATACTTCCTGAAGAGGCTCAATGTATAGGTTCCTCTGGAGGAAGTTCAGGACCTTACTCGCAAGCTTCTAGACATTCTCCAGACTACAAGCCCTGTCGAGGTGGCGCTTCCCATCAACAAGGCCATACTGGAATTGTCTGAGGCTGTTTGGCACAGTCCAGCAGCCTACGCCCCAACTCCAAAAAGAACATTGAAAAGATACTCTGTTTCACCTAAACGGGGGACAGAATATCTGTTTTTTCCACCACATCCCAAATTCACTGGTGTACAGGCTGTTACAGAGCACAGTCATCTACACTAGCTTTGGTCTTCCCCTTCCAAGAAGAGTGCAAAAATAACTGGACTTTCTCAGGAGAAAGAATTTCTCTTCCACCAGCTTCCTATTTTTGATAGTATAATATAACTTTATTAATTATCATAACCTGAGTTCACTAGCATACTTTCTCATGAGCTCAGATCAAAGTTTCAGGCTATCCTGGATGGGAGGAAGCTCATAGCCTGGTTGTTCCTCTAGGCATCACTAAATGTAGTTGATAGCACTTCCCACTCCATGACAACTTCGGTAGTCATCAGGTGGGCTTCTGGGTTTAGTTCCTCGGGGTTCCCTAAGGATGTCCAAGCAACAGTGGAGGATCTCCTCTTCCATTCAGGGGGGCAAAAAGATGAATCATTTCACTTACTCAGAGATTCCTGGGCTACCCTCTGATCCCTAGGGATTTTACACTCCAATTCCTTGGAGGAAGTACTCTAAACCACCTCCTTACAGACAGCGTCCCACTCCCCAGTCCTTTTTCCATCAATGGGCTTATGAGCCACCCAGGACTGGCTGACATTGCTTATGAGCCACCCCTGTCATTAATTCCCCCTCATCAGCAACCCCTTGCCAAGAAGTCATTTTGATGGGATCATCGAGAGCCACTAGCCTGTCACCACACAGCTGGATACTCCCACCCACTTTGGTGGCCGCCTTCCGCTTCTTCCCAGTGAGCAACATAGCAGACAAGATGGTCCTGGAGATCATCTCCATGGGTACATGATAGAATTTACTTCTGTCCCTACACCAAAATCCCCTTCCCCATCCCTCTTCAGGGACCCATCTCATGAGAGTTTTCTCAGATAGGAGAGAGGCTCCCATCTTCAGCTAGGAGCCATAGACCCCATTCCTCTTCAAGGTTTCTATTTGAGATACTTCCTCATTCCCAAGAAAAAGGGCAGATAGACCCATCCTAGGATTTCAAACTACTGAACGTCTTCATAGCCGTTTGAGATTAAGGATGACCATCCTAGTCTCTACAATCCCCTCCCTCAACAAAGGCGACCCATTTGGAGTTCTCAATTTGAAAGAAGCCTATTTTCATATAGACATTCACCCTGTCCAGAAGAAGTTTCTCTGCTTTACGGTGGGCCTAGATCATTACCAGTACAGAGTCCTTCCCTTCAGTGTCTTGATGGCCCCAAGGACATTAATGAAGGTACTCTCTGTGGTAGCAGCATACTTGCATTGCCAGGGCAGCCTTGTGTTTCCTTATCTTGATGACTGACTTCTCGCAGAGTAATCATCTCAGGAAGTCCAGTGGACAGTACACTCCCTCCTCAGCCTCCTGCAATCCTTAGGGCTTCAAGTAAAGCTACAAAAAGTCCACTTCAATTAGAGTGCCTCTGGGCTTGACTTCAGTCAGAGCTTGCTTACCTCAGGACAGGTTCCTCATGATGACAGACCTCCTTGCCCAGCTCTGACTGAGTCCCCAGACGACAGCTTGTCCTGTCTGGTCCTTCTTGACCACATGGGCGGCTGCATGTGCATAACACCCTTCTCCAGGCTCCTTCTTCGTTGCTTTCAGGAATGGCTATGCACAGTATAAGTGAGTTGTGAACCCTCAGATCGTTCTGTCTTCTTTCACCTGGTGGGAAAACAAGAAAGTCCCCTCTATCCCTTAAAGAAACTAATCACATGCACCTAGATTGGGGAGCACATCTGGACAACCAAGTAGCACAAGGTTCTTGGACCCAACAGGAATCTGAGCTACACATCAGTCTACCTGAACTTTGAGTAGTGCAGGAGGCTTGCAGAAGGTTTCTGCGTTTCCCACATTTCCATTGTGTTCTGGTCATGTTGCACAACTTAACCACAGTTTTATACATAAACAAGCGCAGGGGGTAGCAAGGTCTGCCCATGTTTGCACAGAGGCCATCAGGCTCTGGAATCGGTGCCCCTGACACCAGGTTGCCCTCTCAGCAGTGCGCTTTCCCAGAATAATGAACACCTTAGCAGACAGTCTCAGCAGACATTTCCACAGGCAGCACTATTGGGAACTTCACAGCTCAGTGGTACTGAACATCTTCCAGCTTGGGAGGTGGGGGAGGAGTCACCGTCATGGGACTTCTTTGCACTCCGGGTAAACAAGAAGTATCCAGCCTATTGCTCCTGTGCTGTGCAAGGGCACATTTCCAGAGGGGATTCATTTCTGGTTCAGTGGTGAGAGTCACTAATGTATTCTTTCCCTCTCGCCTCCCTCTTACTTTGAGTCCTGAACAAGTTTAAACAGGACAAATTGACAGCGATTCTGGCAACACCTACATGGCTGAAACAGTTTTGGTTTACCAGCATCCTCCAGATGTCCATGTGTCCATGCATCCGCTTGCACAATTGCTGAACCTCCTGACTCAGGATGAAGGCAGAACCATCCATCCCAGCCTGATATCCATCTACCTAGCAGCTTAGTGTTTGGATCAGCATCAAGCAGGGAAATATTGTGCTCAGAGGCTGGTCAGTTCATTCTCAAAACAGCAGAAAGGCTTCCACAAGAAAATACTATCCTGCCAAGTGGAAGAGATTCTCCATCTGGTGCATCGCCAGGTAGCTCCACTAGACTCTGGAATCTGTGCCATCTTGAAATATCTTCTCTCCCTCAAGTCACTGGGACTATCCATTAGTTTGTTGCACATGCATCTGGCAGTGATCAATGCTTTCCGTCCTCTGACAGATAACTGCTTGATATTCACCCACCCTACAACTATGAGGTTTCTAAAAGGTCTAGTCCGAACCTTCCCTCCAGTATCAGCACTGAATCCTAACTGAGACCTCAGTCTACTCCTGTCAGCACTTACGAATCTGCCATTCAAGCCCTTGGCCCCTGCTCCTTTCCCCATCTTTCCATGGAAAGTAGCCTTCCTAATGGGAATTACTTCTGCTTGGAGAATAGGGGAGCTTATGATGCTTATGGCAGACACTCCCTATATGGTGTTTATAGGGATAAAGTGTCCCTAAGGTTACTTCTCAGGTTCATCACAAAGGTTCCTCTGAATTTCACCTGAATCAGACCATACATCTACTGGTGTTCTACACAAAATCTCACATCACTAGAGAAGACAGAACCCTTAATTCTTTGGTTGTTCATGGACCGTCTGTCTGCAGTGGACAAAGCTCCTTAAAAAATTCCCAAGATTGTTCATCTCCTTCACTGAACGGATGAAATTTTATCACAAAGGCTGTTGAAATGGATTTGGGGCTGTATTTGGCTGCATTTTGAACAAATGGAAACCCATCCTCCTCAGGGGCTGAGGGCTCATTTGAATACAGCGCATGCTACCTCTGTAGCTTTTCTCCAAGGTGCACCTCTCCAAAAATCTGTAGAGTGGCAACATGGTGCTTACTACGCACCTTTACCGGGCACTATGCAGTGGTCCAGGTTACCTCAGCAGGTATAACCTTTGATTCAACAGTCCTGTATTCCGTAATGCAGCACGGGTCCTCGCACCCTCCTCCTCAATGAGTACTCTTGTGAGTTGCCTACGGTGAATACCCATAGGGACCAGCATTTGAAAAAGCAAAAATAGGTGAATATTTGTGGAATTTCCATTTGTATGTATACCTATTTACACTGGAAACCTGATTCTAAGAGTTAGTCATCCAGTTAGCACACAGAACATACCATGTGGCCTATATATCCCATCAAAAGAGCTCAAATGTTGAATACTGAATACTTGAATGAGTTACAGGCCAAAAATTATGTGCAGAAATTATTGAATCATCTTAATTTAATAATAAATAAACATGAGAAAACTGCAGTCTGCTTGCAGACCATTTTAGGTCAGAAAAAGAAGTGTAATTTGTTGACTATGTTATTCACTGTGAATTACATGCCCAGTTCTGTTTAAAACCTTGGTACTCTTGCATAAAGTGATGTTATAGCCTTTGATGACAAGAAGGGACAGGTCCTCAGTTTTACATGCTATTAGAAAGACACCTCCACTGTATCATAGGGTCTGCTGGCATCATGCTGGTGTCTTGGTTCAGTACTGTCTCAGATAGAAGTTCCATCTATAGTACTGAATTATCAACTTCACTAAGTATGGAACTCGGGTGGAAATATGTGTTCCTAGTAGGTCTCAAATCCACAGATGGTCAAGGTCCTCTCTTGGTGAATTTGCATTGTAATGTATTTACATGCACTACCCATAGCTTGGGCAGATTTCAAATTGACTCATGATATTAAGCACAGTAGTTGTTCTTGGCACAAAAAGCTATGTAATTTGGTTATCCTTTTCCCATGGAATTTTAAATATTATTGCTGATCTAATGTGTACGTTTCAATTTACTGGTTTATCATCTGTTTGCCTGTTTGAATTATGCATATTTTAAATGTATATATGTTTAGCTATTAAACATCTTTGGGTTTTTAAAAAGAAAAAGAAAAAAACATGTTATGACTTTTCTAGGGAAAACTGCCAATGACAGGAATGACCATCACAAAGCTAGAAGACAGTGAAAATCACAAAAATGCATTTGAAATAGCAGGTAATGTTCATGAGCATTTCTATTGATTTGTTTTTGTTTATCATAGAAACATAGGGTTGGAAGGGACCTCAGGAGGTCATCTAGTCCATCCACAGCGCTGAGGCAGGATTAAATACAACTCGATCATCCCACTTCATCTTACCTGTTCTTTAAAACCTCCAATGACGGGGTTTCCACAGCCTTCCTAGGTTTAAAATTAAAAAAAGAAAAGACTGCCCATCCCGGCTGTGCGTGCCCTTGACACTCAGTTTATTTTGTATAATTTTAACTCCACAGTTCTCTCCCGTGTACCCCAAGCAGCACATTTTATATTAAGCATAAGCTCTTCCCTATGCCCCTGTCCCCATCAACACAATTGCCTAGACCCTCACAAATCTCTTCTCCCCCTCTTCCCTTTAAAAGCAAGGAAGAAAAGACAAGCCTTGCAGCCTGTCTCTAACAGTCAGCAAATTCAGGCTACTACTTTGGACCAAGAAAGGAAAAAAATTCTAGAAGGTCTCTAATAGAGAACTTTCTACCAGAAGCGAACTCCCATCACCAAGGGGCCTCAGCTCAGGTTTCTCCACTGGTGGTTTCTCATGGGGAGAGAGGCAGTTGCTTAGGTATATTCCTGGCCATTTATTGTTTTATAGGTCAACACCAACAGCTTACAATTGCCCCAGAAACCAAAAGGATCCAGTGCAGGTTACTGAAGACAAGTTTTACGTGCTCCCAGAAAAATATACTGCATAGCAAGTGGGCTGCTCTGCTGAATTCTGCACCTGCTTCAGTTTCTGGGTAAATGTAAGATGTAGCCCCAAGTAGATTCTGTTGAAATAGTTTAATCTCAGGGGGATGAAGGTGTCACGAGGGTCACAAGGTCTACAGCCAAAAGAACGGTTACAACCTCCTGGCTATATGACGAGGGAGAAAAAGCCAAAGCTAGTTATTGCTGCTACCAATTGCTGCTTTCAGAGGCAGCTGAAAATCTAACCTCACATACCTGGTAGCAAACCAGAACAACCAAGGACCGCCCACCCACCCTCTCGCTCACTCTCTTCTCAGCTAGCAGCACTGACGTTGTCCTCATAATGCCCTCCAGTTGCTTCCCCCCAGGTGATCAACTCTCACCCCAGTTTTATTATCTAGATTAAGTGTCAGGCAGCCAGACTGGATCAGTTCCCCCAGTCTCCCTTAAACATTGAGTAGTGCAATCCACTGTTCTGGCCAGGTCAAATGAAATGGAGACTTTAAACTGTGTCATCCGCATGCTGAAGATTCAGCAATCCATGTCTCCTCACTAACTGTGTGCCTTAATCTTGTGTATAGCTGTAATTGTATAGAGTCTAGGGAGAAACTATAAGGTTAGATGATATATGCAGAGTTGTTGTAGCCATGTCGGTCCCAGGATATTAGAGAGTCAAGGTAGGTGAAGTAATATTTTTTATTAGATGCTGTTTTTTGATTGCTTGATTGTTTGTTTTTGGTGGAGGGGCCTCATCTGTGTTTCTCAATAGAGACCAAGATGACTTTAATTGCTAGATCAATTTCTTTGCATAAACTTTCCTAAATAAAGATTGCAAAATGGCCTGTGTCTATAAAGACAGACATCTGAAGAAAAATCTATCACAGTGAGGAAAGGGGTTGAAATATCATTCCTTCGGACAGAAATTATACTTTTAAGTCTTTGTTCAGCCCTTAGGTATTACAAGGATTCAGTGCGTGACAAAAACTGATTACTATTTTTGTGTTTCTAAAGAATAAATAAAGTTGTTTTTTAGACTTTCTAAATCTTGTGTTTTCTTCTAGGAAATATGATTGAGCGGATATTAGTATCATGTAACAACCAACAAGATTTGCATGAATGGGTGGATCATTTGCAGAAGCAAACCAAAGTTACAACTGTTGGGAATCCCACTATTAAACCTCATTCTGTGCCATCTCACACCGTAAGAAATACTTTAGTCATAGGGGCTGAAACAAACAAGCATTTGCTTGAGTTGTTAGGAGAAAGATTATCTGGATTATAAATCTCATACTACTATGTAAATCATTCTAATTTTTTTTTTCACCAGTAACAGGAACCAGATGTTTTAATTGACCCAATTTGTTGTTTACCCAATTTGCTTTATATATTTTCAAAATTAGAAGAAAGGTTTGGTCACTCATGCACAGATACAAAATATATTAATGTAATTTAACAGTTTGGCTTCAAGAGATAAAAAGAAAACCCCCAGGAAATTCGTGGTTAAGGCTGAGACTCCATCTCTAGCTTTTTGTTGTTATGCCTGAATATTGCATTTGATATTTTCCTTTAATTGTCCTTAGAATAATGGGTTATATTGCATCTCCATGGCAAAGCAGGTTAAGACTGGTGTGGAAACTTTTTTCATCACAACATTTTTTTCTGATTAAAAATGCTTCTTTTTCAAAATGTTGTTTTTGATGAAAGTGTTGATTTTGGCTAATGTTCCTGCAGGGCAAAGAAACTTCTAAATGAAAAAAAATGTTAGGGTATGTCTACACTACGAAATTAGGTTGATTTTATAGCAGTCGATCTTTAGAAAGCGATTTTATACAGTTGATTGTGTATGTCCCCACTAAGCGCATTAAGTCGGCGGAGTGCGTCCTCAATACCATCGCTAGTATCGACTCACGGAGCGGTGCACTGTGGGTAGCTATCCAGAGCGGTCACATTGGAGCACTCTGGGATAGCTCCCGGAGGCCAATAATGTTGAATTGCGTTTGCACTACCCCAAATTCGACCAAGCAAGGTCAATTTTAGCGCTACTCCCCTCGCCGGGGAAGAGTACAGAAGTCGATTTTAAGATCCCTTTAGGTCGACGGAACGGGGTTGGTTGTGTAGATGCATTGCTTATAAAATTGACCTAATGTGGCTAAATTTGACCTAACTTCGTAGTGTAGACCAGGGCTTAGTTTTGAAAAACCTTACTTTTGGGAAATTCTGAAGTATCATTTTGAATTATAATTTATTTTATAGCTTTTTTTCATTTGTATATTATTTTTACATCATTTCATAATATGTCAGTAAGAGCCATGCACAATTTACATTGCTGTTTTTGACGTGTCATAATATGACATTCTATTCTTATTTTAAATTTTATGTTAACTATTATATTTCATGTATTTTATTTGTGTCAGATTGTTTCATTACAACACAGAGGAGACACTTGGACCTAGAAAAGAAGATAAAATGTTTCAGTCTGCACTAAGTAGCAGCTGTCTACAATGATTTTAAAAATAAAATATAAAATAAGATATTTCAACTATTATATTATGCCATATTATGATGTCACTAGTAGTACTAGTGGACATGTTATGAAATAATGGAAAATTAATGAAAAATGGAGAACATGTTAACAAAATTTGTAACAAAATTCTGAAATGAAAATTTTATTAAACTGATTTGCAGGCAATTTGGAAAATATTTGTTCTGATTCAGTTCAAAAATTTCCAAATGTCATCACAAACCAGAACTTTTGAGTTTCAATCTGCTCTGCAAGTAACTTCCTGGCAATTCTAAATTTGAGTGAGTTAAGCTAAATTGTTCTTTTGCGCTCACTCTTTAAATGTGAAGCGTGAAAGGAGTGTGAGCAAGGATTTCATAGCTGTTGTGGTTCAATACATACTGTTTGTGTGGTAGACAATAATAGTTTCTTGAATGAAATTATGTTCTGTTGTGTCAATAATTATTATTCAGCTTTTAAAACTGTGCTAGTTGGAGCTGTAGTAAATAGAAATGTTAGGTAGCCAGTGTAAATGATTTTGTCTGTTTTTGAAAATTACTTTTTGATTCGGCAGCTTCCTTCTCATCCAGTAACACCATCCAGCAAACATTCAGACAGCAAACCAATACCACTGACTCCTGCATACCACACGCTTCCACATCTTTCACATCATGGGACTCCACATACCACTATAAACTGGGGACCTCTGGAACCTCCTAAAACTCCCAAACCTTGGAGCTTGAGCTGTTTACGACCTGCACCTCCACTACGGCCTTCAGCAGCTCTCTGTTATAAAGAGGTGAGGTATTGGAACCCAGAAATGTTACCATAAAAGTACAGGACTACACTAAGAGGTGTAACTCAGTTCTTTTCATATCATGATCTTATATAGTTCTGTATGTGTGTTTATATTGTGTATGTTTTCACTTCATCTAAGTTAACACTGAAACAGTGGTAATTGATTAGTGCCCACTTGTATTCATTATTATTATCATCATCATCATCTATTGGGGCAGATGGAGTGGAAATCCTCTGCATTCATGCATCCCTATCTGAGCCATGAAGATTTTCTCCTAGTTTTTTTTTTCCTACTTCCCATATACCTAGTTCTCTGTATCCTGCTCTACTTCTACCATCCCTCTGGTCCGATAGGGTGCGAGAAACACCTTTTGCAGTGAGACAATGCTATTTTAAAATTGACCAGTCAGTGTCATGAGTGAGCAAAGTGAGACATTCTCTCGGTAACCCCAGAGATCGGAGTGTTGCCACTGCTTGCTGGTGAATGGAGAAAGAGTCCAGAATCAGCAATCTAACTGGCATTTCCTACTTCATAGGAATCTCAAATAATTTTGAATATCTACAATTGTTATGACTAATTTCATTCCTGAATATTAAACTGTTGTTTACATGCACTTAGTAAACCTTTAAATTTAATCCTAGAAGTTATAGTATATGACTTTTTGTGCATCAACTTCAAATTACGGTACCATTTATGATGATGCATAATGATTCTTCGTTCTTTTTTATACCCCACCCCGCATCCTTTAATGTTGCAGATTTTAATCTCGGCTGTAAAAAAAAAATAAAAATACAAAATTATTTTTATTAAGCCACAAAAGGATGGCAGTGGTAGACAAACTTGTTCTTATCACTAAATTTTGCCCGTCTTTAAAATGAGGAATATTTAAAATGTTTGGTTTATGCAGAATTTGGTGGTGCGTGTAATTTGATGACAGAGGCCACTGTGTCTAGTAAATTAAGCCAGAAATTCTATTACTGACTTGCTGTGAGACCATGGGTAACTCACAGCCACTTTGTCTCTGTATTTACAAGCTGTAAAATGGGGGAAATAATGTTTAGTCACTTTGGTAAAGCATGCTGAGATCCTGTGATGGGGGTGCACTATAAAAGGGCAAGGTAATAGGCATATGGCAGAAAAGTATTATACTTTATTCAGAAGCAATATTAAACCTGTGTTGAAAAGCTTGTTTCATGCATTGTCATAGTTCTGATTTAAAGTTAAGAACAGTTCCCAAAGGAGTGTGCACAATTGTTCCTGCAAATATCTTGAGTGTGCATGCAGGAGATGAGTTTTTATGGGCAGAAATTTGAATTTTTTGCAGGCACACAAATTGTGCTCTCTGTTTAAAAAATGGGGTCAATCTTTTGACAAACACTTGTCACTCATGAAACACTTTAGCAAAAAAAACACCCCAAAAGGAATGTGGGGAGAGAGATGGCCTTTAATTTGAAGGTTAAACATTTTGGTTTAATTACTACATTAGCTTATTCAGCTGCAGTGCATGTCCATCTTTTAAATTAAATATAAGTGAACTTCTTTCATGCATTGGTATGTATAACATTTATTTAATTCTTAAATGTGGCAACATTTCACTCATCTTTACAGTGCTTAGTATATGACTGAATGTTTGAAACCTATCTTCATCCTCATTGGTCTTTGTCCTGCTCATTCATCTTTTCACTTTCTTGTTCTACACATGTATAGAGGCTGTCTTGTATTCTGAAGGTAAGGGGTAGATCAGTATGTATTTTGTATCCCTATACACTAGCATGACTCACTATAGAGTGGAAGTGTTGAATCTCTGTCACTGTATTCTTTTGCTGTAGTTCTCTCTTTTCAAAGCTATAACAAGCACTCTTCAAATTTTGATTTAAAGAAATAGATGTGTATAACTTACCAACCTTCCACTTCGGGCTTGTTTTATCTGCTTCTAAATAAGATGGGTCTACCTCTCAAAAGTTAAGAAAAATACTTTGTGTCCCACTTGCCATTGTTCCCTTTGCTCTAGCTCCCAGACAGCCTGCATACTTACAGAAGCATTGCTGTGTATTTCTGTTATTAGGACTAGAAGAATAACATGCAAACAGCCAATGGGGTTGGGGGGAATAAATGGATTCAAGTAAACCTGAAATATGCAAAAAATAATATTAGCCAGCAAAATTTTGATGTAGCTTTATAAGATTTTTATAATTAACTGCTACTTGAACACAAATTAAAATTTCAGCATTTGGAATCTTTTTTTTAAAAAAAGAAGCTTTACTTTTTCTTTTCTTTTCACCCAGGATCTCAGTAAAAGCCCTAAAACCATGAAAAAGCTGCTTCCCAAGCGTAAGCCTGAACGGAAGCCATCAGACGAAGAGTTTGCACTGAGAAAAAGTAAGTAATACTGAATAAATATCTGTGTATTCACAAGGTGCTAGTGTATATAAAAAGAAAGTTGCAGAGAAATGGATGGTATTTTATTTTTTTTTCCCAATGAAAACTGCAATTTTCAACTTTCTCTAGGTACCAATACTTCCAGTTTGCTGTTTATACTAATTGGCAACAAGCAAATAAATAAATAATAGGAATGGTTTGTACTGAAATTATCTCAATATATTGGAAAATCATTTCTTAACTCTCTGGTTAAATTTTTACTCTGTCAGTAACTTTATGAAGTGAAAGAAAGTACTGTAAATTTGAGTACAGTAAATTTGAGTACAGTAACTTTAGGTCTGTGAAGAGCAATTTAGAGTTTTAAAATAGTATCCTACCTTCCCAAGATATAATTAAGTATGTAAACTATTTAATTGATTGTTTTCAAAGTTCCCATTGAGTTGGAGATTTGAAAGCAGATACCTACAGGTCCTGGTACTGACACTGATGCCTTTCAGGGTAGGTCATTTTTTAGGTCTAACAACTGTACTGATATTTCCTTAGAAACAGGGTATTTTCTGTATGTCATTTATTTGTGACAGAGGGTAATGAAAAATCTGGACTTTCCTGTTCCATAGGCTATAAAACAAAGCTAGAGAAGTTTCCAAGGAACAAGATGGGTTTATAAATAAAGAATATCCTAAAGAACAAAAGCTTAAGCTAGTTTAGAGGGAGCATTGGCAGCATAATAGAAGTGTGGGGGAGTAGGAAGGATGAAAGAAAAGACAAGTGTTAATAACTGTGTTATCCGGGGGGGAAGTCTTTATTCTACTGTCTTAACTTCAGTCCAGTTCTGTCTGTTTAGTGTGTACTAATACATCCTGATTCACATGTGCGAATGGATAAGTAACGTTTGTGATAACAGGGGTCTGTGCGGTGCTTAAAATAATTAAGCCATTTAGATTGATCTAGTTCATGTACTCAAACCACATTTGCTTTCCTCAGTTTTTGTCTACTTCTGTATCCTTAAGTTGTGGGCTTCTTAGAAGAGAGACCTGTCTATCTTGAGTTTGTGGAACATGTGAAGCACATAGTGAATGCTGTCATAAAGAATCACCATACTTTGAGTTGAGAAGGAATTTTTCCCATGACACTGTGACCGGGTTCGGTCACAGAGATCCCCTTGGGACTGTCACCTGATGTGCTGAAATTACCTCTGAGCCCGTTTTCCCTGCCAGCTTGGGACTTCCAGAACCCTGTCTTGTTGAGCCAGACAGACTAGCCTGCTGCAACACAGACCCAGGGTCTGTTCCATGCCTCCAAAGATGCAGACTTAACTGAAAACAGCTCAGCAGGTTACTTATCTCCAGCACTCAGACACCCAGCTCCCAATGGGATCCAAACCCCAAATAAATCCGTTTTACTCTGTATAAAGCTTATACAGGGTAAATTCATAAATTGTCCGCCCTCTATAACACTGATAGAGAGATATGCACAGCTGTTTGCTCCCCCAGGTATTACTCACTTAACCTGGGTTCATTAATAAACAAAAGTGATTTTATTAAGTATAACAAGTATGATTTAAGTGGTTTCAAGTAATAACAGACAGAACAAAGTAAGTCACGAAGCAAAATAAAGCAAAATCACGCGAGTCTAAGCCTAATACATTAAAAAGCTATCTTACCCTCAGAGATGTTCCAATAAGCTTCTTTCACAGACTAGGCTCCTTCCTAGTCTGGGCCCAGTCTTTTCCCCAGTACAGTCCTTGTTAGTTCCAGCAGACATCCTAGGTGGAAAGCAGGGGCTTTCTCATGACTGACCACCTCTTTGTCCTGCTTCACCCCCTTTTATAGCTTTGGCAAAAGGCGGGAATTTTTTGTCTCTCTGGGTCCCCACCCCTCCTTCTAAATGAAAAAGTGCCAGATTTAAGATGGATTCCAGTATCAGGTGACATGATCACATCTCCTGTGAGACCCCAGCCTCCATTCTTCCTGGGCTGGCCCACACGTACACAGGAAGGTTTGCAAATAAACAGAGCCATTTACAGTTCATTGATTCTGAAGCACTCTTAATGGCTTCCACTTAATATGTTTACATCAGTAATACAAGTTTATATCTTGTTCTCCTAACTTCAGACATAGAAATAATACATTCAAACAAATAGGATGAACAAACTCAGTAGATTATAAGCTTTGTAATGATACCTTACAAGAAACCTTTTGCATAAAGCATATTCCAGTTACATCATATTCACATTCATAAGCATATTTTCATAAAGGATATGGAGTGCAACATCACAGACACCACTTGCTGAACTACAGTGGGAGCTTTCTCTTCCCCTAGGATGTGCTGTGGATTTCCTATGGCAGGAATTTAGGTTAGTGAAGGGAATGATATGTTGTTTACACGTGTTGATGGAAACTTTAGTTGAGTAGTATGTGGATAGCTGACTTGTTTTACTTGCAAGTTTACTTGCATGACACAGTCGGGCTATAAAGCTTGGGCTGTTTGTTTTTAATGTGACAGCTGCATAAGCAAGCATCCCTCTCACTAGAACCTTGCATATGGATGGAATGAAAGACAGTGGAGAAGACATTAGTCCTCCTCAAGAAAGGACCTTGTTACCAAGCACAGATACAGGGCTTCCCCTGAAGAAACTTGTTCCTTCCTTTTTTATATATATACATATAGTTGGAGAGTTTCAGGCTTGAGCTTTTCCAATAAAAGTTGTGGCTTTGGCCTTTTAAACCAATTCCAGTGTGTTGTCTTCTACATCATACCAAGACATCTTGTCAATGTCCTTAGTACAGATTGGCCCAATAAAATATTTCAAAAGTTAGTTTTGTTGTTGCATTCTGTGGTGGTTGTAACTGGATACAGCATATACACGGCCCTTTAAGGAATCCACATTGTGTGAGTTTGTTTGAAGTAGTTTTAGTATAATTTTATTAAGCAAGTTAAAAGAAACTTGTTGGGAGTCTAGGAAACTAAATACTCTGGCCAACACTTCAAAATTTTAATGGGAGCTGTGAGAATGCCTTTGCAACTCTGAATATCCAAGCCATTATTTGTTTAGGTGCTTAAATACGGCATTTGATGCTAAACAGTAATTAACCAAATTTGAAAATATTGGCCTATATGGTTTTGAATATAATTTTTGATTTATGGCAAAAAAAATTTTTGAAAATTTACAAAGCCTGAAACAGATTATAATATACAGTGGTCATCATTTGACTACAATATTTTCTTCTTTAAAAGCGATTCTTTTCCTCCTGTCTTTCCACTTTAAGAACATAAGAACAGCCATAGTGGGTCAGACCAATGGGTCCATCTAGCCCAGTGTCCGATCTTCTGACAGTGGCCAGTGCTGGATGCTTCAGAGAGAACAAACAGAACAGGGCATTTATCGAGTGATCCATCCACTGTCATCCAGTCCCAGCTTCTGGGAGTCAGAGGTTTAGAGACCCATCAGTCTTGGCTAATAGCCATTGATGGACCTGTCCTCCATGAACTTAACCAGTTCTTTTTTTGAACCCTGTTACAGATTTGGCCTTGGCAATGAGTTCCACAGGTTTACTGGGTATTGTGTGAAGAAGTACTTCCTTTTGTTCGTTTTAAACCTTCTGTCTGTTAATTTCATTGGGTGATCCCTGCCTCTTATGTGAGGTGAAGGGGTAAATAACACTTCCCTATTCACTTTCTCCACACCATTCATGATTTTATGGACCTCTATCATTGCTCCCCTTCGTTATTTCTTTTCTAAACTAAACAGTCAGTCTTTTTAATCTTTCCTCATATGAAAGCTGCTAATTATTTTTGTTGTCCTTCTCTGTACCTTTTCCAGTTCTAATATATCTTTTTTGAGATGGACCAGAACTGTACATCAGGGTGTGGGTGTACTATAGATTTATATAATGGCATTATGATAGTTTCTGTCTTATTATCTACCCCTTTCCTAATGCTTCCCTTTTTGACTGCTGCTGCACACTGAGCTGGCATTTTCAGAGTTTACATAACGACACCAAGATCTCTTTCTTGAGTGGCAACAGCTAATATAGACCACATCATTTTGTCTGTTTAGTTGGGATTATTTTTTCCAGTGTGCATTACTTTGCATTTATCAACATTAAATTTCATCTGCCATTTTCTTGCTCTGTCACTCAGTTTTGTGAGATCCCTTTGTAACTCTCTGCCATGAGCTTTGGACTTAACTATCTCGAGTAATTTTGTATCATCTGCAAATTTTGCCACCTCACTGGTCACTCACTTTTCCAGATCATTTATGAATATGTTGAACAGCACAGGTCAGAGTACAAATCCTTATTTAACTCTTTCCATTGAGAAAACTGAGCATTTATTAGTACCCTTGTTTCCTATCTTTTTAACCAGTTACTGATCCATGAGAGGACCTCTTATCCCAGGACTGGTTACTTTGCTTAAGAGCCTTTGGAGTCAAAGGCTTTCTGAAAGTCCAGAAACTGGATCACCCTTGTCCACAGGCTTGTTGACCCCCTCAAACAATTCTAATAGATTGGTGAGGCATGATTTCCCTTTACAAAAGCCGTGTTGACTCTTCCCTAACAAATCATGTTAATCTGTATGTCTGATGATTCTGTTCTTTACTACCAATTTGCCTGATACTGAAGTTAGTCTTATCGGCCTGTAATGTAATGTCTGGAGCCTTTTTTAAAATCGGCGTTACATTAGCTACTCTGTAGTCATCTGGAACGGAGGCTGATTTAAGCAATAGGTTACAAACCACAGTTAGCAGTTCTTTAGTTTCATACTTGAGTTCCTTCATATCTCTTGGGTGAATCCCATCTGGTACTGGGACTTATTACTGTTCAGTTTATCAATTCATTCCAAAATCTGCTCTATTGACACCGCAGTCTGGGACAGTTCTTCAGATTTGTTGCCTAAAAAGAATGATTTGGGCATAGGAATCTCCCTCACATCCTCTTCAGTGAAGACCGATGCAAAGAATTAATTTAGCTTCTTCGCAATGGCCTTATCTTCCTTGAGTGCTCCTTTAGCATCTTGATAATCAAGTGGCCCCACTGATTGTGGCTTCCTGCTTCTGAAGTACTTAAAAAAAAATTTACTGTTACTTTTTTTGCTTTTTGCTAGTTGCTCTTCAAATTCATTTTTCACCTTCCTAATTAGACTTTTATATTTACATGCCAGAGTTTATGCTTCTTTCTATTTTCCTCAGTAGGATTTGACTTCCAGATTTTAAAGGATACCTTTTTGTCTCTAACTACCTCTTTCGCTCTGCTGTTTAATAATGGTGGCATTTTTGGTCCTCTTGCTGTTATTATTATTATTTGGCATATACATAGAGTTTGAGCCTCTATTATGATGTTTATAAATAGTTTCCATGCAGCTTCCTTTCACTTTTGTGACTGTTCCTTTTAATTTCTGTTTAACTAGACTCTTCATTTTTGTGTAGTTTTCTCTTTGAAGTTAAATCCTACTGTGGTGGATTTCTTTGGTATTTTCACCCCTACAAGGATGTTAAATTTAATTACATTATGGTCACTATTACCGAGCGGTTCAGCTATATTCACCTCTTGGACCAGATCCTGTGCTCCAGTTAGGACTAAATCAAGAATTGCCTCTCCTCTTGTGGGTTCCAGGACTCGCTGCTGCAAGAAGCAGTCATTTATGGTGTCTATACATTTTCTCTCTACATCCCGTCATGAGGTGACATTTACCCAGTCACTATGGGAATAGTTAAATCCCCCATTATTATTGGGTTTTCTGGTTTTGTAGTCTCTCTAATGGCCCTGACATTATACAGTCACCGTTACCATCTAGGTCAGGTGTTTGGTAGTATATTCCTACTGTTTATACTCTTATTATTCAAGCATGGAATGTCTATACATAGAGATTCAGTGGTAAAGTTTGATTCATTTAAGATTTTTATTATATTTGACTCTATTTTTTCTTTCACATAGAGTGCCAGTCTTCCCCCCAACCCCCCCCAGCGTGACCCACTCAGTTAATTCCTATATATTTTGTACCCTGATCTTACCAGTTCCCATTAATTGTCATTCCACCAAGTTTCTGTGATGACTATTATATCAGTAGTCTCATTCAATACTAGACACTCAATTTCACCCCAGTATTTAGACTTTCTGTTTGATATTGTTAAAACAAGATTTGCTTTATCCCCTCCGCATCTTCACGAGACTTTCATTCTGGACTGATCAAGAGGCATTCCTTTTTATTTACATCTACTGTCCTCTCAAAATCTTCAAAGCAAAAGAGAGTAATGGTTCCCCATAGTACAAAATAAGTTGGTGCTGTTTTAGTTCTCTCAGTCAGATCACAGAAGAGAACTTTTTGGGAAATCTTTTTTAATCAGATTCTGCTGAATAATAGATAAGTGCAATAGAAACTCTTTCTTTAACGTGACATTTTTGTTCTGTTATATCAACACATGGCAATGACATTTTTATCCAAGCGAATTGTATATCTTTACTGATATTTTTATTTTAAATCCATTTTAAAGGACGTATACAACATAATTACGTCAGACCATTTTTCTTGTTACTCTTTAAGTTTACAAAGCACACTTGCTTTAAGTATTTATCTTAAAGATTGTCGAGCTTAATACTGCTTCCCAGTAGTAAAATATTAATTACTAGTACTAACTGTTTGATACAGTGGGCTAGTTAGAGATGCAGAAGCCACATAATTTAAAAACAATTGTAACATCCTTTTCATTACTATGCCTTTTAAGTGAGTGATATGATGGTTACAGATGGGCTGATGGGGGTGGGAAATGGACCTGTGATCTTAAAATGCCTTTGTATTTCGCTTTTATGCCATTTAAAAGCAGTTATATCACAAACTTGATTATGTGAGGAGAATGTGAGAAATAAAGAATTAAAATATGGAAGAAAGGATAGAATAGAACTGAAAAACAAACAAGTCGCTACTAATCTGACCATCTTTTAATTTCAAGAACTGCTGAAACATAAATGTTTTAATCTGTCACAGCTGCTATAATTAGGAATAGAAATGAAGCAACGTTGAGAAACAAGGCTGAATTTGATGTGTTCTAACCAATGGAGATCAGTTCAGTAGTAAAGAAACTGCTGCAATGCAGTCCCAGTACAACAGATCCCATCCGATATTTGTGTGGAACTTCAGTAGTCACCAGCATGCAGTTGCCGCTTCATTCCACTTCTCCAAGATACCAAGCAAACACCTGCAGCCTCAGAGATGATCAAAGCACATGCACTAACAGGAGCTATTGTTTAGCTTCAAAGAAAGATGAAATAGAACTTACTTGTATAATTGAAAGATAATCTTTTTAAAATTACAGTTGTCAGCACTTTTGATGTAAGGGATGGCTTGCCTGCTGAAAGGGAAACTTGATGACTTTGTTTGCAGTGACTTTTACTTACTTGAATAACTTCACTGATGCTGCCAGATACTCATCATTCTTTATCCAGTGTTTCAGTAATTAGTAGTCTTTGTCCTTCTGTGTTAATTGCACTTTGAACAAACAAATCAGATACCGGAGATATACCAACCAAATACTTCCATGAACCTGGGTATAATGTAAGAAAGTTAATGCCTACATAATTACTAGTTCTCCATCTCTACTGTACAAAACAGTACAATGGTGTTACACCCTGCCTAGAGGAATTGCTTTGCTGACAGATTTTTTCCATTTATTAAAAAAAGGAAATAGTTCTGGAATAGATGACAAATGTTTGGACATCTTAAACGTTATTGGGAAACTATCATGTTGCTATGAGCTCTTATTAGTGTTGTTTGCAAACAGTCATCACTGGTGGATATTCTGTAGAGTACTGTTTGGTTGTGATCATAAATAATTGAAAATAAAAAATGGGAATTTCTGGATGTCTTGCCTGCTAGGAGAAGATTGCTGACTTTGAAAGACCTTCATATACTCTCAGTGAAAATCTTCAAGGCCAATGGTATATAAAGCTTTGTGGGGATGGGAAAAAATGGATGGAAATTTAAAAACAAACCAACCAACCTTGGTGAAATTCTGGCTCCATTGAAGTCAAGACTAAAAACTCCCATTTACTTCAAACGAGGTCAGGATTTCACACCCTGTTCTTAGCTGAAGCAACTTTGATAAAAGGATCTAGTTGAAGCCCAGGAAGAACAGATTTAGCTTCACATGGATTTTCTTTTAATTAACTCCAAAGCAGATATTCTTAGAACTTTGTGTCTGGAATGTTTTCTCTGCTCTAAGCTCTGCTAAGAAACCTAACAAGCTTCACTTAACACAATCTGAAAATAGCTGTCAGATGCTGCCAAATTTCACGAAAGTACTCATACGGTAAGTGGCATTTTTCCTGATGGACTCAAGGCTGAAATTGTACAACAGTATATGTTATAATATTATGCTGAGTTTAATTTTCAGAATGCTAGACTTCCTTTCATAGTATTGCTATGGAAAAAATGTATGTTTGTTTCACTTGTGAACCTTAATAAAGACTTAGTTATTAAACTACATGATGCTCTGATTCATTTACTAGAAGATAATATTCCATTCCTTGTGTTTCTCTAATTAAACTGTGATATGAGTTAAGGTGCAACTAATAACTGTTTGGGTATACTTTTTGTGTCTGATTGCTGTTTGCACAATATCATAGAGGGAAGACATGCTTCTTCGAAACACTTGTATTCCACATAGCTCTCTTTGAAAAGAAACAGAAAGGGGTAGTTTTAAAATATTCAGAAACCTTCTTTAGGTTTGGCTTAATTTCCCAGTTTTGAGGTGTTTTTCAATACATTTTATAACAACATTTAAGTAGATATTTGGTTTTTTTTTAAACCCTTTTCACTCATTGAAACTCACTCCAGAATATAAATTAAGGGATCAGCTACAATTGGTGGGGGTAATAAATAGAATCACTTTGCTGAACCTTAGTTGAATTATCTGGTACTTGTCTCTAGGCTTACAACGACTTTACAATTACATGACTGGCTTAATAACTAGAGCCATGGTAAAGATTTATTTTTCTGTTGACTTCAGGTACAGCTGCATTGGAAGAAGATGCTCAGATTCTTAAGGTCATTGAAGCGTACTGCACAAGTGCCAAAACGCGCCAAACACTAAATTCAAGTAAGTTAGAAAAGGCTGAATTAATTAACCAAAATGCTATTTAGATACTTCATAAAAACAGCGGTGGGTCCCAACACTACAAATAATGGGATGTGTCCTAAGAAAATCAGCCTTTGGAGTGGGTCTCGGTGTGGGGTGCTTGGGCGCTCTACTTAGAGCATCAGAAGCCCTGCCTGAGGTCCAATTTTGGTGAATATAATCCATATTACTAAATTTGCCATGGTATGAAACCTGTATCAAGCATGCACCAAGGAATGGGAAGTGTCTGGATTTAATGACACTTGCAATACACTTTCTTGAGAGAAAATGGTAAGTGTAGAGGTAAATGGAAGAGCAATATTCATTTTAGGTTTGGGGACTATATCTGCTTTATGCCTGTGAGAGTTCTGTTCAACAAGATATATGTTTTGCTCAAGGGCTTCTGGGAAACCTTCACTCCTGTTGTGGAAGGGTAAATGGGGCATATAAAGTTTTCCTTGCCACTAGCTGTTTAATATTTACTATTACAAATTTTAATCCTCTCTTATAATAATTTCAGGGAGCAACTGTTAATTTTCTTAGAACTCTGTGGTGGGTAAGGTTGCCATTCTCAGTTTTTCAAATTTACATTCAGCTGATTGGTACTTACAATGCACATCCTCAATCTAAAACAAGGCTGCAGTTGTGGAGGTTCTTTGTGTTGTAAGTAAAACACTCCACATAGCAGGGGAATCCACCAGCATGCGTTAACGTTTATGTAAGGGAGGAGAGCATGCTGTTCAGTTTGCTCCAATTTGCACAGTTTTGCCATTGAATATAAACCTTGTTTAGGAATTATATCTCTGGTATGCTGTAAAATGATCCTGAGATAGTGATTTTATTGTTGTCAGCAATTATTAGTGTGGACATTGTAAATAATTCATTGTCCATTTAAATTGTTTAATTTCCGAGTATTTGTCAGTGTTTATTACCAAAACAGTTTTTTGTGCATACTTTATTTCCAAGCAAAAACATTTTAGACTGGCAATTGGAAAGTCACAATATAAGACTTGAAATTTAGTGCACAAATTCTTTAACACATGTGCAGTTGCCTGCCTTCTCATCACCTTGAAAAATCCTACTTTGCATGCAAATATACTTAATATTGGAATTTGGCTTTTTGTATGAAGGAAGAATTTATTGCAAGGTTATTTTATGTATGTTTTTAATTTTCATTTGTTTCAAGCTAAAATGTGTATGAAAAGGGACTCTTCAGGTCTGTCTTTGTGATCCATTTTATCAAGTTCTAAGTCTTCAAGGTGATAAAATTGAAGTAATTTATTAGCTCATCCCTGTTTTGGACTGGTTTCGGTTTCCACAGATTTGATTTTAGCCCTATGATCATTCTGTTTTATTGTGGCTTACCTGGTAAAAATGAAAGAAACAAGTTTACTGTTTAAAATTCTAAAGATAAATTATGGAACAAAATAAGGCTAAATTAAATTATTGCTATTTTAAATGTCACAACTGTGCTTAGTTGGTGCTGATCATTTTTCAAAGATAATCTGACAAGAAATGGTTTGTGAAACATTTAATTTTTAATTATGCAGTTGTGTGTGTACACAGAAACACATACAACTGATGCGAAGTATATTTTTGCTTTTTTTCCCCCCTATTTTTCCCTTCCTATGTATATTTAAGAAATATACATAGTGCAGTAGATATCATTACATACATCAAAAATCAACAGCTTTTATTTGCATTTAACCGCACTAAGAAACAACTGAAGTATCAGTTACATGCACGACCTCTTCTCTTGTAAAGGATGGGTATTGGCATAAAAATTTTAGGTTTTCTACCATTCCATGTTTAGCTTTCCATCAGAGGTGGAGAAACTCCATTTGGTGTTGGGATTGCTTCTGTAACAGTAACGGTGCATTTCAAAAATTACCAGACACTTTATTAAAATTTTCACATTCTTTTTGTACCCCTTTCTTACCTCTGTGTTCACATTCTGCCTGTCCCTCACAGCGCTGATTTGGCAATTCTGCTAGTAGCACCTTCTGTCTGGCATCCAGGAGGTGCTGCTTTTGGAAGTGCAAATTCAGCACGGCTAGGGCACCAGTGGATTGGAAGGCAGTGACATCAGAGGTAGGACAGCAGCTTTTTGTTACTACTTGGGGAAAAAGAAGTTTTGTTTTTTTAAATCTGGAGAGATTATGGGGCAATAGAAATGAAGAGAAGAGAATGAAGGGTGGGGCTTTCCCTTCTTATAAATCTGGTCTTTTGCTGTGCATTCCTTCTTGCTCTCAGAAAAATAGGTTAGTTCTCTAGATAAGGGTTTAACATCATTAGTAACACCTGTGTAGTAGCTCACAATAGGGCCACCTACAGTTTCAGTTTCCAAATATTTCCAGGCATTTATCTTTCATAAGCAAAAACCCAGCTTCAAAATAGAAATAGAAGAGAGAAAACATTTTTATACCCCCTTGTTCACCCTAAACATTTTACAGTGATTATATCGAGAAGGTAAGTTTAGACACGGTCATGAAAATGACTACTGTGAATAGCTAGTCTTGGCAGGGAGGTAACTGGAAATAGTACAGTAAGTCTAAAATATTTTAAAGTATTTTGGAGCTGATTTGAGATAACTACTGTGGCTTGCAATGTTTGATTAGCCCTATCAACTTTGCATTTTGTAAAAAGATTTCCAGTTGATTTGTTATAGCTAAGTTGTAGCTGTGGGTTAATATAGTGCTCCTCCCTTTCAAATTTCTCTGTCAACTAGAGTTGACCGCCCTGTTCATAATAATAATCAAAGAATCTCAGGGGTACTCAGGTTAGGACATATATTTTCAATAAAACTGCTCAAAATTTAAAACAAATTCAAAAATTAGATTGTGACAGTTCAAAAGTTATTACATGCCAAGTGTAATTTTTACATCAAACCCAACCAAAAATAAGAATAATAAAGCTTTGCTGCCTTTTTAACAATATTTTCTCTTTTCCTTCTCTTCCCATCACCTTTTGCTTTTGTTTTCATGTGTTTTGGTTGTGGCTATTCCTTACGTTCCCCTCCTCATCCCACCTCTGCCTATCCACATCCACCATTTCATTTCACCCGTACATCCTTAGCATGGCAAGGCACTGACCTGATGCATAATCACGTCTTGGCTGATGATGACCAATCAAGTCTAGACTCCTTGGGTCGTCGCAGTAGCCTTTCTCGTTTGGAGCCTTCAGACCTCTCAGAAGACTCTGACTATGACAGTATATGGACAGCCCATAGTTACAGAATGGGGTCTACATCTCGTAAGAGCTGTTGCTCATATATCTCTCACCAGAACTAATGCACTTCTGAGCTTTTCTTAACAAATGCTTGTTGTATCACAGCCTGCTTTTCTTAGATGTTTTCTTGCTGTTCCTTGTCTCTTCAATGTGATATTTTAACAACTTTTGAGAGCGTTTCTGATATTTCAATTGTACCTCGTGGGAGGCTCTATTGCCAATTTAATACACATACAATTAAGTCATTCTAAATCGAGAGTGTATATCCTGCTAAGGATATTATACCTTTAGGGTTTTTTTAAAAGTGACAGCCATTGATTTGTAGCTCTGAATAGTCTGTTTTTTGACTTGGTCAGTGTAGCAACAATTCCTTTTTTTTCCCCCCCCGATACAGCACGTTTTTGTATTTTGTACTGAAACCATACTGGTTTGTGAGCTAAGTGCCAGCAATATGGAACTACTTTAGCCTTATAGTGGTCTAATTTTCTATGTATTATAAACACAAGGTATAAAGCAGGGAGAACAAGAGAAAATAATTTTTAAAATATGCAGTACAAGAACTGTAAAATTATTCAGATACTCCTTTATCTGGGCAATCTGTATGGCAGAGTGTTTGATAATCTGTGAAAATGTTTATATTGCTGTCTTTTTTTTTCATTGCTTAGACATGGATGAAGAATCATACATTTTTCTCAAGTTAAGCAGTTGTCTTAAAGACCTGGAAGTCTGTGTTGTTAAATGCAGTGTATACTTCACGCTACCAGTAGTCATACTGTCACTTTACTGCAGGTAGTAGTGTGGAAGGTTCCAGGTTTTAGATGCTGATCTGCCTAGTAAAATGCACAACTATCAATAAAGCATCGGTCCTTCTCTATGAAAACCACAAAATCCAATCTGAAAAAAACCATTCAGAAAGGTTCCCATTATAAAGCTTGAGTGTTCAGCATCTGAAGCTGTTGGTATAACTGTGGTCAAAATGGGTTGTAGGAAGTCCTTAAAAGTAGAATGCCTGGCTTTGGTTTTCACAGTTTGGATACATCTGAGACATGTATTTATTGTGTTTTGTAATTGCTCTCATAAGCACATTGGTTTTCAGCAACCAGCTCTTCATTCAGAGTAACTTTAGCTTTGCACAGAACTGAATTTGACACATTATATATTCAGTTCCGAATGTGATACAATATATATTCTGCACCTGGGACGTTGGTGGGGGAAAGTTGTGTTCTGTATTGTGGATAACATAATTGGAATTGAAATGAAACCTTTCTGTATTCTAAATCCTTATTAACATTAAGAAAACAGCCGCATCCTAAAAGGGAGATAACATTTTTTTGCTTTCCTTAAGATTCCAGGATGCTGTATTTTTTATTCAAACATGTACAGTGCTCAGTGTTCTGATATCACTATATGAACAAATTAAGATAGGTGCAATTGTTGCTGCCTGGGAATTTGATCACACTGTTTACAAGTCCTGAGGCAATAGTAAACTCCTGCAGGTGATTTAAGCAGGAAACCAATGGTTACACGTGAACAATCCCACAAGGATGTCAAAATGGACAAGCTGTGTTAGAAGCAGTTCATATCCAAAACTTCACTATCTGTTTTAAGTGTTTGATAACCTACTTGTTACTCTAGATAATGAAAATTGAGATGCTTATCAGAAAGAAATTTCAGGGGTTTATTATTGTACTAGTCATTTTATTGACCCTTTGTGGCGACAAGGTACTTGTATGCACTGTATCTAATTTTAACTAGGAAAAATTCCTGAGGGAACAAATATATGGTGTATGTACTCCATGCTATATCAGACAATACCTCTGTAAACCACTTAGCTTTCATTTTTATTTTAAAAGTCACATAGAGGATTCACTTCCTATTTATAATGCTGAAAGCATGGATCATTTTTTTCCCCTGATTTTCTTTTTTTTAAGCAGTAGTGTTCTGGTGGAATAATATTGATGTTTTCTGCACTGGTTAAATGCCTGTTCATTTACATTAATACTACTATGTTACATATATTATGTACTGTAAATATTATGAGTTTTTGAAATAGTTGCTGCACTTAAACTTTCCTTTATCACACAAAATAATGCTTTTGTTATCCAGATCTGAAGATTTTATTGACTTTCTATGCACCAAAGCTTTGACAGTTTGCCACCATTAATTACTGTAGCAGTTAAATCATTAATTGTCATCAGAATGATGTTATTTTATGATGATGATCTTCAGTGCCAACATCACTGCAGAATTAAAAATCATTGTCTGCGTTTTCCATGTTACAGATCACTAGCTATTGTCAACTAATCAGAAGTATTAATGCAAGAAGTTTAAAAAATACCAATGTGAAAATGATGGTATTCAGTCCAAAGGTTCAGTGTTTCTATTTTTGTGGAACTTTAGTCATGCTAATAATAGTACCTTATGTTTATGCAATTCTGTAAAATATATGTGTACAGTTAGTATTATACTGAAAGAATGCAGAATCTGAATTAGAAGGTAGGTTTAAGCCACTGTCAGCTCCTTTTCATGTGGCTTAAATGGTGTTTCCATTAAATGAGTATTTAACAAAAATTGACACCAAGCTATATTAATTGTGTTTTTTTGCATAATCTTGCCAAAACACAGTAATGTGTATATAGTGACGTAAAACATTGACAGATCTATATATTGTGCATTTCATTTGTGAATGGGAAAAGCCATCTTTAGTAGATGACTGACTTTTGAAAATACAAACTGGATGTATATCTAAATGTTGCATTGTATTGTACAGTATGCCTATTATTGTTTGTGGTTGCATATAGCAATTAAGTGTTTTGTTTTATAAAAAAAAAAAAAAGGACATCTGTTATGTACAGTTGAAATAAATTTTGCATTTGCTAGCCTGTGACTAATATTTAATCATTATACAGGGAAAGAACGGCATAACTCACAATTTCACATTTATTGTTTGGCTTTTCTGAAAGTAGCATATTAAAATGAAAGCCAAATGCTAAAATAAGAGAACCAACCTGCTTTAGTGAAGGTGTTCATGTATGATTTGTGTGTGATGTAATCTAGACAGTCTAATGTAATCCATCATAGTACAAGTTATTCTGTGTCCTGCTGATTTTTCCTTCTTCTTTTAAAACTTTCCATCTCTAGAGATATTGTCATCTACAGAACATGTTTCCCATTTCCATTTATGGGGAAGTAGTGTTTCCCCCCTTAATATGAGAAAACTTAAATTGAAAACAGGCTAAGCAGTTGCTCAGGAGAAAATTGGATCAGTTTAAGAAAGATTGAATAAAATATGTAGAGGGCCTGGTACATAAGTACAAATTAGTGCATATATCTGTGGTCTTAAAGTTTTGCTAATAATGTAGCAATTCTTTTCTAGCCCTACAGCCATCTAAATGAATGGTGAGCATAATCTTTTCTGATGAACATCTGTATCAATTAGGGAAATGTGGGAAATTCTGTATCTAAAGTAAGTACTCTTTGTATATGCTTTGAAATTTTTTCTTAGGGCTCTTCATACTGTCATTATTCCAAAAGTAGAAAGCCCCTTATTTAGTATTACTCCATTCATATATACCAGCTGTGTGTCCTGTTATTTTTTCCAAAGATTTACTTGTGTCTATAAACTCTTTAAAATTGGTTCTACTCCAAAAAATGACTGAATTTGACATATTGGCATACAAATAAATTGATGGGTTTTTAGTTCCCAGCCCTACAAACTCAACCTGTGATCGGAAAGTCATGCTAGGTTCTTTCCTACTGATGCATAACCACCAGCAACAAAGTTTCTTCATGTCAGATTCTGTCTTTAGCTAATAACTACACCTGTCCAGCCCCTTTGTGCTTAAGCTTATGGCAACCTAGTAGTTCTCAATGGTATTTGATACGTTAGACTTAGGGGAAAATTTAGCTCTGCAGTTGGAACCTGGTTAACAATTCAGTTGATGCACAAGAAAAGCACACTCTTTTTTAGATTTGTTAGGGCTTACAGATTCTTCACAGTAGAACACTCTAAAGTTTGTTCAATGGGCAACTGGGTACCTGATTTGACAGCAATATCCATCTGTGTTAATGATTAGAATGTGAATAATGCAATGAAAAGTTGAACATTTAAAGTGTGAACTGGTCTAATTTGCACGTGAATATACCACAAGTGTACATGCAAATGGCCAGTTAGATATCTAACTAGTAGGGCTGTCAAGCGATTAAAAAAATGAATTGCGATTAATCGCAGTTTTAATCACACTGCTAAACAATAATATTTAAATATTTGGATGTTTTCTACATTTTCAAATATATCGATTTCAATTACAACACAATACCAAGTTACAGCTCACTTTATATTATTTTTTATTACAAATATTCGCACTGTGAAAAGATGAGAGTATTTCAATTCACCTCATACAAGTACTGTAGTGCAAGCTCTTTATCGTGAAAGTGTAACTTACAAATGTAGATTTTTTTTTTAACATAACTGCACTCAAAAATAAAACAATGTAAAACTTTAGAGCAATGTTTCTCAAACTTTTTATGCTGGTGACCCCAGTTGGACTTAAAAAAAATCATGACCCAACTCACTAGAAAAAAAATTGTGATCCTGTACATTCAGCCCTTTGAGGCACAAGCCTTCGGCCCCCCTCGGGGTGCGGGCCTTTGGCCCCGCTGACTCTGAAGTCCAATTAACGGATTAAAAAAAATTACGCCTTAATCATGCTATGAATTAATCCTTAATTGACAGGCCTAATGCAAAGTGAAAGGTCATGGGGACTTATCAGTTGGAAGTGACGGAGGAGTGTTTCAGTTGATGACTATGAGCTGACAATGTGATGCAAGCTGTGAAAAAGGCTAATTCAGTCCTAGCATGCATCAGGCGAAGTATTTCCAATAGAACCAGGGAAGTGTTATTACCATTGTACCAGGCTCTGGTGAGACCTCATCTGGAATATTGGGTGTAATTCTGGTCTCCCATGTTTAACAAAGATGACTTCAAAGTGGAACAGGTTCAGAGAAGAGATGCTAGGATGATCAGAGGAATGGAGAAACTACCTTACAAGAGGAGACTTAAGGACTTTGGCTGGGTTAGCCTAACCAAATGAAGGCTGAGGGGCGATATGATTACTCTGTATAAATACATCAGAGAGATAAACATCAGGGAGAGAGATGTGCTATTTAAGTTAAGGGCCAGTGGTTGTACAAGAACAAATGGATATAAACTAGCCATCAACAAGTTTATGCTTGAAGTTAGATGAAAGTATCTAACCGTCAGAGAAGTGAAGTTCTGGAACAGCCCTCCAAGGGGAGTAGTGGGGGCAAAAAAACTTACTTATTTCAAGACTGAGCTTGATAAGAAGGGCTATCAAGAGATTTAAAAAAATTAGTTTAAATTAATTACAGTTTTGATTGCACGGGATAAAAAGATGGTTATATGTAGCTATTGCAGGGCTAAGTTCCAATACCATCGAAGTATTTCAAGTCTGCAGTACCACCTACACACTAAACATGCTTTCGCCTCCAGATCTTGTGCTACAGATAACATAGCAACAGCAAATGAATCCCATCAGCCATAACAGAGTACACTTACAGAGTTTGTTTGATCCAGGGGCTTGTAGCGATCCTGAAAGTAGAACAGCTTAACCAATGCAATTGCAAAGTGGATAGCTATGAACTGCAGACCACTCAACATTGTAAACAACAGAGAGCTGAGAGATGTTATTCAAATTGAATCTTCCAATCAGTCATACACCTTGCCCTCCCAAGGAGCCATTCCATCATGAATATGTGACCTGTATTACAACGAGAAGACCACAAAGTTGGAGCTTCTGAAAAATGCCCTACCTGTTGCTTTGACTGGTGATCACTGGACATTCTTGAGCAATCACAGCTATCTTGGAGTCACGGCACACCTGATTGATACTGAATGGACACTGCAATCATTTGCTTTAACTGTAATGCATACTGAAGAGAGACATTATGCTGAAACATGTGTAGAGCGTTTCTTGGATATTGTGAAATAATGGAATATTCAAGAACAGGTAACAACAATCAGTACTAACAGTGCAATGAAAACTGTGATTAATTTTTTTAATTGCAATAAATTTGTTTTGAGTTAATCGCTGAGTTAACTGCAATTAATCGACAGCCCTATTAACTGGACCTTGAAACTCAAGCCCAGCAATCCTATTAGTAGATATTTTTAAAAGAATTTCTTAGAATAGAAAATGATTTTCCATTCTATTAAAAATCAGATTTTGTAGAAAGAGATGTAAAAAACAAGAATGTCTGGCATTAATATGAAAATTGTACAGTTACAAAAGATTTAGATCAATGTAAGTCTGCCCCCTCACCACCTTTTTTTTTTTTTTTTGCCTTTGAAAATATGAAAAGCTAAAGACAGAATGAAATCTGTACAAGTTGTTCAGTCCAGTCATCGATGATACTCCCAATTTATACCATTATTGTAAATTAACAGCTGTTAAAGTATAGTGTGTATAGAGTATTTGTCTCTTAATAGTTTTTTTTAAAACAATTTTAGTTAAACCAGTCCAAGGACTGAGTCTAGGAAAAGGCCTAATGTGTGATTATTACAAAAGTTTACCTTTTATTTTCAACCTTGCACTTTCCTTTTAAAATATAATTCGTTATGTTTGCACTTATCCAGACACCCTCATATAGTGTGCCTAATGTCAGATTCAAAACCAACCGTCAGACACATCTCCGAGGCAGTGGAACTGCATCGTATATCAATGTGTTCTTGCATGTGTCATTTTGTAGTCCATCCCAATCGCATTAACAATAGGTACAGTTGGACGCCAGGGAGAACTTCGGTGAATTCCAGTCTGCATTCTGGCTTTCCTTTGGAGTTGTGCTACATGCTCATGAGTCTTGTCCTGCTGGTTTTAGAGTGAGATCAACTGGCCACTTTTGTCATGTGAATGTCTCAGCGGCTCTTAATATAAGTGGTCATAGGCTGTTGCTTGATGAATGTTCCAGATGTGTCTTAAACTGCCCTTCCATGTGAATAATCCATGCCTAGATGTCAGTCAGTGGTGACTAAAAGCACTGTGATCGCTGAGGGAATCTGATATGTGCATTCTGCAAATATGTATCTTCCTTTCCCATGTTAACAGAGTGTACATCTGAAGTCTCTTAATATTGCATAGAGTACCATGAATGAGCTGATGTACAGATGTACTTCTCTTACCTTGTGGATTCTAGAAGTTGAACCTGTGCCTTGGAGGATATTGCTAGAAGGAAACATCAGAGCTGCTTCATCCTCAGCCCTGGGAAAACAGAAATCTTACTGCTGGGTAGAAGCTTGTGTCTCTGCTTGTTGATAGAAGTTGTGTGTGTTTGGACGTAGTGAATTGAGTTCATAAACCTGGCATAACTTTCAACTCAGCATTTTCTGTGTCAGGCAGTGTTGGGCTTTTTTCAGTTGTACAGTTTTGCATCATGTATGCTCTAATTTTATTTTGTGACAATCATCTCAATAGTAAAACATGCCATCATGACATGCACCTTAATTGTAATTCGTTCACAGGAAGGGTAGGGTAGCTTCACTATATACAACTTGTTCAGAATGCAATAACATGTTTTATTATACTCCTGAGGGAATTCTGGACCAAAATATTAAAAGTTCTGTGCACAATATTTTAAAATTCTGCAAAATTCTTCAATTTTTATTTGTTAATAAATAATTGCAGAGGCTCCAGCATGGCAGTGGGGAGCACAGGCCACCGGCTGCACAAAGGTGGGAGATCACCCTGCAACCTCCCTACCACCCACCCCGGAGACACTGACTCAGTGGTGAGGCTGCATCTGACCTTGACACAGTACGAGGCCTGGGCCTGCCCCAGAAACACCCTGGGGCCCTGGCCCTCTGCACCAGGCGCACCAGGTGTGGGACACGCAGGCTCAACCAGGCAGGATCCAAGTGTGGAGGGGCTCATTGTGGGGTGATCCAGGTGTGGTGTGAGAGGATTCTGTGTGGGGCAGTCAGGGTTCAGCCAGCTCAGTGGGGGATCTAGGTGTGGGGGGATCTGGATGCACAGAGGCTCGTTTGTGGGGGAGCGGGGTTCCAAGTGCAAGGGCAATGGGACTCTGCAGTGGCTTCCGGGCGAAAGTGTTTGGTGCTCAGCGGAGGGATATGGGTGTGGGGGGTCTCAGTATGGGGGTCTGGATGCTGGGGGAGTGGGGCTTGGTGGGGTGGAGATCTGGGTGCAGCTAATTGGGGGTCAGTGGTGTGGGGGTCTGGATGTGGGGGCTCAGGGTGATGCAGGGGGGTGGGGCAAGTCAGGGTGGGAGTTTGAGTGCAGGGAGCTTAGTAGGGGGATGGTCTGGGTGCAGGGGGCTCCAGATGCAGGGATTGAGGTTCAATGGGGTGGGGTTTGGGTATGGAGGGATAGGGGGGTTCTGGGTATGCGGGGTGAGGCTTGGTGGGAGTGTCTGGGTATGGGACATCCGGATGCACGGGGGTTGGGCGGATTGGAGAGCAGCTCCCCGCACAGTGATCCCTCCCCCCACAGCTGAGGAGCAATGGGGGCAGGAAGCAGGGGAGGATGCTGAGCTTCCTGCAGCTGGGGGAGGTTTCTGGGGGTGGGTCTGATACAGCCCCAGCTACTCCTTGCAAGGGAAGAGGAAGTCCCGTCCTCTCCTACCTCCAGCCCAGCTGGGACTAGCAGCTGATTCCAGCTCAGGGTAGGAGCCACTGGCTGGGGTGTCCCCAGCCCTGCAGTGATTTACTTCTGCTTTGGGTGCCTGAAATGATGTACCTATGCAACTAGGGAGTGGTGCGTGACTACTCTTGCAGCTTCTCTTTGCTTCCCTGTCAGAAACTCATTTTTCTGCGGGGAAGCAAAGAAATCTGCGGGGGACATGAATTCTGCGCACGTGCTGTGATGCAGAATTCCCCCAGGAGTAATATTACAAGTTTCCTGCACTTTTGCAATGGCTGCCTAATAATGTTTGGATTGATTTTTCTTTATTTAAATTGGTATTTTGGAGCTTTAAGAACCGAAATAGCGTAGGCCTGGCTATGTTGTAGATCTTTGTCTGGATGTATATCTGACTATGAAACTACTGTCCTTTTAGGAATATCAGTAATCTCATCTCAGGTCAGCAGGCAGTTGTGGTCTGCTGCTGGATTGCCTCACCTCCCCACCCTCCCCAACATCTGTTTCACTTACCTCCCTCCCCATTTCTAAAAATAATTAGGAATTTTTAAAATTATTTCAAAGATGGGATTTTTGTTTGTTTTTCATTATGACCTCTTTTGCCCTCATCTACTACTCATGGGTTTTGGTCAACATTTTTGTATTACACCACGCCAGTTTGCATTGAGCTCTTTTTGAGATTTCAGAGGGTTTGTTTTATGTATATATTGCATTGTAATGGTTTTCAATTTACACCAGGCCAGTATGTCGTCATGAAGGTGTTTTATTTATAAATGTCCCAATCTGGCAGAGTGCAAGTGTGTAATTGTACTTACTTGAGAAGTCCTGTTGACTTCAGTGGGACTATTCACACATGCAGTTTTATACAAATGTTTTTGCTGGGAAGGTCCAAGTTATTACTATGTTTTAAAGAATGAAAACAACAGGTTACTGCTGTTGTAGATTCTGTCTTTAAAGTTTAAAAGACTTAGGGTGAGATTCTTTGTTGTGCCTCTAAGAGGTGTAATTCGAACACGCCTCCTGGGTCTGCCATATAGGTGCAGCACTGCTGCGTCTTTACAATACTGCATGCTTCAGCCCAACCTCACCCAACACACCCCTCCTGCCCCCAGCCCCACTCCATAGGCATGCCCCTATGCCATAACTTGCAAGGAGGTCTTCTGAAAAGAGTCTGGAGAGGGGCTGAGGATTTATTCACTCTTGACCTTTGAGATTTTCAAAGACCTTCAGGGGATTTAGCCACACACCCTCCATTAACAAAGTTAGATTTTCTGGTTGAGATGAAAACTTATTTCAAATGCAGATTTACAAGGAAATATAGCAAAGTCAGTATGGTTTCTCTTTTAAAATAACAGGTGGTATAGAAAAGAATCATCAGGGCAATAAAACAGTTTAATAGAGATTTGCATTTTTCTGTTGTAGGTTATCGCATCAAATCTGTACTTTCTGCAAATACTTTGTCACCCTACTAAAACGTTTTTAGTACAGGTTGAAAAATGCTATTTTTGTTTCTTCATACCTCTATTAATATTCTATCAGCAGGTGTTTGTGAAGTGCAAATAGAATATGACAGGCTGAAATACAAAATTACTTTTTTTCATGGGAACAAGATAAACACAGCTATCTGAGGCCAGAGCAGTGAGAGCCGCATGGTGGCAACAATAAAAAGCAATTACAACATTAGGAAGCTTGTCAGTGCAATAAGAATGACAATGAAGCTCTCGATGTTCTGACTTCATCATCATTATACACTCTGGCCCACAAAAGACCAATGACATGGGAATAGTTTATATTTCTCATAACTGGTATACACGCGTGCGTTTGTGTGTGTGTGTACAGTGTTTATTAATGTGAACATTTTCTTTTTTATAAAATGTGATTTAAATTTTACTTCAGTATTCTACACCCCAGTGTCACAAGATATTTTCTATGCTGTCTGTTTCAGTTTTAATGTACACATATGGTTATCTATGATGAATATATATATTGTGTGTGTAGATTATACATAGATTAGATATGGTATTTGTGAAATAGCTTTATAGTTGTAACATTTTCTGGTTTTAGCTGTCTTTCTCCCCATGCCATCCCCACCCCTCCAAAGGCCCGATATCACTGTGTCCTTATTTCCAGCAGAGAGACTTGGATGCAGCTCTGTCTAGAGATAAATGCTTCATTCCTTCAACTGGGTAAAGGGAGTCACTGGAGACAAATACAAGACATTCCTCTTTCCCAAGTAAACACCACCCTCTGCCCCTGCGGCCTTGGGGTGCTAAAAACTGACACTCAGACCCAAACTCCGATGCTGCTAGATCATTAGTCTAGCCTCTTAAAATTATTTTTATCTCATTGCTCCACAATAGCCTGACATATCACAATTAGCCTGACCTACCTCAGGCAGTTCCCCAGCTTATTAGTTATTGATAAGCACAAGACAAATAATTTTTGCATCAGTCAAAATTATGATGGACAATGCCAGTTCAGAAATTTCTTTCACCACATATGCAGAGCTCTGCTGTGCCTATGTTTCAAGTCACTCCTTCCTTGCAAAATTATGATTTTTCTCATTGTACAACAGCATGAGTTCATTTTAAAACAGTATTTGACCCTTTTTTATTATATAGGATTTACGGCTGTTTAGGACCAGATTCTGCTCTCAGATCCTTTTCTCATGATCGTTATTGAGAGATGTGAATCTACTGTTAGATCCTCAGTGCCTGCTGAAGGACTGTTCCCACTGATTTAACTGATTGCCATCATTTACTGAAAAGTAGTTTGAGCTTTTCTATATCACTAAGCAGGGGTCTATTTTTCTCCTGTTGGCTTATTTGTTCTCAGAACATATGACTGCAGTGGTTTGATAGTTAATGTCTTTCATTGGGCTCACGTTCTTCAACATGATTTGCCCTGTGTTTAGAGATTACAGCATTTTGTTACCATCTGTGAAGCAAAGGCAACATTATAATGAAGCAGCTGGTCATCAAGAACGAACAAATTTCCACTAACAGAAGTGCTCCCCATAATACACATTTATTGGGTGTAAACTGAAATCATGCTAAAATTAATACATTCCTGGTTAGAGGAAGACCATGATAATAAACTGGTAAATGAGTGGGTATTGTCTATAATTTCATAGTTGACATTTTGGGTAAATATACAACAGCTCCAAAGCTTTATCAACTTTATTTAACTAAACATGTAGTTCTAAACAAATGCTTAGGAAGCATTTTATTTACAAACCTTTTTGAAAAATGCTAGTAATTTGTTGCAGCCTAATTAACTATCATTTCTAGAACAGTTTGCTTCGTGAAAGACACATGCCTTCAAAGCAGCACGGTATCTGTTCAGAGCCACCTGTTTCACAATTTACACTAATTATCTTAGAGATACGTCATTTTGGAATGATAATAAAAATGTTCATGGTAAAATGGTGCTGGAGGAGATGTGTTTTGAAATTGTTGTGAAATCATTTTTTTCCCTTATAGTTTACGGTTTTTATATATTTTTTTAACTGTGTACTTTGTATAATGATTTTAATAATGTAATTTGGTAATTTATATGAGTAAAAAGCACCATCTTTTATTTATTTATATATAAATGATGTTATTTGTAAACTTCTCAGATGTATAAAGAATAGCTTGTTTTCTGGAAAAAAAATTCAAATCTTTTTATTTTTTCTTGCTACTCCCACTCCTGTGTGATTGATTTCATTTGTGCCCTGAAACTGCAATTTCAACATTTGATCTCACTTTCACTGCTTCTCTCTATTGGCTTTGCTGGAGTTACTCTTGATTTATACTGCTGTAAATAAGTTCAGAATTAGCCCTAAAGGCTTGACTGCAATTTGTTTATATACACACATAAAACTCTCATTCACCTCACTGCGGTGAATCCATACGAGTCTTACAAATTCAAAGAGACAGATATTTTACTATGCCTTGATCTCTGGACAGCATCACCACTGACAACACCGGGGAATTCCACCACTGACAAAAATGAAAAAAATGAGTCAGATTTTTTTTTTTTTTTTAATTCCAGAGTCTACAGAAAAACATTGTTAAAGAAGTAAAGGATATAAGTCAATAGCTGTGTGTTCATGAGAAAAACAATTTAAAGCAAATACTTGGTTCATAAAAGTGTGTCATGCATTATAGAGATGAAACAATAATCTCTTGAAAGTCCTCTGGTGTTGTTTGCATGTTACTCATTTTGTAATTTTTTTTTTGTAATAGGTTCCCGTAAAGAGTCTGCTCCCCAAGTGTTGCTTCCAGAGGAAGAGAAAATTATTGTAGAAGAAACAAAAAGCAATGGTCAGACTGTGATCGAAGAAAAGTAAGAAAACGTCTAAATTTAAAACAGTAAATTTCACACTTGCACAAAAGTAATTTGTGTGATATACTTGGCTATGAAGTTTATTCTGTTTATTCTGTAGCAGTAGGTTTAACAGCAATAGTGATATAGTGGAGGTTTTTTTGCTGGTTATTCATGGCGTACACTACAGCTGAAAATTGATCAGTTTTGTTGCTGAATGATATAGTCTTTCCTTTAGTGTCGACTTGCAGGCTTCTTTCTAACTGTATATTTATTATTTATTTTACAGTGTATATAACTTAATTTACTAGGCATGCATGGTGTTTCAGACACAAATAAAATGACATCAATTATGCTAGATGTTACAAATAGGATGAGAGGTCCTTTTTCTAAGGAGTTTACCTGGCTGGTTTCTGTCTTAATAAGAATGTATAACATTACGCAAAGGGTTGGGGAAGTATTAGGAGCTAGCTGGCTCTTTTGCTTCATGATTTTTCATGTGTTGAATTTTATTGCATGGTACTTAATGCCTTTTAATAATATATAAATCTGTTAATCCATTTACACTTTATGAAACGATTGTAATAGATCTTAATCTTCTATTTTAGAAGCCTTGTTGACACAGTATATGCATTAAAGGATGAAGTACAGGAATTAAGACAGGTTGGTAAATAATGCATACTGTGTTTTATCAACACTTATGGATGGCGGGGGAGTGTGCAGATTGCACGTTGTAGTTGCAGCAAATAATTATTAAAGTTAGTAGGGTTAAGTTTTTTTTCAGTAGCAGGGTTAGGACTAGATTCAGAATCTTCAGCTTTTAGTCCAAAAAAGGAGATCTCTATCCCAGTTGAATTTTAAAAAAATGTAGTTTAGAAACTGAGGGAAGATAATACAAAACAAAAACATAAACCCAGGAGAAAGGAGTTAGATATATTATCTCCGTGAGTTGACTGAGTGAAACGTGCCCTGTTTTCAAACTGCAGCAATTTGTGACATATTGGGCAGCAATTTAAAATACTATAAAAGTTTACCAACTGAAAAATAGAAAAAAACCAAAGATACTGCTACTCAGACTATAATAACTTCAGTGATTTAAATATGTCTGATTCTATTTAGGCCTTTATCCCTCCTGCCCCCCCAGTACTTGAGCACTTCCTTTTGATCAATTCTTATCTTCTCATTTCAGGAGATGAAGAGCCACTTTACTTTACTTTCCCTCACTTATTGTCATGTGACCGCTATTCAAAAATTATTCATGCCACAAGTTAGCTCAGATATTGTTTTATCACATAGGTGAGACATCTTGCAGAATTCCCCTTGAGAAACTAGCATGGAACTTGCAACTAGAGCTGTCTAAATAACTGATTTTTGTTTGTTTGTTTGCTGGCCATTCAAAAAAATGAAAAGAAAATTAAAATTAGCTTTGAGTCAACCCAAAACCTAAAATTTTTCAAAATTTTCAGTGATCCAAACAGTTGAAAAAATTTCAGGTTAAACAAAATACTTAATTTGACCTGAAACAAAATGTTTGGTTTCTTTATTGAGCTTTAAACCTTTTAAAAATAAAATTGAAGTAAATTTCTAAACAAAAAACCATTTAGAATAAAAATGTTTAATTTAGTAAATGTCAAAAGGAAATTTTATTTATTTTTTCCCCAGAATTTTTGTGGAAGGTTTCTACCCCCAAAATTTGGCAAATTGAACACGAATTCGCAAAATGTTTTGGTCGATCTGAATCTGCAATTTTTTTGGCCAAAAAAAAATTTAAAACAGAAAGTTTCAGACATAAGATTTCACCCAGGTATACTTGCAGGTGCTTTCTTTCAGTGCGGGTCCACATTTTCAGTGCTTCACCTACAGGTAAGAAGGCCTATGGAAGCTTAATAAGAACAGGGAAAGGCTGGTACAGAATAAAGTCTGTTTAGACCCAGGGAGGCCCTGATCTGTGATTGGGGCCCCAACCTGCTACCACAGTCTGAGTACTAAATAATACCCACAGCTTAAGCAGACCACTCACTTGCTTTAGCCCTTTGCTGAAACAAGGCTTTTAATTGTGTACACATTCCTTATATAGCAGATAACCCAGGTTAGCACTGATCTTGATTGTATTACTGGAAAAAATATTCATGTAGATGTATTTATATCTGTTGTGTACCTGCCATGGTCCTTGGGCTGTTCCAATCCTCCTCTCTGTAACTTACGAGTCAGCCCACACTTTCAAGGTTACAAGGTCTTTTATTGTTTGAGGTAACCATAGAATCTCTGGGTTCTTAAAAAATCTTGATTGGCTGTGCCTACCTAAAGGAAGATAGATGTATAAAAAAAGTATTGCAAGTATATGCTTATAATTTTCTGGTCATTCTCAAGAATCAAATACTGTCAATCTATCTTTGCTAGACTCTAATGGATAGAACTGTCTACGTCAGACCTGTGCACTTACTTAAAGCCATAGTTGCCCTTCTGCTACCACTTCCTAGGAGGTCCCGGTGCAATTTATCTGGTCTCCTAGTCAGACACATTTTCACTGGAGCTGTTAAAAATGTAACCAACACACAGAATCAGTTCTATTTGAGAAGTCCCAACTGTTGTTCTCTGCTGCTGCACATCTGCATTCCTTAACGTGCAGGTGGGTAAAAAGCCATTAAATTAGCCCCTTTTCCCTATATGTAAATTAGTTAAGTGATCTTCGCGTCCAGAGCTAGAGACTATTAGATGAAATCTCCCTTCTGGTGTACCACAAAACAGGTTTTTAACCTAGCAGATTCAATTATATACATATAAATATGAATCCATATTCTCTGTCTCTCTCAAAATTTTTGTTCCAGAACAAATGAAATAGTCACATACCATATGTCCCCATAAATATCACAATTGCTGTGTAAAATAAAATGTTGGGGGGGGGGGGTTGTGTTGATTTCAACATATAAAGAATGCCTATCCCAGGCTCTAGGTACCTTTGATGGACCATTAAAGATACAATTAAATTAAGACAAAAACATCAAACGTAAACTCTGCATCTTCACCTGATGTCACCCCTGTACCCCAGGCCTCTCCAAATAGATGGACTTTTAAGGTAGTCTAATGGTTAACAAATCTGGCCTATTTCTGAGTAATGGGGGAGTGAATTCCGAAGTCAAGGGGCCCACATGGAGAACACCCTGCTAATGTTTTCCTCTCTCACACACCATGGGAGTTCCCTTGAAGGCCCCTACTGTGGCAGTGTCACTTATGGAGAGGGGTGATCTCTAAGCTAGGCAAGTCCCAGGCAACATAGGGCTTTGTACTAGGTAGGAATCAAGAATTTAAACTTCATCTGGAAACTCACAGGCAGCCAATGTGGATTCCAGACCACTGGTTTCATGTACTCATGGTGAGGTACACCACTTAAGAAGTGGGTGCCACCCTCCTTACCACCTTCGGTTTCTAAGCTATTTCAGATCATGGCACCAAGTAGATCATACTACTTATAGTCCAATCTTGAAGTGACAAAAGATAGAAGTGTGGTCTGTGTCTGAGAGAAAAGATTTCACTCCCAACCTGATGCAGATGGGGAAAAAAAGCAGTTACTGCTCACTGCCACTATATAATCATCTGAAAGATGCTGAGAATATAGTGAGATGTCCAGATTGCAAATCTGAATGACAAACAGCAGACACGCACCCTCATTCTTGGGGGCTTTAATGTAATCCTTGTTGTATCCTCTGGTTGCTTCCCCCAGCCCCAACCAATATCAGTCTCCACTGGATTGAATAATGTAAGCATTAGTATTGTTCAGTTGGTAGCACCCTTACTTATGGCCCCAAAGGTTGTGGGTTGAAGTTTCAAACACAGGGCAAAATGTTGGGACTTGGACTCACAATCAAGTGGTGAAACTGCAATTAGAGGAGCTGTCTTTCAGCTAATACCTCAGTCCTCTTTGTTTGACTGGTGGTTGTCTAGCTGGAAGTGAAGTCACAGAGCATGTGTCAGAAAGAATAATAGTTAATATCAGTGTCCTGACCAATAAAGCAATTTAGATTTCCCAGTAAAGCAAATTAAAGCTTGTGTGAGCTCTACAGTAGTGTTTTAGGTTTGTGAAATTTATTTCAGTGTGTAGAGTTCAGTGTAAAGAAGTTTGAAATACCAGAAGGCATAAGTGGTTCTTACAAGTTTTTTCATTCTAATTTTTTTATTTCATTCTCTTTCTATTTTATTACAAATATATTCCTTAGTAGTTATTTATGTGCTTAAACTCTCACAAGGGACTTGAAAACTATTTTCCATTTGTGACTTGTTTCTCATAACAACTATGTATGAGAGAGAGAAGCATTTTAGTTTCCATTAGGCATTTCTGCTTCACTGTACCAAGTAATTGTGTAAGTAACTTTTGAATATTGAATAAGTATAACACAAAATAGCTGCATCAGGGAGCAAAATCTGTAACAGACTTTTATTTAAAAGAGCCCTCACTGCCCTTCAATTAGCAGCATGCATTTTGGTGAGGAAAGATCAGTTTGCTGTTGAAAAAAGTTACCATAAACTATTTGTCCTCTGTTTGACAGGATAACAAAAAGATGAAGAAATCTTTAGAAGAAGAGCAAAGAGCTCGCAAGGACCTGGAAAAGCTTGTTAGGAAAGTGTTAAAGAATATGAATGATCCTTCTTGGGATGAAACCAATTTATAACTAATTTACCATTGTTTGTTTCTTTCTATTGAAAGACCAGTTGTCAAATCACGCTGGGAAGCCTTCTGACTAGTCAGTGTTGCTTCAAGAGCACTACAAAGCAGGATTTAACTGGATCTAGTGATTTTTTTTTTTTTTGCTTCTAACGTATACAAACAAGTCAAACCTTTCAACTGAAGCAGTCTATAAGTGTGGAGACCATGGATCCTGAACTTTTACAAAACTTAATTTGTTTTCGTCTAAATTACCTCATTTTGCAGAATGTGCAGCAGCTGACTAAAAGTCCATGTTTTTCAGTGGCTTTTTAATTAAATATATATTTTTTTCTTGTAAATATCTGTAATTTTGAATGCCTACGTGATTGATGTATCAGGGCTGATACAATGTTATACTGTACTTTTTCCCCATTATTATAATTGTCACAAGTTTTAGAAATAACAGTACACTCTCACCTCAGAAAGATCAGAGTTCTTTGATGCTGTGTTTGGATCATTTGTAGGTTTGTTTCAAATTACCCTACTCATATCACATGCACAAATCTATAAAACCTATTTTTTCTTATTGACCAATGTATTTAAATCATTTAATTAACATTATTTATGTCTGTGCAAACATTTAAACACAGTTTTAAATGCTTTTTCAGTATTAAATCAAAAAAGATACAATAAATTGTGGATTGACACCATTTTTTGTTTCATTCTAATGGCCCCATGACATATTTATTTACACTTGTTTGGAGCACTAATATACAACACTATTTTGGCCAATTAAAGACTGATGTGCTTGCTTGCTTTTTTATGACTGATTCTTAGGTGTTTATGTACTACTTTTTCTATTGTTGTGCATGTACTTTAACTTACACTGGCTGATAATTTCAAAAAAAAAAATCCTAATCTCGATTTTGTGAATAAAAATACTATTTATTTTATGGTCACGATAAACAAACTAAATATCTAGTTATGAATAGGCCACTCAGGTTAGGCCAGCCTAATTCTGTTCTTCCTTTAGTAGGCAGGGTATTTTTATTCCCAACACCCTCAGTGGAAGAATAGTCTATCTGTCCCCATCCCCTTCTCTTATCACATGTAAAACAATATTGTTTACATCGCAGCCTGAATAAACAAAAGCAAATTTAGAAATAATGGTTTGTATTTACAATTGGCCTTTTTGTGGCATCTGTTAGACTAAAGTGTGTTTTGTAATTTGTGGCTCTGGCAGATTGGAAGCTCGGCAATGCATACAGTGGGCACCACTAAAAACATTCAGCCCAATAGGTTTTATGACTGCAATAACTGCAGTGTCTTCCTAGATTTAGAATAGAAGACACTGCAGAACTACAGCTGGTTCCCTCTTTAAGGCTCTTATTCAAAACTCATTGAAGTTAATAGTAAGACTCCCATTGACTTCAATAAGCTTTGGATCAAGCACGAGGAGACACAAATTTCTGCTCCGCTTTAGTCATCAAATTAGAGGAAAGAGGTGTAGCCGCCTCTCAAGGGATGTGTTCCAACTCTCTCTGTTCTTTTTTTCAGCGGACAGCAGCCAGAAATGGAGGTATAGCGTAACCACCTGTATATCAAGTTCAAGCACTGGCTTTATCATTGTTATAAAAAAGGCCTTAACCTTTACTCAAGTTGTTCCATGACTTCAGTGGTACTTATTGTAGCCCTGATTCGGCAAAGCACTTAAGCTTGTGCTGAACTTTAAGCTTGGACTTAAGTCCCATTGACTTCAAACTGAAGTACACGCTTAAAGTCTTTGTTGAAGCAGAGCCCAAATGAAGGCAAATAGAATTAATTTGTTTCTTGTTACATTTATTACTCATTAATATTTTTATCTGATAAACCATTTTAAAAGTAGAATGGATGCTATTTCTCACAATTTTTCATAGGGCTCATGCACTGTTATGTCCCATTTTAGCAAGATGACTGTTAGTTTGCTCTGAAAAGTGCATTTTATCTACAAACTTCATTTTTCATATACAGTTTTCAATTTAATCTCTGAAAAGTGAATTTTCAAATTGCTTGGCTGAGAAAAATGGATGGAGATTCTTTTAACAATAGATAGGTTAAAAATATCGTCACTTAACAATACAGGGGATTAAATTAATAGCTTGGGAACCTAATGTTAGGGATCTGAATGGACATGTAGATCCCAAGTGACCATTTTAGACATCTAAATATATTTTTAGGCACTTAATTCTATGTGCTCACATTGAAAATTGATCCCCTGTCCCATATTCTTAAAGTTAAAGCATTCAGGTGTGTTCAAGATTTTTAGATATCTTCCCAAAGGCTCACTACTAATGACAATGTCTTATCTTGAAATGATTTCCTGTTGCTGAATTCAAACCAAAATGTTGGGCTGATATATTTAATTAGTCTTTTGTTTAGCAGAATTTATATCATTACTTAAAAAAGAGTAAGCTAAGTAATGCTAAACATCACAAATTCATCATGTTTTTTCCTGAATTTAGATTTGGGAATAGCAATGCGATTTGAGTTTTGTTCAGGTATGCTGAAGTTGTAAAGTTCAGGCATTGAAATCCAAGTGACTTACTCAGCCTTTATTTTAGTGTGAATTTTAATTTTCTGTTGAGTACCCGTGAAAAGACATTCCAGAGGAAAGACAAAAGGAAGACATTTAATCTAGCCGTATCTAGCAAATTTTAACTCAGGAACAACTTCCATCATAACATGATCTTATTTTACATTGTATTGTAAAGAGTAGCATTGCTGTGTAAATTTGCTGACAGTACATGTGAGATCTAATGATGATTTTTACTTTAACAGTACCCCCATACTGGTATCTTACTGAATATGCCTTTGATATTCGAATTAAGCAGTTAATATGATCATGATTTAATGACTGGTTGTTCAAAATGAATTGGGATGAGGAAATTGGTATTAAAAAACAAGAACAACAAAAGGCTAATACAGTATGTTGCTTTTTGTCCTTAGCTCTACAACAGAGAGCAAGATCAAGGTTCTGGGAACCAATAAATGTCTAGATAACGTTTTTCTTCTAAAATTTGTTATACTGTATAAAGATTGTACATTTCACTGTGTGACCTTCTGAATTGTTGGGAACTTTATATACGCATGGATAAATGGGGCACTGTTATTTAACTTATTAAAGGGTTGTTTCTTTGCTCTCATCATTTAGGGATGAGGAGGGGAAGCCATTTCTTATCCTATAGATGTGAAGCACTTTCAGTTCTAAACTGTTCAAAAATGTAGCATAACATTACTGTGTACTTAAAATGATGTATGTGCTTGTTTGTTTCACCATGTCATGACATCTTAAAAATTAAACAACTGACTGCCTTTGTATAAACCTTCTTTATGCCAATCATTTAAGGAATCTAGGGTATCCATTTACAATAATTGTGCAGAAATTCAACCATAGTCTAGGTCACAGATAATGTCCTGATACTGACTACTACAATTTTTATATCACTTTGTTGTAATTAATGATTTTCCCACACACACCATGAAGAGTTAAATTTCATCTAGTGTGTGATGTATGATTTTAATATGAAGGAAAACTTTTTAGCTTTCTTACTGCCTTTATTGAGATACATTTTCATAAAATATAATTTCAGATATTTGAATATAATTCAGTCTGCTATCTTGAAAAAAATACCTTTGCATGGTGTTTATATTGACAGAAAATAAAACCTTGATATCACAAGAAAGCAGGAGAAATGGAAAGAGAGGACAACAGAAAACTGGGAAAAAGATAATATGATATGTAATGATTATACAAATGGCAGCTCCCTAATCCTTGATCCACTAGATGAAGAACACAGAAAAGAGATGAAGTGTGGATATTTAAGGAAGAAGAATGGTCTTACAGACATATTGGGAAAATAGGTAACCAGAATAGAACAGAAAAGATGTCATTCTACTTGATGATTCAGCTGCAAGAAGAATGGACAGGAGCAGTCAGTTAGTGATCTGACTTCAGGAGCCAAGATTAGAATTGATAATTTCATCAGCTCCAGGGTGGAATCTACCCAGTATGTGCCCACATGAACTAATACAAGCTGAACAAAATGATGGAAGAAATCAAATAAGTTAAATAAAATTTAAGGGAAGCAAAACTATCTTCACATGTAATATTCTTAGGATTCTTACAGTCCAGGTAAAAGACAAGGAAGAATAAGAATTGTGTTAGATGAGTTGGTGGATGGAGAGAAAGAAAGAATGTAAGGATGGAGGGTTTGGATTCACAGAACATTGGTCAGTTCAGTGAGTGAGAAGTAGGAGTGAGGCCTGTTTTGGATTAGAATGGTCTTCAGCATGGAAAGCCAATTTTAAGCATTCTCAACTTGCCATTTTGAGACAAGGATACAAGATAACAAACAAGGGGGCCTACTTGGTAGGTCCATCAGAAACTAAATGTATTGGGATATCTTTCATACCAAGAACATCAGAACTGTTTTGCACAATCTGTCTGGGATAGGGCCGGGAAAAGTGTGAGTGATTATTTATCAAAGGTTGGAACTAACTTCAATTTTTTACCTTTCCTTGGACACCCCCAAAACAAACCAATCTTTCTGAAGTTTCACAGGAGGCATCTAATCCCAGGGAAGCTTTTCTAGGAAGTATAGTAAAAAATAAAAAAAGAATTTAAAAGTTAGTGTTATTAAATTTGTGCCTGAAGTTCACTTTAATTTTTTTTCCTTTCTGGCTTGTCCTAACTTCAGAAATGGCTTGTCCTACCAACTCCAAGCATATTTTGTTGCTGAGAGGTGCCTTTCCACCTTCTTTTTAATTGGGGGTGGGGTGGGTGTGAGGTGGGCAAGTCTCAAAAATAAACAGTATACAAAACCTTACACAAAGGCCCCAGTCTGTTGCATGTTTTACTTATGGGACTCCATGCATTAACTCAAATTGGACTACTTGCATGAGTAAAGTTAGTCCTGTATGTTTGCAGTATTGGGACCTAAGGTAGGCATAGAAGGGATTAACTAGGTGCTTGTTACCATAGGGGTATAAATAGAAAACCCAGGAAGGATAGAGATGGGATCCTGAAGAAAAGTGGAAATGTTCTCCTTCCCCAACCTAGCCAAACAAATATAAACTTGGAAACTGGCCACCTTGCTCTTTGTTTAATGGATTTTGATGCAATTATTAAACATTTCTCAGCCATCCTTAGAATTCTTCTCAATTTATAGTCTGTCCAAGAAGCTGAAGTTCATGTTTCATAAATTTGTTAAATGAATTTTCTGAACATTTTTGAGCATTTAATGAATATTTAGATTTGACACGTTGTTAGTCTTTTACTAAGCACTTTTCCAAATGCTTGGGAGCAGTTTGCAGGGATGTGACTATAGATAGCTGGAAGAAACAGCTGCTACCCCAAAACATGCATGTCATTCATAAGTTTACAGTCTTATAAGTACTGTGGGAAAATACATTGTTGAATAGGGGGAGCATAAGGAACTGGGGAATATGGCAATGAAGGGGGGACTTGGAGGGCCAAAGAGGAGGTTGGGGGAACATGGAGGTAAGGTGAAGTTGAGTGGTTGTAGGGACGGGATTTAGGGTGGCTATGTTGAGCATGGAGTTGGGGGAAGGGAAATTTAAAGGGGCTGGTGGAGAGGCTGGAATTTTGTATCCTGCTACCAGCACGGAGCTGGAACACCAGCCTCTGATCTAGGATAGCATGGCTTATTAGTGAGCTGGGACAGCTGAGAAAAGGACACACTTCTGTTTTGCTGGTGGGTGTTGAGGCAGCTTCCTCAGCGTAGAGGACTCTAACTACTCAAGTTTGTGTGTGACCCTGAAGGTGCTGCCCTGTTCTCCTGGCTCACCTGACTCCCCAATCATTGCTTGAGCTCTGCTGCCTCCTGACCCTGGAGTTCAGATGGGAAGATGGCTGCTTCTCTCTAGAGAGGCCTCTTCTGGGCGGGGTCATCAGACTCTGGAATTGAGCATGAGAGTGGCTGATTATGAGGGTACCAAAGGGACCTGAAATAAACAGGGAGAATGAGTGATGGGACTGGGGTCAGAAAATGCTTGGTGAGAGGGTTGCAGAGGTGACCCCAGAAATGTGTAGACAGCAAGCAGTGAAGAAATGTTGAAAGCAAATTCAAGGTGAATTTAATTTGTAATTGGAGCTGGTTGGGAAGTCTTCAAAAAATGTTTAATTGGAAAACTTTGAGGGAATCTTCTGGTTTTGGGGAAACTTTTGTTGAAAGAGGTTTCTCAGGTCCAGGCTGGAATGGCTGGTCAAAACCAGAGAGAGCAAGCCAATAACAGCCAATAGCTTCTTTGTCGGGGCCTGACCTGAGATGTGAGAGACCCAGGTCCTAGTCCATGGTCTGCCTGATTTGAGACTTGAACTGGCGTGTCCGTTGGCTAATCTGGGATCTTGCTCTGAAATAATGTCAATTTTCATGGGACACAAAAGCCATTTCCTGCCTAGCTCTATTGGCAATGCCCATTCTGATATCTGGGAAGTGGATACATACTTGTCATGTTGTATCTTATGAATGTTTTGGCCATGAAACTACAAGTTTGTTTTGTTTTGATTTGTGCTTGATCCAATGTTCCCCCCCCCCCCCCATTCAGTTTTGGGCTATGCTTTTTGGAAGTTAATCATTGTTAAATTAAGAACATCATGGGACTGTATAGAGTTGGGAAGATAGAATAATTATTTTTGTGGAGAAAAAATTACATTTAATCTATAATTAACTCTGCATTTCTATTCGTGTGTGTGTGTGTGTATATATATAAATAATGTATAGCTCTTCTTCTGAAGACCAAGCATGCTTGTTCCACAACTAAAAGTTCACCAACGGAACAGGCAAAACTGAACAAAGACCAGGAAAATGTCTATACTGCTTTTTAGAAAACAACTAAAACACACTGATTCTTAGTGCCACTACCACTTGGTTCATTTAAGAAGTTGTATAATTGAACATCCAGATTGAACTGAGGGATAACTTGGATGTTTAACAATATTAATATACGTTGTATATTTTATAGAAAAACAAAAAGAATAGTGCTACATGAGGAGGTTGGTTTTCTGTTTTGTTTTTCAAGTTGATGTGAATCACAGAATGGAGTAAAGTTCTGAAGAATGCTAAAAGCCTGTGATTGATGCTTTTCTATGAGTGGCTGTTGAAAATAGCTAACTTTTATTACAAATAGACCTAGGTATGAATCAAAACAACTCCCCGTACTGCTCAGAACTGTGGAAGGAGTAGGGGAGAAGATGGTTTTAGACAGGGGTGAAAGTAACTTAAAGGACTTACCGATATGCCGGAGTCCTGAGCAGGGGGCAGGGCCTCAACCGGAAGGGGCGTGGCCTCAACTGGACAAAGCGGGGCCTTTTGAGCCCCGGCCCCTTTAAATCTCCACTGGCTCCAGCAGCAGGGCTCTGGCGGCAATTTAAAGGGCCCGGGGCTCTAGCCACTGCTGGGATCCTCAGGCCCTTTAAATTGCCACCTGGGGAAGCAGGGGTGTACCAGACCGTACTGGCTTACTTTCACCTCTGGTTTTAGACCAGGATCCAAATCTCAGTTTGGAGGGATATGAGGAGCCTGGATCCAGATCCAAATTAACTTTCTGATCTTGCAGGTAGTTTGGATACTCATCCACATTTCCCAGTTCAGGACCAACTCTTATTTTTCTGTTTTAGTAATTGCTGTGATTAACTAGATTGTCCTGTTTCTGAAACAATAATGCAGTTTTCAGCTGTACACAATTGTTTCAGCTAGAGCCACCAGGTCCTTAGTGTCCTGATTGATTG